>NW_010972599.1:1096842-1240270 GCF_000737465.1 Haliaeetus leucocephalus | reverse complement strand
CCGGGGCCGGGGCCGGGGCCGGGCTGTGCCGTACCGGGGCGGAGCGGAGCATGTCGGCGCTGCGGCGGAAGCTGGGGGACGAGTACCAGGTGGTGAGCACCTCGGCCAGCGGCGGGGGGCTGCCGCCTCCCCGGGCGGCCCCGCGGGGAAAGAGGCAGCGGTTCGTGGACAAGAACGGGCGGTGCAACGTGCAGCACGGGAACCTGGGCGGCGAGACCAGCCGGTACCTGTCGGACCTCTTCACCACCCTGGTGGACCTCAAGTGGCGCTGGAACCTCTTCATCTTCATCCTCACCTACACCGTGGCCTGGCTCTTCATGGCCTCCATGTGGTGGGTGATCGCCTACATGCGGGGGGACCTGAACAAGGCGCACGACGACAGCTACACCCCCTGCGTGGCCAACGTCTACAACTTCCCCTCTGCCTTCCTCTTCTTCATCGAGACCGAGGCCACCATCGGCTACGGGTACCGCTACATCACGGACAAATGCCCCGAGGGCATCATCCTCTTCCTCTTCCAGTCCATCCTGGGCTCCATCGTGGATGCCTTCCTCATCGGCTGCATGTTCATCAAGATGTCCCAGCCCAAGAAGAGGGCCGAGACCCTGATGTTCAGCGAGCACGCCGCCATCTCCATGCGGGACGGCAAGCTCACCCTCATGTTCAGGGTGGGCAACCTCCGCAACAGCCACATGGTCTCCGCGCAGATCCGCTGCAAGCTTCTCAAAGTAAGTGCCGCCCCGCCACATGTGCCCCCTCCGGCCCCTCTGAGCACCGTTTCGGCAGGAGAGCTTCGCCAACCCTCGCTCCTACCCGGGGCTGCCCCCATCTCCCTGCCACGCTCTTTAGGCTCAGCCGTTGGGCACCAGATTTACTCTCAGCCCTCTGAATTACCAGCAGCCTTGTAGGGTAATATTTATATTCAACACTGGCTTTACACGCGTAGTTATAGATTTCTACGAAATGCTACGTTTCTCTGGCAAGTAAATACTTTGTAGCTTGAATTCCTTGGTGTGCATTTTAAAAGAAAGCTGCTTGCCCTTCTGGCATATTTCTGTGCTTTCGGGCAACAGTGAGTCCAGTCAGGCAGAACTTTATTTATACAGTGCGTGAACTTCATGGGAAGCAGAATGCCAGGGCTGGATATTTAAAAATTGTGCTAATGGCCCCGTGCGTCCAGGGAAAAATTGAGTGTTTATTTGAGACTTGCTACAGCGGCCGCATATACATCGGGGAGATGAAATAAATGTGGAGTGGGTGGAAGGGGACGGCTCGGGTGACGTTTGACGCATGCAGAGCATCCCGCATGTTTCTGCAGCTGGCAGGGGATGTGGGTGCTCTGCAGGGGCAGGCAGGGTCCCCCTGCCGTGGGGGGGACCCAGCCTTGGAGCACTGCCCTGCTTTCTTCCCCGCTCCTCTGGCTGCCCCCTGCGGAGGGATGCTCATCCCTCGCCTGCCGCGCCCGGATCCGGCGAAGCAGAAACACGTTTTGCTCGGAGGCTTCTGAAGTTGTCGTGTTTTGGCCCAAATACATGTTGCCAACGGGGATTTTGCAGGCAGGATTGTCGCTGCGTTCAGTGAGGGTTGCAGAACCCCCACTGCACCCTGAGCTGCGGGGGAGTCGGTGGCCAAAAGGAGGGGCGGTGCTCGCACCCCACAAGCTGGGGGGGGAAGAGGAATGTAAAGAATCTCCATAATTTCACTTGTCTCCTTCCTGCTGTGCCTGGATGATTTCTGTAGCTGGGTCCGACATTGGTGAAGACGCACTCGCTGCAGCTGACCTGGAGGCATCTATTCCTGTGCTTCTCTTTTTCAATAATCAGCTGGAATCTCAGTTACGCTTCTCCCCGATATGAGCTGTCCCTGATTGTTTCCTCCTGTCACAAGTTTAGATGGGTAAATTGAGTGACGTGCAATTAGCCTGGTAAGTAATCGTCCGGTCTTTAGAGGGCACCACGGTGACCCCTCCAACTGCTTTGTGTGACGAGGCTGTCCTGACTAGGGAGAAGTCGGACTGTCACATTTAGCGTAGCTCTTTAATAGCTTTAAAGAATCAAAATGAGCCATTTCCATTCCAAATTTTGAAAACAGCCCTTTTTGTATCCAGAGGTGCCGCAGAGGGAATCTTAAAAGTTGGAGCTTAAAACTTAGCGTGGCTCCCAAAAATGTCCTGAACTTTAAATATGTGAAAGAGCAGTTTCATAGCCATCATTTCTTCTGGTTTTGTGACGGCAGAGCTGGAGTCAGAAGGGTGAAGGTTTTGCAGCTGTTTTAAAAATAGCAAGAAAGCGAGAGGAGCCCAGGGAACTCTGCCGTAGCAGCAGCTCAAACAAAGCAAGCTGTCCTTCCATCCTGGGGCATCGTTCATCTTCGGAAAAGGAAAAGGCCATCCGTGCGGCACGCCAGCAATGCGGGCACTGTCGGTGCTGGCGGCTGCGTCGTGGCTGTGGTGGCACACCGTGCTGTGGGCATCCCACTGGGCCCCAGCCTGCAGGACCTCTATACACGGGCAGCTATAAATGTGGAGGGAGAGGGAGAAGAGTAATAAAGGGGTAAAATATGGCTGTTCTGTGGTACAGTTGTAGCTGGCTCTGCACATCACCCACCAAATGGCTCTGCACGGTGCATCCTTTCGCTGCTGTGGGGCGGCAGTGCTTGGCCTGGCCTCCTGGCCCAAAAAAAAAGAGGGAAAAAAAAAAAAAAAGGATTGCAGCAGGGAGAGCAATCTCTCGTCTTGGGGGTGCTGCCACTCATGGACAGCCTTCCCGGCTTGCAGGAGCGCGAGTGCGTGGCGGGGGGGAACTGCTGCTTCAGTGTTTCTGCTTTGGTTTGCATATAACCTTTATTGCAGGGAAGAGTTAATTGTAGGGTTTTCTGCTGAAACGCTTCTTTTTTGGTAAAAAGGTTATTCTGCTGGTAAAATCTATGTAAAATTGAAACCCCAATACACTGTTTTTAATTTTTTAATTATTTTTTTTTTTCCCCAGTAAGCTTAGACCATACTGGAGAAAAAAACAAATATAAAACCTGAAAAGTGGCAAGTTAGTGCAAAGACTCATTCATTGTACTATTCACTTTTTTAATGAATCTCTAGGATTGCAAAGAACTTGCATGAAACTTGGAAGCCCTGTACTTTCCTCCCTACGTTACACTGAGTCAAAAAGAGTCACTCAAGGTCATTTCTTCCTGCAAATGTATTGGCTCAGATAGCAAAATAGTCAATGGTACAAATTATCGCACCCTGCCTTGGGTTGAACACTGCCTGTAACTCAGGGGTAGTTGTAAAATAATATTTGGGTTGTCTGTAATGTTTTAGCTCTCAATCTTTATCTCCATTCCCTCAGAGCAGAAGCAATCATACTTTGTGTATATGACTTCACAGCTGGATAACGTAACACCTGATTTTTACCGCAGCTGTAAAATAGGAGGTTTTTGTGACGGACGCGATAGATTCGCTGGGCATCCCATGTGCTCCCGTGCAAGTGGTGGTAGGGTGACGGTGCCGTGGGAGTGGAAGCAGGGTCCTCCCTAACCCTGCAGCAGCGGTCACAGCTCATGGCACCCAGGGAGCAGCCCACCCGTTTGTAACCTTTCTTCCCCATCGTTTTCTTCCCCTATCTGTAGTTCATGGCTCTTTCTCTGGAGTTCTTGTCCTTTGCCGTGTCCCTCAAGTACCCCGTTGTCTTTAACTCCCTTTTTTCCATCACTACTCCATCTGTTAAGATGTCTGTTATAGAGAAATTTTTTGCAAAATAATAGCTCACCCTGCTTCTTCATCCTCTCCTGTGCATTGGTAGGGGGCTTGGCTGGTTGGGTCAGACTAAGATTTTGAGGCAGGAACTGGGTGTTCCTTGGAAAGCATCCGTGGAGAAGTGCCACATAAAGCCAAAACATTTTGGACAGTCACGGTGGTAGCTGAAGACCTAAATAGAGCAGCCAGCGAGCAGACCTCGCAAGGATTTTACAGCCAGACCTTGAGAGGACTTCCCCAAACCATTAGCGTTCATAATGAAGCCTGGTGCGTGCTAACTCCTGATTGCATTTCGTTGGCTCTGACCCGGAGCCACCCTTTTCCTCTGTCCCAAAGCTGAGCTGGGAGGACGGGTCTCGGTGTCCCCAGCACGACAGTGTCACCCAGAAATGAGCCAGCCTTTGCCTCCCCTGTGGCTATAACAATATTGTAGGGGCGTGGGATGGCTGATGGATGCGGTTCCCTCCCTAGAGCTGCTCCTTGCCCTGCTTACGGGTCTTATTTGGTGCTTTGCTGGTGTTTTTTGCCTTTTTATTGAAAAGTAGACTTCTCTCTGAAGAAAGAACAAACAAAACCCCGCAGGCAGGATATTTATGCAGATGTGCTCTAGATGTTTCTTGGCTCTGATGGCTTTATCTGAAACTGCATGGCGTATGCTGGGATGGAGTAGCAGAGGCAGGTGTGATAAATCTGAATTTTCACACACAAAAATTAAAGCACATCTCTTAGCCGGAACTTCAGGGCAGTGAAACACACGATTGTTTTTTTGGGATTAGATCTCCTTCAAATCCAGCCACCATTCAGGGAAAATTTTAAAAATAGAAACCAAATCCTAAGCGAGGCGCATAATCTGGTTTTGCTCTGTCTGCTGCCTTTTGCTTTTAGGCTCCCAACCGCTTCTGACCCCGGGGGGCTTGGCCATAGCTGTACCCCCCGTGCCCTCGCTGGGGGCTGCCCTGCACCCTGGGAGCACCCAGCATCCTCCCACCCACTCCCCCGCAGCTGCCAGTGCAGGGCTTTTTTATGGAAGGCACGGGACTGGGTTTCTCTGGGAGCCACTGGTGTCACTCGTAGGGACCCTGATAGTCCAGAGGTGATGTCTGCTCTGGTCCCTGTCCAACGGGGCATCTTCCCCCCCCGCCGCTCGCAGTTACACAGGTAGTGCGGCAGATCTGAATAACGAGGAGAATGGAAAGAAAGGAGAAGTTAGAGGAAAGATTATGCTTCTTCCTGCAAGCATAATCGTCCTTCTGTTAAAAAAAAAAATATCCCATTTCAAGTCAGTGGTATTGCTCAGTATGGGAAGTTTTACATCAGCTCAAAACATAGGGAATGATGGAAATACATCTCAAGTAGTCATTTAATGTTGGGTTTTGGCTCTGTAGGATGACTACAACAGTTTGTAAAACTTCTTTTTAAAATCTGAGTAACAAATAATGCAAAATTCTATAATAAAAAGTAATGACCAGGAAGGGCTATAATGTTCTGTTCCTGCCTATTCATAACACAGGGAGAAGAAATAGAAGCCGGAGAGGGAGCGTTAGGGCAGGGCTGTGCTGATTACAGTGCTCCTCACGGACTAGGGATGCAAAGCGTAGCTTCCAGCCAGGCACACGAGCCGGAGCGCTGAATTTGAGGTTTCAGCTCTAGGTGTGATTTTATGGACTTGTTCTGTAGCTGTTAAATTGTTGTTTATAGTGTCTTAGCAGGCAGCTCTAACTAAAGCGGTAACAGCATCCCCTTTGCCGGGCTTCTTTTGTCAAAAGGGTGGTGATCCAAAAACTTCCCTGGAGAACTGTGTGCTCGGCTGATGTGGGGCCAACATTAGCTGTTGTTAGTCAGCGTTGAGGCCTCCACTCTTACGGGAAAAGCTGGTAATTAATCTTATTGCTGCCACTTTCTGCAAGGAGTTCATGGACAGTCCCTTGTGGGAGGGACCCTGGAGCTGGCTGTGAGCCCTCACCTGTGGTCACTGTGTTGCTGCATGGATTTGGTGAGGTTCGGGGTATCTCAAGGGGAGATGTCCCCTTGTCTGAGCCCCCGGGCAGGGGACCCTGTCTGGGCACACTGGTTGTACAAGGGCTGGTGTGCAAAGCTGGGTGAAGGGCAGGCTGGATGTGCGCTGGCTTCATCTTCTCCTCCTGGTGGGTGATGCTGCAGGTCGGTGGCAGAGCCATCGTTCGTGTCGGTGGCCGGCGGTTTTCCAGGGCTCCTATGTCAGTGAGCTGCAATTGCAGTAAGATGTGTGTTAGAAATAATTCATCCTTGCTCTGCACGGCCAGTGCTGAACTCCCACGCGTTTCATGGCCGTGTGGCTGGACCGGGGTTTGCCTCGTGTGGTGGGTGCTGCAGAGTGCTGGCAGGGATGCAGGATGCTGTCGGGGTGCCTCGGTGATGGCTGCTCCAGCGGTGATCTCTCTCTCTCTCTCTCTCTGCCTCTCCCCTCGCTGCCTGTCCAGTCCCGCCAGACCCCAGAGGGCGAGTTCCTCCCGCTCGATCAGCTGGAGCTGGACGTGGGCTTCAGCACAGGGGCGGACCAGCTTTTCCTCGTGTCCCCGCTCACCATCTGCCACGTGATAGACGCCAAGAGCCCCTTCTACGACCTCTCCCAGCGCAGCATGCAGACGGAGCAGTTTGAGATTGTCGTCATCCTGGAGGGCATCGTGGAAACAACGGGTGAGTAGAGAAAGCAAATGCTCCGTGAAAGCAGATGTCACCCTGCAGGTCTTACCGTCCGCCTTCGAAAAACTGGGTGCTTCAGATTGCCCTTTAGTCCAACCACACGGTCACATTTTGCAAATGCTTCGAGATGGCCAAAGTCGTATTTTACCCCAAAGTGAAAATGTTTGAGGGATTTTTGGCAATGTGTCTGTTACCAAGGCGATGCACTTCGGTGCTCCTAGCAAGCGGCAGGAACCTCCCTCGCTGTGCGGGGATGCCGCGGCGGGGTTGGGCACACTGTGATCCCCATGGCATTGCCCATCCGGCAGCGATGCTGCAGCTCCGGCCAGGGCTGGGGGGCAGGTGCTCCCGCAGGCAGCGAGCACCTCACTTTGCTTCCCAGGCTGCTGCCTGCCACGCGAGAACACTTATTGGGGATATTCAGAATTTCTTTGATTGTTTTTTCGGTCCGTATGCTGGTGCCCGAGAGCCTCGGGCTGCAGTATTTTAGTTACTCAGCTGGGTACCCAGCGAGGCTCAGGGCAGCAGAGGTGAATCATCTGTGCTGTTCAAGAAAAGCTCCCTGATATTTCAAGAAAAGCTCCCTGATATTTCAAGAAAAGCTCCCTGCTGTTAGCATAGTTGGCTCGTGTAAGGATTTCGGGGCTGACATGCAGACCAGAGAACTCCAGGTTGTTTTTTTTTCTCCCTAGCAAAACTGTTTTCAAACAGAAATGATTGAAGAAAAGGAATTTTGTAAATAGCTCATTAGAATTTTAAAACAAAGTGGTGTGTTTGTATACTTCTGAGTTTATTTTTGTAAATATTTCAGACTTAGAAATTATGACCAGAACAAAAAAAAAGAAGAGGTATTTTCTGGATCTATAAAGCCTAACTCATATAAGCTTGCAGATTTTGTGACCTAGTTTCGTAAGATGAGATGAATATTGGGTAAAATAGAGCTGAATGTGGTCTATCTTGATAAAACATGGAGGGATGAAAGGGTTTTAAAGTTAAAAAAATCTTTAAAAATGTGAGTAAATGGAGAGGAGGAGAGTATAGAGCTGGAGGGCAGCTGGACTGGAGGAGAACCAATATCCACGATGGCAAGAGCATGTACATACAAAGATATATCAGTGATGGCGAGAGCACGTAAATACAAAAAGGCAGGTGCTGCAGGTGGGAGCGAGGAGGCAAAAAGCCTTGCTTCGTGGCACTGCCTTTGGCACAAGCACTGGGGCTTTATTATAAGCTGCAGCATTCTCACTGATGGTTTCCAGCAGGTAGCTTTTGCTAAGCCTGGCTCAGGTAAGAAAGACAAGAACAGACGCGAGGGAAGGGGCAATCTCATCTAAAGGATGCCCTTTTTTTTCAGGAGAGGTGGACACTTAGTAGGTTTAAAACTTGCAGAAAGTCAGGACCCATCTCTCTATCCTGGTGCTCTCCCAGGAGATTCTTTATTGGAGTTTCCACCTCCCCTGTCATTCACCTTAAAGCCAAAACACTTTTGGCAAGCCAGAGGTCTTCCTCTGGGAACAGGCAGTAACCTATGTACAGAAACATGTGCAATTTGTGTTTATGAATGTACATTATATATCAAGAAAAATGGGGAACATTTCGTATGGGTTACGTACCTGAATACCTCTACTAAGGTTAAAAATGGGTTTAATTCAGGGGTAGTTTTCTGAGAAGTTGAGTCTGATACTATGAAGTGTGACTGCTGGAGCTGGGCTGGCTGAAGGTCAGGAGACATCAACCTCAGCACTGATAGTACGCGTTATGCAAAACAGGGTTCTTCTCTTTGTGGAAAGAATATGTTGTAGAAATCTTCCATCTAAGCTATCTTGACTTATGGTTTGCATCTAACAGCCCACAGCCATCCTAGAACAGAAGCAATAATTTAAAGGGGATTATTAGAAATATTATAAAGTAATTTGCAGCGTGCTTTGTTGGCTGTTTTGTAGATAAAGCTGATAAGAAACTCGGTCTGTGCTTTCTTCCTCCTCAGTGTAGGACAGTTACCTGCCCTCGCTGTAGTGTGTACATGATGTCAGAAGTGCAATACAAGTCTGAAATGTCTGCTGGCGTGGAAAGAACAGAAATAACTTCCAGTTGTTTGGAAACCAGGGTGCTATTTTTGGTTAGGTGTAAAAACGATGCTTGGATTTTGTTTGTTGTTTTTTTTTGTCTCGGAAGATCAGCGAGTAGGTCATACATTTGAAAAGGCTTTTCCAATTAATTTCGATTACGTGTGGCCAGAGGGAGAGCGGTGGTGGTGCCAGTGGGTCTCACAGGGGCTGAGCGAGCCCGATTGATCTGCATGTGGTTCAGGAGAGTCCTGTGGATGATGAATATGTAGCCTGCGGGAAGTAGGTTGGAGGAAGATTAAATAAACTGTGGTTGATTTGCAAACGAGCTGAAGTTACAGCTGCAAGTGTTTGAAGTGGAGACTGGTCTGAACCGAATGGGAGAGGGGTTTAGGGTTTCTTTTTGTGTCTGGTCCGGTTGAGCCCAGAAGGACCAGGCAGACGTCAGAGCCAAGGCTGAGCGGAGGGGAAGGTTGAGTTATATATGGGATGACTGGTGCTGCCGGCATCAGCCCAGCCGATACTTCAGGCATGCTCCTGCCGGCCTTTCGGCCCTTCCAGCTTCCCACTTGGTACAGAAGTCCCTTCTGATGACTGCTGTCTTAAACCTCGGCTGTGTTGCCTTATATTTTGAGTTTCAAAGTACAATCACAATGTTCTGGTAGTCCTACTGGGAATGGTATTTAATTTAATTACGAGTGAAAGCTGCGCAGGTAGGACAGCAGCCTCCAGAGAGCAAGTCTCTTCTTCAACCCTGTTCTTAGGATGGGTTTCTCCTGCATCCCAGGGGTAAAATACAGATTTACTGCAGAGTGAAGAACTTTCTACCTTTCAACCTAGAAAGCTGCCTTTGTAGTGGTTATCCGTTACCCTCCTATCAATTACTGCATGGAAAAAAAAAATCATCATCATAGTTTTATATCATTAATTAAAAAAAATCTGAAATTGAATTGGATTTCAAAACTCAGAAGACTATATTTCAATGCTAGAACACAATGAAAATGGATTAATTTGATGCAATCTTGGCATTTGGTTTCTTTCCAAAGGCAAGAGGTCCAAAAGCCAAACCGAAGTCGGGTAGCGATGCGTGCCCCTTCCCGTGCTGATGTCGTGACGGCTGTATCCCTGTGCTGCTGCAGACCAAGGCAGCATTCTCCATTAGGGCATCTTCTGGGAAACCCCACCTGGGAACTCTTTTTTGAGTTTAAAATTGGCTCTAATGTTTTCCTATGAAAACAGTTAATTTCACCTGGATGTCTTCATTCCCATGTGGGGAAATGTGTACTGAGCAGAGCAGCAGTTTCAGGAGAAACTTTCCCCCAGTGCTATATGCACTGCTTGGCTTCTGTGCTGCGTCTCCTGACTTGACAACCAGTTCAGAGGGTCTGGTAAAGTAACGTGGCTTCTGCACATAGTCATTAAGCAACCTTATAACACAGCCTATTTTCTAAAGCTGCTGTCATTTTTTCTTTTTTTGTAAAATTGACTTGAAGAGCATCAATACCACGGAGATAAATTGTTTTCTTACCCGCCCCAGAAATGGAGCGCAGAGAAATTGCACGGTTTGCTCCCCACTGCCATGTCCGTACAGCGTACCGCAGTGGAGCAGCCCCTGCGTGAGTGTCCTACCCTGCCTCTTTGCTAATGGTATTTTGTAGCATATTTAATGGAGAAGGCTTTGATATTCATCAAAGTTCTTCAACTTGCAGAGTTTAAAGGGGGAGCTAGTGCTTTCAGCCTACACTCCTAGTTTGTTTTCCAAGTAAATTATTTTCTGTGTCTGCATGAAAAGCGCTGTGAAACTGCACTGAGATCTACAACATCCTTTGTAAAGAACCAAGTTACTCATGCTCATCTCCTGCATCCTGTGGAGATCTGCCTGCCGCAACATCAAGAATTAGACAGCAAGAGAATAATAATAACTAACAAAAATATTTATTTCCAGGAATACTCTTAGCACGTTTTTTCTTCTGTTTGTACTGACATGACAGAAGCAGCCTTTAGTCTGGAACTGAAGGAGGCAGAAATACCTGTGAAAAATAAATGCAGGCTTCTGGCTCAACATATAAATATGAGAGAGAATTAAAGTCACTGGAAGGATCAGTGGGGTGGATTCAGCGCTCTTTGACGTGTTTTGAAATGCTTCAACCTTGAACTATTCTATAAATCATGATTTCAAAATATATTTAGCAATATTGTCGCATTTCTGCATTGACATGTGATCGTATGGTGCCATAGGGAGGCATATCATGTCAGTTAGGTTACGCCAGGACAGCACAATTTAAGGGTAAGTCATCTGAAGGATCCCATTTACTTTGCCATTTCCCATGTTACTCCTGTTCTAGCCCTCCAGTATTGCCGTCTGGTGCAGGCCAGGGTGCATGTGTCTTACAAATTATAAAAAGTATTAGAAGGTATTGAGTATTTCTAATATAGCCCTTGTATTTATAATAAATAGGGATTTAGGAGTCCTAATAGCATTTGATTTGAGTCAGCTCTGTCTTTTCATAGGGACTTAGAGCCTCTTGGTTTTCTTTAGCAGATGCTTATGAAGACTTTTTTTTCTTTGACTTTGTTTTCTCCTTTAATCAGTTGACTTGTGATATGCAATGTTACCAAGGGATTTAGAGAATTAGTAAATATATACAATAAATCTTGTTTTGACTGTCTGCAGGGAGAGTACAGATTTTTTGGAGAAGTCTAATGAGTTGTTGAAGCAGGATCTTCTTGCTTATAAATCCCACTTGGCTGATTAAAATCACCGTTTCCGATGCCTTCTCTCATTAAATCATATAAAAATGATTTTTCATAGATGCCTCCCAACTTGATTAAGTTAATTTACTGCCTCGTCACTGAAATTTTAATTTCTGGAAATATAAACATTTCTTTATGCTTTCCTTGCCTTCCTTAATTACAGCTTTTAGGTTTTTTAGATAATACCACGTGGAAAGCGGGAGGCGGATCTAGCGCATCTCTAGAGGGAAGGAAGCTGGGGTCTTCTGACCCTTCCTGGGGAGAGCAGCAGGGCTGAGCTCAGCAGAGCCTGGCTCCCCTTCCCAGAGCAGGGGTGTCCCTTTCCAGCCCTTTCTTTTATGAAATAGAAGCAAAATATCTCAGCAGACAGATTTTTTTTTTCTTAGATGGTCACAGGAGGGGCCACGGCCATGGATGCTTTAGATGACTGCAGGTGGCTCCTGACTCTCCTCTCTACCTCCTGCATGACCCACAGACTAAAACACGCATGGGGAGTGCTTGGTCATCCCAAAGCCAGACCCCAGGAGCTTTCCCTGGGAATGCTGGAGGATGCTCAGTGCTGGCTCTGGGGCTTGATTTATTTCCATTTTTTGGAGTGTTAGTCAGCGACGGGAGAGTTCCACAGCTGAGATGTTCAAACAGCTTTTCAGAATCCGAAGATGGTTATGATTCATAAGGGTAATTGCTAATCATTTAGGATTATTTTTGATATATATTCAACCCCTCCATTATTATGATAACATATAATTTTGAAGGACACTCAAAGTGTTTATTTTCGAAACCTGTTGTCCTGATTTCACACTATTGTGATGGAGAATTTTAAGCTCTGTTGTCAGCAAAGCTTCCCGGTGATGTTCATGGGGAGAACAAGTTTTGACTCTTATGCTGGGGCTTAGCCTCTGCATGCATTTAGGAGTACATAGCCTTTTACAATTGCTGTAGTATCCTGCGACTTACTGATAAGCTGCTGAAATTGCTAAAAAAATGAACAGTTAATAAGAACCTGAAACATACAGAAACCTGGCAGGAATGGTATATGCATCCCCTTTCAAAACTCATTAAATGTTATTTTGGAAACCTTTTAACATCATTTTCTGATTAAAGAAATCAAACAGCCTGCCAGGCCTTTTAATTAAATAAGTAGAGATGGAATCAAAGGCATATTCCACTAGTTTTACTTTTAAAAACATGAATAGCTTGAATTATGAAACTGCGTCTCCACAGGAAGGTTTTTCTCAGAAACAGATACATGGGAATGATTTCAGAACCAAAACAACTTGAGCAAACGAAGAACTGTAATACAGATCTGAAAGCTAATGTGACTCAGATAATTTCTAGGGACATTTAAAAATATTTTTCCTATGTGTTATTCTCAAAGTAGCTTAGCTTTAAAGAAAACCCAATACAAATTTAGCAGCTTTAAAGGTGGAGCATAAAAAATTATTCTGTTTTTATCTTACCATTCAGATTTGGGTGTTTTTGTGCAGATGTGGGCAAAGTGTTGTGGGCAGAGGACAGAGGAGAGGGAAAATACTCTGGAGTTAATGGAAGAGCTTACCAGAATCAAAACATTGCATCACTTGATGCAGTCATATGCTATCATAAATTATACCTTGTTCATCCTCTCACTCTTCTTCTCCACTGTCTTACACTAGTTTTTGTGACCAGGTCTTGGTGTCCATAAGGTATCATCAATCTCATTGTATTGACAGGGCAGAAATTTGGATGGAGAGGTAGAGCGAGGAGCTCAAGGTCCAGAGCAGACTCTTGCACAGCATCGTGCATGCCGGCGTTGCTCCACCATGGACAGGTCCTTGTTCACTCTGGGTTTGCCTGTCTGGGTGAGGATGGCACGAACCTGTCAGTAGCTTGGGTTTTGGTGGAGTATGGACCTGCATGTGTGTCATGGACCTGTTTGTCATGGTCTTTGGCAAGGGATGAGGGGAGTCCTCACCTTCTGCATCAGTGGGAGGGGACCAGGGTCTTGGGGACCCCCAGCCAGCTTTCACCAGGGATAACTTGATGGCTAAATTTGCTTAGAAATCATCTCTCCGAACCACTTGTCTGCAGAATATCACAGAATCACAAATAGTTGAGGTTGGAAGAGACCTCTGGAGGTCATCTGGTCCAACCCCACAGCTCAGGCAGGGCCACCTAGACCTGGTTGCCCAGGGCCATGTCCAGTCAGCTTTTGAATACCTCTAAGGAGGGGAACTCCACCACTATTTTAGTACCGCGACATCAGTAAGGCATGTTAGATGGGAAGGCGACAGGAAAAGAACAATTCAGCAGTTCTTTTTTTCTTTTTTTTCTGAGCATAACCTAAACATGATAAAATAGCCATTTTAAATGTTGTGGTCTTAGCATCTCAGCAAATCTTTTTCCATTGCTACCATTATACAAAATCTGTTAGTGGAAAAAACAATATTTGTTGGTCATGCAGGCAGACACGTTTGTCACTGTCAAAGCAAGGATGTGCTGAAGTTGGGACCTCCATTGCCCAGCTTCCCTCTGCCCCCCCTGCAGCTGCTGCTCAGGTGCAGCACAGCCAAAGGGCTCAGCTGGACTAAAAAAGGGAAAAAAGCATTTTTTTTAATGCTAATGAAAAGATGTAAGGTTCTGGGAAAACGCAGCAAAAGTGTATGGGTTTGTGTGCTAGTTCTAAGGAGGCACAACTGGGAGAGAACAGTTTTGGTAACTGCATCCCTTACGTAACTTGCAGCCGTTGTATTTTGGATAATGCATCCCCCCTCCTGCATAAGGCAGCAATTCCCCGAAGTACTGAATTTCACTGCATAAAGCCTGTGTGGCTCTTTCTCCTTTTTTTTTCTTTTTCCTTAGATCTCTTTGGAGATATAGAAGAGAAAAACGGTAGTGGTTTTAATCTGGAGCTCTGCAGGAGCTTTCCTTTTACCATATATAATCTGAATAACTGGTGATTCATCAGAAGTCATGTCTTTGCAAAAAATACTTGTTCACGCTTAATCAAACAGAATACAGGCTCCTTGAACAAGCCTTCTTGTGCTGATCTTGTGCTGTGCGTGCTAGCACAGGCGGACCTTGTACCATCAGTCTATACATCTAGTTCAATTTTTTCCATGAATAAGTATTGGAGGGCTAAGCACGAGCTAGTCATCTCTGGGGGAGTGACATGTGCAATCATCCAGAAAACTCAGGAGCACTAAAACTTGATCTCTGATATAAATCTGCTCCATGCCTCCAGGAAAGTGAACGTATCTAAGAAGAAAAACTACGAATAGCTGGTTCCCTGCGAGTGTGCGAGCTACGTCCCTTCTGCAGCTGGAGCCATGGGGGTTTGGTTATGGGGGTGCCAGAGGGGCAGGATCTCCCCGGTGGGGCTGGAGGACAGTGTTAGCACACATTGAGCCCTGGAAGATCGGAGCTGTTGCCCGAGTGCTGGTCGGAAACGTGTGGGAGGTGAAGGGCTTGAATTTTTCAGGGAGCAAATGTGATGTGGCTGCGCGGGGTGTTTGCTCTCTCATGCTGCAGTGCTGGGCAGGGAATACTTCACTCCTGTAAACCCACCAGCAGGCAGGGACGTGGAGATGCTGCTTGCTAAATATAGACCCGAATTGCTCCTCTCTGAGAAATTCATGAACGAATAAGAAAACTCTACAGTGCTCAAATTGTGCTGTTTCTAGCCTGTTTTTTTTTCAGTTAAGCATAAAATGGAGGTCTTCATTTTATTCTTGTCCTCTTACCATCACTGCCTCTCCTACTGGGTTGTATAAATGATTTAGTGATTTTCGGTATTCCTGAATAGAAGAAAGCTTTGGCTACAATAGCCCTGGTATTGGAGTTGCAAGGATGCTGTTGTCGATCTGCACTTAAAGACCTGTTTAACTCACATGCACGTATGGGTTGTGCCAGGATCTGAATTTGAGCCCCCATCAATCTGAGGGACATTTTATTTGCCCAGATCTGGAAGTGGGGCACAGCATATCCTAAATAAGAAGGTTCCTCCAAAATAGTTTGAGCAAAGAATGAAAAAACTCATCTGAGGATGGCTAATTTGATCTTAATTCAGGAAACATTTTAATTGCTGATGCAATTAGAAGGACTGGTTTTGCTGTGTCCATATGTTCTATAATGGCTCTTTCCATCGTAGCTCTGCTTGGTGTCGTCCCCAAATCTCCGTTCAGTACCAAGCAGTTTTGCCCTGAGACGAGCAGCTCCTCCTGGGCCGAGTGCGGGTGGTGGTCCCTGAGGAGGAGACAGCTGTCTCAGAAGTTTCTGTCATTTGCGTTAAATGACTTTATTATCCTTTAACCCTGCCCAAATGAAGCCCGCAAGAGTGGCACTTGCTAATACTGATCTAATTTAAATCCAGTTGGGCCAAGTTGCCAGTTCCTGTTGCTGCATTTGCGCAGAACAAGCACATCTAAGCAGCGTCAGGAACAGCAGCGGGAAATCCCTGTGCCCGAGGGTCCGTGGTATTAACCCCTGAATGGGGCTGCCTGAGGGGTTGGGGGGACTGGGCCCCTTTGGTCCTGCACCCCCCCTGACATTCCAGGGGTGGTCAGTATAAAGGACAGAGGGGTTCATTTCTGAGTGGCAGTGCTGCAGCAGGGACCACCCTGGAGACCAGGCTGGGGCTTCCAGCAAGGCTGTCGCCTTCAGTGGGATTTAATGGGAAATAAATGGAAAATCTTCCATTTTCTGTTGGTGGATCAAATGTATTCCTACTTCCAAGAGCTGCACTTTTCAGCTATTTCCTCATATATTGCATCTTTCCCATTTTTTTCCTCTAGTTTGTTGATATTGTTGTAAAATAAATTTTAAAAACTGTATTGTTGCAGGCAGTCCAGTGTTCTACTCAGCAGCCCTGTTCCTCTGCCTTAGAAGGAAACTAAGTTCATTTGACCTGATTTGGTCTGACAAACCCATTTTCGCCCTTGCTTGCAACCTTGCTATCTTCTAGCTGATGAAAACTATTTGATTACTTTGTGCGGTGTTTTCCTGTGATTTGAAGTTAGCCTGGTGGGTTGTAATTACCCGTTCCTTGCCTGGTCTCTGGATCTGCGTGCTGCTGTGCTGCTCTGTGCAAATGAAGGGTGGTGAGTGCGTTGCGCACCGTCCGCTTCTGAGGCAGCGGAGGAGCGATGGGGTGGCAAATCAGCAAACAGATTTCATCATATCAAGGGGTGAAAAGCAAAGCTGGAAATACTGATAGTTCCTGGAAAAGGCTTGCAGCTGGTAGCCAGCTCAGTGAAGCCATTCTAGCTTGACTTCAGTTTGTAAACCCGGATTAATTAGTATTGCATTGATGCAAAACAAGGGGTTAGAGCAGTTTGTACTTTGCCATGTTCCTTTCTTTCACATAATCAGAAGTGTTCTTATTTTCAGAGTTAAAAAATCCCTTGCACCTTTTCATTACTTGGAAATTCTGGAGAGTCACTGCTGAGCATCAGCATCCTTCAGTCTTCAGATGGCTTTTCTTGCTATTAAATCTTGTTTGTTACAAACCCAAAGGTTTTTACTCTTTTGCCTGAGAATTCAGCTATGAAGACACGGCGTGCTTGTTACAGAGTACTCCCTAGCTAGACCTAGTAATGAAATCCTAAGCCATTCACATAAATAAGCACAAAACTGTTGTTATCCTACTGTACAGTGGGCTCTTAGAACTATCCTTAGGAGCAAGGGGCTGCCTCAGGAGTGGTTGTAAAGTGACAGCAATCAGATGAACTATTTCTTACCTTTTCTGTTCAGATGCATTTTTTTCCCTATAGATCAAGGCTCATGATTTGCTGTAATCTTTGCAAGCATAGCTACTGCAGCTTACAATTTACATCCTTCTGATTGTCATAGTATATACACACAAATTTTAAGTAAACTGTCCTAATTCAGAAGGTCATGGACCAGGTGAGGCTATACCGTGTGTCAGTCCCCCAGCCCCTTGGCATACAGCTATACTATCGTATTATTAGTAGGATTTTCCTAAATTCTGCACTTGTACAATGATGAGGAATGATCTGCCCAGGGATATCATGGGAGGGTTTGTGTGTCTGCATTGCACGGAGTTTCCTTGGGATTTTCTCAGCCAACGAGCACTTTTATCAATCAGGTAGCAGTTTTCTTCTAAGGGTGTTAGGGGTACGTGATGGTGGGAAGGAGGGAGCCTGACCTTCCAACATTTCCTACATTTATGTGATTTCTTGTGGGGTTCACTATGAATTGTTGCCAGGAAGAGTGATAGTGTAAATTTCACTTTAATACTAATGAAAAACTTCAAAAATACCCTTTAGGAGGTTCCAGGATGCATCTGAAGCGTCAAAGATTTCCATGTGTTCCCAAGAAGAAATAAGTGCTCATTCTCTATCTGCTTTGGTTATTAACAAAGACTTTCCATTCCCTTTAACTTTTGCATAATCACTTATGTGGGCTTTTTAAATTTGTATTTTAAATTTGTTAAAAATTTTAAACTTGTTAAAAATTTTATAGGTGTTCTATTATATATTGAAATTACTAAAGTGACAATATTTCACAACCCCTCCCAAGGCTGTTGATGGCATGGAGGCACTAGGATGAGTTTCAACTCTTTTTAAGAGAGTCTCTTGCTGCTTCTTTATGCTTATCAGGTCAATTTTGTTGCTTGATACTGGGCCAGATCATAGGGTGATAATGTAGTATAATAAATATACTATTTAAGTATATATAAGTAACATATGTATAAGTATATAAGCATAGTGAATTCAGTCCTTTAGAGGTGTAGAGGAGGTGGACACCTCTGGCTGATGTACAAAGCTGTGGTCCATAGCATATAGTGTATTTAGTGTATTTGGTGTTGGCAGGGTGCAAAGGGATGCCATGTCCTCATGGCAGGCTTTTAGCTGCTGGCGTGAGTGTGTGTGTATGTGTGCATGCGTGTGTGCCATGGGAGCAAAGAGTACATGGAGGTGGAGGAGCAGACCTGTACAGCCTCTCGCCAAAAAGATGCTGCTTTTATTTATGTCAAGAATGTAAGTTGAAATCTGGAGTGCAGAGGAAACCTGTACTGTTAAAGATCTCCTGGTTAACCACCATGGTAGAAGGCTCTTGTGAAGATCTGTTTCTTTCATTAGGTACAGAAATGCATTTTCTTTCTTATTTTCCATTGCTGCAGCCAAGTCCCTGAAAACGCATTCTGTTTTAAGATTTTTTCTCATAGTGAAACCTTGATATTGAAACTATACTAACAAAAGTGTCAGGAAAGAGAAAAAAGGAGGTTTTTTCCCCCACTGTTTCAAATGTTGCACACATGCCCGTCCTGTCTGCACATGCACCGTGCCACGGGTGGGTGATGTTTCTGTTTGCTAGGACAGGGACTGCCATTTATCTGGGTGCCCTTTGCACCCAGGCAAACCGGGCATTTCTCGTAACGGCACCGACAGTCAAAATCGGGCCGTGCCTTTGAGGCAGGGAAGGAGTGCCCTGAGATACCTGAAGTTATCACTTTTTTCTGAAGGACCACCCAGCTATTCATATTTTCACTGTAGGTGGCATGTCTTAGTATGGTTGGGAAGGCATCAAATAAAGTCTTAAGACATCAGCAAAGGCTTTAAAAGAACTCATTTGCACACCAGTGAGAATTTAGCTTCCAGGACTAAGTAGGAAAAAGATTTGTGGTACCAATAGAAGACAATTGTGTAGCAGATTGTTAAAAAAGACATGTCTCCAAGCATATTGATAATGTACCTTGCATAAAGCATTCAATGATATATTCTGTATATGTATCTTAATTTCTGCTTTAGGTAGAGAGAGGTTATTTGATGGAAAAATACATGGCCATTATCTAGAATTTTTTTCATGCTGGGGAAAAAAAAAGAAATAAGTAGCTGCATTTCACCCTTTTTAAACTCAGCCTAAGCTTCTCCCAACTTGGGCTCCTAAATGAAGTGCAGCAAAAGGGGGATGTGGGTTTTGCCGTGCAGGGCTGTGACCTTCCCAGTGGGAAGGATGGAGGGAAGAGTCCTCTGGGATGAGGGAGGAGGGGAGGGACGGCCGGCAGGACCGTTTGAGAAGACAAACAATTAAATTAAATTAAACCCATTAAACTTAGTTAAGATAAAGAATTGTCTGCTGACTCTGTTTCTTGTTAGGCTGCATTTTATTAATCATGGACTTGCTTGTCTTCATTGCTCCTGAAAACTCAGTCTGTATAGCCTGGCGTTTCCCTGGTTTTGTAGCTGCTGGGGAGCTGCCTGGGAGGACGGTGGGGTTCGGGTCATCCTGAATCCTACGATGCCTTTGCTGGGACAGTCCTAGCAAGATGGCTGGGGCATCCCCTGGGTGAGACCACAGACCAGATGGATGTCCCATTGCCCATTTGTCTCTATTATCAGAGCTGAAATGAGTCCCTAGAGCTGCCCTGTTAGAAAAAGAATGTGCTTCTCTTTGGGAAGGAAGACAGGACCTGCAAGTGACAGATGAAATCTGCATCCTACACGTCCTGTATGGATGTTGGAATTCAATTTGGAAACTATTTCAGTGTTGGAAATCAAGGGCACAGGTCATGGGGCTCACAGAATTAAAAATATGTCTTTGAGATACTTAGCTGGAAAAGAAAAAAATAATGAGCCAGCGAGCGTTTCCTGATCACTGTGCCATCTCAGAAAACAAGTACTTTGTGTTTGTCACAAAAATTCTGTCTTCTAGGTTGAGATTGAGATTGAAATTATTTTTTTATATTTAACAGTCTTACTGAGTCAGTTGTAAAATTTCCAAAGCCCGGTTGGACAAGGAGGGAGGTTTCCTTCTAGTCCCCAGGACCTGCAAAAGCCAAGCCTTGTGGGGAAGGTTCGGCGTGAGCAGCATGCTGCGGCATCTGCCTGATGGGGAGTGCCGTTGTCCTGAACACAGTGTGTTTTTTCTGCTTTAATGCACAATGTTGTTCTTCACCATTAAGTACCTTCTCCAAGAAGAGAGCTTGGTTGTGTTTGTGGTTGGTATTTATACATCTGCTGGTTTGGTACCCCTTTAGATGTATCCCAGAGCATCCACCTTCTGCTATGCATGGTTTTCAAACACCAAATACTGTCTTTTTAACTTAATACTGAATGGGCAGCAGTGTGCTAACTTCTCCCCCAGTTCTGTGTTGTCTGAGATACCAGCTCACACAGCGAATCAAGCAAAGGAAACATTTTACCTTGTCACACTAATGTCCTCATTTTAAGAACCTGATGTTAATAAATTTTTTCTGCATCCTGTGAACACGAGCACCCATACCCTCTTTGTTTATATGTAAACTAATGTGTCCCACAGGAGAGGAAGAACAGCAAACCCTTCCTATTCTGAAAATATGCTTATGGCATGGAAATAGAGTTGCAGAGAGACACTGGCATGAATTTTCCTCGTGCTGTGTGCAGGGCAGAGCATGTGCATCCTATACTTGCACCAGTGAACGGCTTCCTGGAATGGAGAGCAGCGTTTGAGCGCGCTTCCCCAGATGTGCATCCACTGAGGCAGGGGATGTGCAGCTGGGTTGGTTCCTCGGGGCGCGTCCACGGCTCCTTCTGCAATTCTTGCCCCATGTCTCTTGCAGTGCCAAGGCTCCTCGAGCAGAAAGGCGGCCAGACACTGCTCAGAACAGCGGGGGGAGGTTTTCCATGCGTGTTTTGCTCTTTTTAAAATCATCTTAAATGTTCCTGGGGTGGTGGGCACAATCTGTATCACAATTTGCTGAGGGTTTTCATCCTGAAATCTGCAGAAGGCTGGGGAGCAAGGGCAAATTTAGATTGGGCTCAAAAAATGAACTTAACGTAAATGCGGTGATTAAAAGACAAATACGTGTTAGTCAAATTGTAGAATATTCATTTTTCTGCTTTTATGTGAAATAGAAATAATAAAAACCCTAAATCTAAGAATGACATTTTATAGCAAATGACTAAATCGTTGTTCATTGAAATAGCAAATGCACTTTTCTGTTTTAATAGTGCACCTTTAGGCAACTGGTTTGAAACCATTTGCAATTTGTCTGCCCAGCTGGCACATTGGACTGGTCCTAACATTTTGCACTGTTTCCCAGTGCTTGTTCTGTGCTTTTTGACTGCAAGCCAGTAAAAGCCTGTCAAAAAGCAGTCTGTTCTGGTCTGCTTTGCTTAGCCCAGATGTAAAGTAGGTGTGTAGTTGTCTTGTTCTTCACTCCGTTGCAGAGCTGGGTCTGTCTGGGCAGGGTGATTGCTGCTGCTGGCACTTGGGGCAGTTTATTGCTGCTGATGCTCGGGGGCAGAGCAGGGACTCAGGGTGGTCCTGAACGCCCATCAAGGTTTAGGATGTGTGGTCAGATGGAGGCATATTACCATTTATAGTGGGCTCATATTTACAAGAGTATGTTTATTAAAAAGAAGAGGAAAACGTAATTCAGTGGGATTAGGAGAACATAATAAAGTGGATGTTTGGGACGAGGAGCGAGGTCACTTTCTGCACGCTGCTGAATATTTTAATATAGCTGTGAATTATTTACTCATAGTTTTAGATACTCATTAAAAGTACTGTCTTTAGTGAACTTCATTATTAAACCTATTCTAATGTTTTGTGTCCCGCATCACATACCTGTCATTTGATGCGTAACAGTTGCACTTACCTGGAGTTATGGTCTATTATTGCATTTTTTTGTGTGTTTGCTTGCTTTGTGTGAAAAAAAAAGACTCCAGAACAGATCTCCTGGTGTGTTTTCTGTTTGGAGAACAGCTGTCCAAAATCCCAAGCCCGCTTTTAGAGCTGCTATCCCACCTGTCCTGGGAGGCAGGGTCTGTTATAGCCGTTAGCATTAATGCCATAATTATCTCTGCCTGACCTGTGCAAGGATCAGGCTCGATCTCCCGTACCCATGTGTTTCCGATGGTTTGGTGTGGCTGTGGCAGCTGGTGATGCAGCTCCTTGTCCCTGTGTAACCCCTCGTATTGGACAGAGGCTGTTAGGTGCTGGTCCTCACATCCCACCCATGGTTCTGCACCAGGACCCACACAAAGACTCCTTTCCTAAAGCAACGCCTTTGTGGAAACAAGCCTGAACATTCCCTGTCCTCTTGGCTTTGGCATCTGAGTCCAAGTACATAAAAGAAGATGTATCCGCTTTCTTTTTTTAAAGCCATCGGCTTTGGCAGCAAGACAAGACCTGTCAGTGTCCTCATCGCAGTGAGCGGTGCACATTTTTCTCTGTTTCTCTCCAAACCTTGGTGGGGAAAAAAAGGAAATATCTTCAGTTTGGGGGCATGCAGCTCACTCGATGTTTCGAAAGGGAAATCCCCAAGCCTAGTGCTTGTGAGATGGCTCACGGCAGCCGTGCATCATGTCGGCCTTGGGGTTGCTCAGGGTTTGGGTCAGAGCTCGAAGTGTCATTAAATGTGTTTTTTCCTTCAGACCTGGAAGAAGTGGTGAATCGGAGTAGGCGATACAAGCTGCCATGTTCTGTGGCAAGGGTATTTGCAGTCCTACCTATGTGGAGAATTGTGCTTGACTTAAAGTAGAACCCCTTGGTAATACTGAAAGCTTAGTAAGCATTATGTTCTTTACATTTATAAATACCCAGGTGGCCTTTCCTTTTACAGTTTCATATGTGGTGTTCTTGATTTTTACATAGCTGGGTGTGGGGCAGAAATGTGTTTAGTTTTGTTTTACAGCGCTTTTTTTTCTTGTTTTACAGTTTAATATACGTTGTTCTTGATTTTTGCATAGCTAGGTGGGGGGCAGAAATGTTTTTTTCCTGCACTCCATCACACTTCTGTAATCGGGAGGGAGCAGGCTTTCCTTGGAAAACACCTTTGTGGCAGTGGTCGATGTCTCTCTCCCAGGCTGAGATGGGGTCTCTGGTCCCCATGGTGCTGGGGGGGCTGGGGCTGCTCTGCTGTAAAGAGACTATTTTCTCTATTATATTGAAGTCTTAGCCATTAATTTTATGTAGCAACTACTTTCCTCTCCTTAGTTAACATATCGTATCAACTGGCAATGCAGACTTTCCCTGGATGGTTACCCTCATTAAATTATTAATGACATTGTCAGTATTTTTTGTCAGCAGCCAATTGATACCTCTTAAGTATTATTTATTTATCTATTGTTTAAATAATATTCAGCAGGGTACCTGCCTCTGGCAGATGTTCTGTGTGCTTAAAACCTGGAAGACATGCCCAGCTGTCTTCTCCATGGATACCTGTTACTTGTCCTGGATACATTTATGCTCACTATTCTTTATTTAGAGTACTGCACAATTGTGACTTTTTACTAAATATTTCAGTTCCCAGCCGCTCCCTCCCAGGTGGTTCCTCACATACTCCCTCACCTGAGGGATCATGAATTACAATCCAAGAAAAAAGCACGTTAAATATCCCAGAAACCTCTCCCATCAGCATTCTGCAAGCCAGAGACGAGGCCCCTTCTAATATCATTTCTGCATTCAGAGTGCTGAAGGACACTTGTTTTTTTCTAAAGAGCTTATCTCGGGTTTGCTTGCTCTGAATTAACGTGATTTACTGGGCTGTTGAGGTGAGCTAAAATGCGACTGGGACATGTGCTGCTTGGGGAAGGCAGTGTTGGAGAGCCCACCTGGGCGGTCGTGTGCCCAGGGCTTTTTCTGCTTACAACTACAAATGCTAGTTATGGCAAAGCTCTCCCCATCCGAAACCTGCGTGCTGGATTTGTCGTCGGTGTGGAGATTGCTTGTCAAGCCAAAACTCGTAATCGCCAAGCAAAAGGTGTGTTTAGATGAAATCTTAGAGCCACACTAAAAGAAGAAGCGGTGCCCCGGTTCTGTGGAAAACAGGAGCGTCCAGGCGCGGGGGGATGCCGTGCCCCCAGCATCTCTCGCTGGTGCGCTAAATGGGGTTATTTTGAGTGACCGTAGTTCTCACCTTCTTCCCCAAAACTTCTCTGCGAAGGCTTGCTTGTGTGGGGAGCAGCACGGGGAGCCCTCAGAAGGCTGGCAGGTAGTGAAAGCAAACTGCAGCCATTCCCTGAGGTGGAAAACTGGTTGAACCCCAATATTGCATTTCCAAATGGCTGAAATGGCTTTCGCAGTGCAATTACGGTAATCACTGAGCGGCAATGCTTGATGTATGTTTTTGAAAAAGACTTCATTGGCATGTAATCCTGACTTCTTCCTTGTGATTAACTTTGTTTCTTTTGACTTTTGGAAGTTTTGAAACACAAGGGACTCTTTGGGGAGCGTGTGGGGAGCAGGCTGCACTGGCCTGAGCGAGGGGCTTTCTGTGCCGTGGCAGGGCGGACCCTTACAGCTGAGCATCAGTTATATCCCAAAGCTAATCAAGCAAAGCAATCCTACCTGAGCAAATAACTCCACCTTCTGACTCCTCCCAGCAATCCGTAACTGGGTCACAAAACCTGGGGGTTCATCTATGAAGGAAGAACCTCAGCAAGGGTTCGTTCTTTCGCCCAGAGACAGAGGGATAATTTGCAGCCCACCGCTGCTGCTTTGTACTAGCTGCGGGGCTCACACGTAAAATAGTTGTACTTTCTGTTTAAAGACTTGTTATGTGCCTGCTTTTTTTTGCTGAGCCAAGGTGAGATTTAAGCTAAAGAGGACAGCTGTTTTAGCTGCATGTGTCAACAAAATCAAACCTTCACTAAGTGCTACTTGTAACTAACTAGATTATGATAAAATTGTTTGGCACGAAGAAGGGGAAGAAGTCTGTTGTGGGTAAGATGCTGGGATGTTTCAGGAGAGTGCTGGGGAGAGTCATCCAAAATGTAATCAGGAGCTCCTGGATTTTACGGAGGGGAAAACCGTGCTTGGGCTGAAAACAGCCCCGAAGCTTTTCCAGCGCAGGGGGGAGAGCATCTGCCGGCTGGGTTTGGGGGAGAGGAGAGCAGTCAGCAGGCCCTGTGCTTGCGGGGCGCAGGCTGGGAGGCAGCTCATGGTAGGCTGTAACACCCTCCCTTGTGGGAGCTGTTCCTCCTGCCTCCCTTCCCTGCCCGTTTGTGGTGCTTTGGGGGGGTTGGAGAGAGCAGCTAGAGAAGCAAGCGGTTAGGAGGACAGCCTGTGTGCCCCCCCGGGATGGGGCAACCTGCCGGCTGGACCGCCGGCTGCATCCCTGCATCCTTGCGGGCATGATGCTCCAGGGGCTGATGGGACGAAGCCCAGCTCCAGCCTGCCTACTGGCTCTCCGCATGCAGGGGCCATCCTACGTTATGGAGACATGGTTTGACTAAGTTATTTAAGATTGATCTAGTATTGGAAGCATCCAATAAAGATTATTATCTTGGCTTGTTATACTGAATTAATATTGAAGTAAAGAAGAAACCCATTAGCAAATGCGGCTTGCTTCAAACGTTAATGCATTATTATTAAATGGCAAACTATGGCTGCAGAAAAAGTTTATTAAAAAAAAAGTTGAAGAGAATCATAGGATCATAGAATCCTAAAAAATGATTTGGGTTGGAAGGGACCTTAAAGACCATTTAGTTCCAACCCCCCTGCCATGGGCAGGGACACCTTCCACTAGACCAGGTTGCTCAAAGTTGGCCTTGAAAGGAAGGTGAAAAACAGGCATCTGATATTGCGCCCACAATTCTCCATCCTTTTCTGTTCTGCTTGTACGAAATTTCCAGCTACTCTAGAAATAAAGGAGGTACTGAGAAAACTTGCCTGTATGGGTATCCGCAGTGGCTGCAGAACTGAGCACTTTTGATCTAACCTGCTGCTGGCATCTCACCTGACAGTGAGTAAAAGAGTTCAGGTAGGCTGGATTCATGGAGGTGCAAAGAACTTTTTGATCCATGCATGTCATCACGGCATCGGTAGAAGATGCTGGGGATCCTGGGAACAGCTGCCTCCTCCAGTTGCATTATTTATTACAGGTTCATTGTCTCTTTTTTCTTACTTATTAACTCTGTGTAGGTCTTCAACATATTACTTGTGCAGTAGATGAATAAATCATAAAACTCACTGCATAGCAAGCTCAACCCTTCTGGTTTGAGTAATGGTGTATAAACCCTGGCTATTTCAGACTGAACCTGGGTAAGTTGATGTGAAGGGTAGGAGATGGTCACCAAGAGGAAGGCGTTGGGTCAGGGTGTCCGGGTGCCTCTGGCAGCTGTGCTGGGGGGGCACGGTGCCATGTGGGGGGGGCAGCCAGGTGGGACTGAAAGCACCCAGGGAGGAGGGCTGGCGGGGTACTGGTCCCCACCGGTGTCAGACCTTCCCCCCCACCCGCCGTGGACCTGAGAGTGCTGGGGTACGGCATGGGTGTGGGGAAGGGAGCGCTGCACACCAGGCTGCCAGCCCTGACTTTCAGAGGACAGTCACGCCAAACGCCAAAAAGTACTTTTTTTTTTTCCCCTTATTTCAGTAAATTCTCACTTTCTGAATCAAGGTTAGGAACTTCTATTCTTGTTGGGAGATCTGCGTCCTCACTGATTGCCTGCCTCCCTGATAGGGTCAGAAGTGTACTTTAGCTGTAATTCTCTGCTTCCTTTATAACTTTCCAGTCAATTAACTTCTAAGACTGGAATTTTTCATGCTTGGTCTTTGCTTGGAGGAAAATATATTTTGGCAAGTTGGTAGACAAAAAAATATTTGCATCCTGTGGATTATACATTCATGGTACACAGCTGCACGTTCCTGGCCGGTACAGACGGCTCTTTTGGTAGGCAAGGAGCAGAAATGCAGCAAAAGAGGTAGAATTAACATTGCTAAAAGAATTTTTTTCCTTAATCTGACCTGATTTCAATCTCCTGTCATGTATGACTTGCTAAAGAATTTCTAAATTGCCTGAGGATCCCTAAATACTGAAAGGCATTTCATATAATGAAGCACAATTTCCAATATATTTCTGTGGAAAGATGTTTAGGAGCTCACAGAATTCACCTCCAAAGTTCCAGAAAGCTTCAATTTTCTTAAAAAAAATTGTCTGATATCTAACAATTAATTTCTTAGTGAAAGTTAGGAAGAGCCTTGCTTGTTGTTTGATATTCAGTGTCCACAGTGTAGATGCTTTTTGATAGGATTTCTTGTTTTGGATTGCTTACGTAAAGAAAATATAACGTGGCACCTTTGTGTGCCCTGCTCGGGTGATGGCACACATTGCTGCTGGCCAGTTATTTATTAAGGGGCTTTATGCAATATATTGATTTTTGAGACATAAATATGCAATGTGCCAAGCCATTGCCAAGGTGATGCATGGTTGTAGGGGCTTCGGAGGGGTCTTTGATCATCGTACCGTAACTGCTGCTGTGTTCAAAAACATCAATAAATACAGTAATCGGGTAACTGATGTGCTGTTAGGTGCCTGATCTGATTTTTCCTGCTAAATACAGCCATTGAAGAGTTATGACTTGCCTTTACTATTTCTTATCTGCTTGTTTGAGGTCTGTGGTGGTATCACAGGAGCAGCGTTCACTGGCAGTGCTATCCAGCAGCAGCTGCGGGGAGGAGGGAGCATTGATGCTACTGAGTTTTTCTTTGCAAGGAGTGCCTGGACTTAATGCTTAAACTGTTGCTAGCTGTGCTTGGGCACATGATAACCAGACACGTTATTGGTATTTTGTGTGTCAGGTAGTGCTACAGTCTTGTAAGCACACAAAATTCATTGCCAAGGTCTTAGCATCCTCGTCACACAGTGGTTCCTTGAATCTTTACCATTTGTGACAAAACCTGAGCACAAAGAATCCTTCTAGGAAAGAAATGAAATAAATCTCTAACAACAGAAAGAATTTTAACACAATGGGTAGGGCACATGCGTAAAGCAAATCCTGAAGCTGAATAAACAGTGGATGATTTCCAGCCAGGACTGCGTCCTGTCTGCCACAGCCTCACACAGATAACACGCTGAACCAGCTCTAATCCCACAATCAATAAATCTCCAGATAAATAGACTTCATAGACCATTTTACTGTCTGTTGGTGGAATTGCTTGTTTCTTTGGGGTTTTTTGTTCTGCCAGCTTGCAGAATGTGCTTGCAAAATTTGTATGTTGACAGAAAGTCAACTCCTTGACATAGGTAAAACAAAAAAAAAAAAAAAAAAAAAAAAAATTAAACATGATATGGACTAAATATCACTAGCAATTACAAGAATGCACGTGTTGGTGACAGGACATTAATCAGGAGGTGTGACGTGTGTACTAAAGATTTTTGCAGCCCTGTGTAAGCGCAGGGAACACCCACAGGGGTGCAGATCTGCAGGCCACCGCTGACCCCCCTGCGGCAGCACCCTCGCGGTCCCTGCATGCCCACTCTTGCAGGGCATGGCAATGTGGGGTCATGCTCAGTAAAGGAGGGGAAATACACCTCAAGGTACTGAGGGCTAACAGGGGACGCTGATTAACAGCTCTTTTTTTTTTTTTAATGTCCATCGTCTGCGGTCGGCTCTGCCCCTGCAGACCCAGCAGGGCTTCTGCCAGCTTAAAATAAAAATAAAATTAATGACCTATGGTTGAGCTAAGCAAGTGATGTAAAAAGCTTACTTACCTATTAAAAAGGCAAAGGTTTAAAAAAGTAATCACCTCCTGAAGTCATTCACCCTAACGGGTTCCCCCAGCACAGGCACTGACTGAAACAGCTATTTTTGGCGACAGGGTGGTACTGTGAACTGCAGAAGGAGCGCTGGGTTGGAGGCGAGATACATACGCACAGGTAGCAGTAAGGGCTGTAAAGATACCTACAAAATGGTCAGAATGTCTGGGAGGGACGAGCGCTGCCCTGCCAGGCTGCTCTCAGCCCCTGCCCGGAGCTGCGTCACGGCAGCGCTGGCGTGGGAGGGACTCATTTTTGGGGTAAGCCCGTGAGGAAGGAATGCTGTAGCTGCACTTGGCATTGCTGCTGTGGGAGGTAGCGTCTGCATCCTTTCCACAGGCAGAGAATGGATTTGACGGGATATTTGTGGGAGCGATGACTTTGAGATGGTGTGGGGTCCCGCGGCTGCTCAGCTGTGAGTCGAGCACCCCAGTCCCATCGGGAGTCACCACGTGTTTAGTTTGGGCAGGCCTAAGGAAAGATAATACAGAAATGCAGAAATAAATGTAGTAAAAATGAGGTGGCCTCTTGGAGCAACAATTTTTCTAACAAGATTTCCTCTGCTCCTCATTAGGATATTGATCTGTGTCTGCAGCAGGACAATTCAGGACAAAGCTGAGCACTCCAATCTCCTGCATAAATAACCGAGGACACGGCATGACTAATTGTTTGTGATTAAGGACATGTGTATGCCACCGTGTCCGACTAGGCTGTGTTGTGTTAAGGTCTTTCAATCTTTTTTCTGTCGATTGCTGCTAGCCATTTCACGGTTTTGCATTGCAGAGTGGCTTCTCCAGCAAACCCACGATGCTTTCCCTCCTTTCTGCGGTGTTTTAATGTTGGGCGGATGCGGGTTTCTGGCTGACTTTGGCTTCTGGAGTGCTTTTGGGACCGGAGTAACTATGAGTTAGAACAACTTTAAAGTTAAAATTATGACCTCGGAGTATAGGAAGGGGCAAGGGTAATAAAGACGATGCCTGGATAGAGCTGTGAATCAATAATGTGCTTCTTTCGGTGCTGAATTTGGTTTCCTTTCCATGTGGAGAACTGCAGACCAGTGTTCCCAGCCCATCAACCACCTGGGTTCTTTCCACTGGTCATCCCCTTTTCGCCTTTGCCCCTGGAGCTGTAATTTTAGTTCCCACATTAAAAGCTGTGTTTCCACCAAGTTCACAGCTGCAGTGATAAATGCTGTAACAGCACTGGAAGTGCAAGATCTCTAATTTAGGAATCATTACCCTAGATAAGAGGCAGTAAAGAGGCCAGAATTGGTACAGAGGTAATCCAGCTGCACAGTGCATGTGCAGCCGTGGAGAGCCCGAGGGGCTCTGGCTCTGTACCCCCTCGTCATGCTTAACCTGCTTTGCAAATAAGTATTTGTGAGTTATCGAAGAAATACAGAACCACACCAAACTTGATAGAAATTTCAGTAATTACTGAAAAATAACAAGATTTGTTAGAAAAGGTTTGTGTAAAGTAAACTTTTTTGTTATGTGTTTCGTTATTCCTATGGCTGAAGGTATGACAGAGAAGGCTTTAATTTCAAATACTCCAATTTTTTAGACGTGACTGACCAGCAGCAGAAGGGTGGACATCCCACCGAATTCTCCCCAGTTACTGCTGTGTTGTTAGGCAAAGAATATCCTAAATAAGTGGTTGGCTTGAGGGTGCCCTGGGGCCATGGAGTAGTTAATCGTTAGTTAGCTGGTAGCTGGTGTCATCCTCTGAATTCCTCTCTCAGAGTTTTGCTGCCAGATTGGAGCTTGAACGTGCCAATAAGTATTTTGCTGGTGAAGGAAGGAAATGGCATAAGAAAAAGAGAGAAAAGAATTAGAAGAATGTTTAAAACCAAAAGGAGTATGGAGGAATAATACATAACAAACTAAATAGCAAAAATATTTTTCTTAACATAAAAGAGCCCAATTTTGGTGCACGCAGATTGCTGTGTTTCTAAAGTGGCTTGCTCTGGTGTTAAGATTTATTGTTCAAATCATATTATTACCATTATTCTTAATGGGAAATTGTGTTTCAAAGTGGTATTATTGATGTTTTCATTTGGATATGAATTCTCTTTTCTCTTGTGATAGGCTATTCCTCTATTTCACCTGTGAAAACACAACTTTTTTCTTCACCTCCTGTCTGTTCAGGAGAACAACATAGAGAGACTTTCCTCAAGAAAAGCTGAAACCCCTCTGTTGCTTCATACAAACACCTTATCAGGGCAATATAGAAACAGCCTTTTGGCACCTGAGACACTAATGCTTTCTAAAAATGATTATCGGTGCCTTAAAATTTAAAGCCATAATATTCCAGGAGGATTTTCATGACTGCCGATGTTTTCAGCTGGCGGGTCAGAGGATGGGCTGGTTCAGCAGAGCTCGGGGGTCCGGCCGGGACGGAGTGGGCAGCGGGTGACAGGGGTTGCTTTGCCGCCTCTGTGTGTACTGGACCACTTGACACAGGTGAAGACTCTTTTTTTTTTAATATTTTGGACAGGTGTGGGGATGTGAGATTTATTAGGATGTCCCGAAAGACGTGGGGCAGGGATAGGAAGGAGATTCTCTGTTGGCTTTTACTTTGCGGTGGTGTGCAAATTGCAGTCATTGCCCCCAGGATTTCCCATTTAAATAGCTGTTGGCCACAGGGGTGAATACTTAAAATGGGCTTTTAATATCTAAATACAGCCAGAAGCTTGCATCTCCATCCCATGGCCTGCCTTATTGCCCTATCTTTTCCTTTTCCGATAAATTGTATAATGCATTGCACAGGAATTATTCTTGAGCAATCCATGTTCACCAACAAGTTGCTCTTTGAAATGTTTATGCTTTTCTGCCTGTAAAGAACTATTTGTGTTTACATGAGGTTCAGTCATGAAAAAACCCTTGTGAAAAGCTGAGCAGTGTTGGTTGGCTCCCTTATTTTATGTAACTGGCAAAGAGGCGGACTGGACATGTCTTCTCAGTAGTCTGTTAAGAGCTTCTGGAGACAGCTTAAGCACACTAACCTACGATAGCAGTAAAACAGAAAAGCCGCTGTGAGCATCCATTGAGGTTTTGGTTTTCCTGTCCTCGCTCCAATACTCACAGCGATACTGCAGCTGTAGCTCAGCAAGGTGTGATAAAGTGATGCTATACCGTGCCTGTGGGGTACCCGAGGGGTGGGAGTGGGCAGTTTTCTGAAACAGATTTCATCTGCCTTTCCCTTAATCTCCAAGTAGCTGAACCTTCTGTCTTGTTTAAATTATTAAATCCTTTCCGATATTTTCCATGTACACCTACTTTGCATGCTGTCATGACATGACCAAGCCAAGCGTATCTCACAGCTTTTGCTTCTCAGCCAGGTTATGCAGCACAATTCAGGTTTTTTTCGTCTTACTTCCTTGTCTCCAGTTCATCACATTCCAGGTAACACAGAATTTGCTCCCAAGTACATTGCATCTCAGAATGGTAATTTCAGCTCTTGGAGACGCTGATGTCTACAGGATAGAAACTTCACTGGAAACGTATTGGGGTTATCTGTGTCCTCTGGGGCTACCTGGGCGTTCTCCTCTTGCGCTGGGGTGCCTGCGAGCCAGCTTACAGCCATCCGACCAGGTACCTGGTGCTTTGTGCCGAGGAGCAATGCTTTGGCATGGAGGAAAAGGGCATCGCTTCTAGCTCATACACGCCTCGGTGCCTGAAGAATATCTTTGGCACTATCTTATTACAAGTTGGTTGTATCCAAAGTTGTACGTACATTTGTAAAACCTCAGGTGTTAATAGCAGGGGGGGGGCAATGCATGGCAGCACTGCAGTTTGCAGGGGGTCCAGGGCACTTGCTCCGTCTGCAGTCCAGGTACCGGATGGAAAGCAGACCCTAGAGCCTCTCTCTAAATATAGCTATCTTCCAAACTACCCTTCAGAGCCCTATTAATTATTCATTCTTTTTTGCCTTTTTATTTTCTAGTGCGACACTTCACATATATTAGCTGCAATCATCTAACGGGACGCAAACCGTAGTGCTAAGCATATTCACAGTGTTTCACTGGAGCTCCTTTCGTCTTCCTCATTATGCTGCAGATGCTTTAAATTCACGCGGTACGCAGTAATGGGGATGAAATTTCCCACAGTGGAACATTGCTGACTTAATGTTGCGTGATGAAATAGCACAGATTTATATTTAATATTTCTTTTCAAGCAGGCATCGCAGTGCAAGATTTCTCTGCTTGTGGCTGTTTCTTGCAGTACTGCTCAGCAGCCAGACCTGGGCAGGTTTTGTAGGAAATTCATATAATGCTTTATACTAAGTACCTCATACATAACAAAAAACGGATTTTTTTTTTTTTTTAACCTGAAAGAGCTTAAGACTTTAAATCCCGCCCAACAAACATGCCTCAAGACGTTGCTTGATCCATGATGCCTGTGAAACCATCCTGTCTTTCCACTCTAAGTATGTTTGTGGGTATGTATTACCCATGCGAATGTGTCACTAACAGTAGCGTTAAGGTAAATAATATTCACTGGGTGCCATGGCTCAGGGGACCTTGCTCCGAGGGGAGGAGAGGCTCCTGCAGAAGGCTGAGCTCACATTGTAATTAATTCATCAGCAAACCTCACTGGAATTAGAGCTCTGTTCTGAGAGAGGCTTCTAATTGAGAGTAAATGGCTCATTAGTGTTGAACAGATCAACCTGAGAACATCAGTAAACACAAACAAAATAATTAATGACTTTCAGGTAGTGTAATACCTTATTCCGGCTGCGATTGCTCCTTGTGAACATGGAGGTGGGTCTGGCCCAGGTGCACTACGGAACAGCTGGTTTTTGGGGACTCTAGGTTTTCTACTAAAAAGATAACTTCCCTGGGGTTTGTGGAAGGTGCTGAGGTGATGCACACTCAGTGCTGCACAGCTCGGTTAGGATGGCCATTGCCGTCTGCTTGGGTGCCTGCAGCGCTGCACGGGCACCTTCCTCCCTGTTAGACTCAAACTAGGTAAGTGGAAATAATAGGCACATGGGTTTTAGGAAGAAAAATGTATAAAAGCAGCAGCAGTGGCTGCTATGCAGAAAGTTATAAAAAAATATAAACGTGAGATTGTTTGCTGGTGATAATGAAGGGAGGGGTAGGAGGCTGAGGTGGTGAAACCAGCCAAGTGGGGTGACCCAGGCCTTTGGGCTTTTCCAGTGCTACATGAAGTGATGCTCATGCTTGTGTTCAGTGCTGTATGCTGTCCATGAAGGGCACGTACACGTCACGGTTTATGTGAGGGACTGCAACAGAAAAGCAGCAGCAGCCCAGCAGCAGAAACCCATCTCTCTATTTGGTCTTAGGAATGTTGCATCTTCCAGAGAGAGGATAATAGCTTGAAAATGCACAAAATGGTTTTTCATACCTCAGTGCACAGAGAAGTGAGTAACAGACACACACACACAAAAAAGACCCCAAAAACCAAAAAAACAGGAAAAAAAAAAGACTATTAATTTTTTTGCAAATGGAAAGGAGAAGAAATATGCTCTGGAGAGTATCTGGTCACATCAGGGGACTGTTCCTGCTAAAAGCCAGGATTTTTGAGATGTAGCTGGACTTGCCTTAGAAATTGATTAAATTTAACAACTCTTGCTTTGCATTTCTGCAAATTGTAACTGTTTTTTTCAGATGCACATAGGAAGCCTGACATTGAGGATGAAAGTCCTTCAGGGGGAGAGAGAGTAAAAGAGCTGCAGATCCTAGCAACGGGCGCTGGCAGCCAGGAAAGGGCATCCTTGGATGCCTTCCAGAAGAAAGAGTCACCTTTGCTAACTATGAGTGGAAAAAGGAAGGGTTTTTTTCCCCAGGGGCAGCCCTGACCGCCCCAGCCTGCTGCCCTGCTGCAGCAGCCCCTGTGCCCTGCCCGGTGTGGGTCCCTGCTTCAGCACAAACTGCTCTACCCCGGGCAGTGCCAACAGCCGTGCTCCAGCTGAGCTGTTAAACAAACCCCTTTGTCCTCAGCCAAGCAGTGGCTAAACCTCTGCTTCAGCTTTCCTGCTAGACCAGTCTGCAGTGTGGGCTCAGCCCTTTATTTTCCCTTAACTTTGCACTTGCCGAGCAGGGTTTTCCCTCTCCAAGCTGCAGACAGGAGCTGTGTTGGCAGCGCTTGTGCCTACAGCCTGTTGTGGCATTGCTGGGATTTTGGGCCATGAGGCTGGGCTTGCTTTAAAAAAAAAAAAAAAAAAAATCAATAAATACACCATGTATCAGTGTAATTTAAAGCTAAATTATTATTATTATTGTTGTTATTATTATTATTACTTTGCAAGAAAATGAACAGCGAGAGTGAGCTGTTGTCCTGCCGGGAGGTGCAACCCCAGCTTTGCATGCCCAGAGACAACCGCACAAGAAAGTGGAAAGGACTGTTAAGCATCTGCAGCTGCGCAGGGTCCTGTCTGGTTTGCCTGGTGCCAGCCCTGCACTAAACAACGGCGATTCAAATGGTACTTCAAGTTGTCCCCAGGCAAGCATCCAGATTATTACAAAGTTGAGTATATTAAGTGTAACTTTACTACTTAAACTATGGGAACTTTGAACAATGGCGTTTTTATTGAGCACTTTTCATATTTGAGAAGCTGGCATGTGGAGTTTGTGGGGAAAAACTCCAAATGACCGTGCCTTTATAATGGAAGGTGTGCATACAGGAGCTGGTAAACTCTTTCATTTTTCTCTCTGCTTGATGTATTCCCCACCAAATAAAGCGGTCACTTCTCTGCACTCTCTGCTGTACCGTGCTGCTTCATCCCGAGGGGGAATACCTGGGTCAGGGTGAGTGTTCGGGTGCAAGCCACGCTGCCTGGCTGGGGAAAGGCACCGGCAGTGGTGTCCCATGAGGTGGGACCTTGTCCTCTGCGGTGGAGATACGTCCTCTGATGCACGGGACCTTGAAAAGCGGCAACACTGGTGCCGTAACAGCCGTCACGCCGAGGGTGCTCGCAGGGGAGACGTTGCTGCCTGTCTGTACTGAGACAGCGGAGGGGAAACCCAGGGGGAGCACAGCTTTCGCAGTTTCCTTCTTTTGTATTCGATATTATACATTCTACACGTTAACACAAGCGGGGAACCAAATCATGCCTCCAGTTAATGTGGCCACTGCATTTCACTGTGAATTGTTTTCCCAGGGTTATTTTTAACACTACAACTATCTTTGGCTATATTCAGTCTGGATTAAGTCATGTATTTGACTCTTGGTGGGTCGAGGAGCATGCCAGCCAGTGCCGGTGCCGGTGGGCTGAGGCAGAAGATGCTCAGGGCGCCCAGGCAGCCCACAAGGCAGCAGGCGCTTTGGCTCTTGGCAAAATGCTTTTAGATTTTTTTTTTTTTTTACAGTGCATTTGCAAGGAAAACCCGTGATGGAATATCTCAGTCATTAAGAGTCAGAATCCCCAGGGGAAAGATGCTATCTAATGCAAAACAGTCAGTCTGGGCCAAAGTGGCGGCTGCTGGAGCGGTTTTGGGTCTGAAGGGTGGACTGGCCACGCGCCCCTTTCCCAGGGCAGCGCGGGAGGGACATGCTTGCTGCACCCAGCGACGACCAGTAGCCTGGGTAGTACTGTGGGCTGGCGAGAAGGATCCGGCCGTGCGCCGTCCTACTGCTGCCACTGGCGGTACTACAGCGAGGAGTGATGGTAAGAGGAATATGGATGCAGTCGTCGTCCTCAGGCTCTTCAAACTCCCCTCCTTCTTCCCCAAGCCCCTCTTGCTTCCTTGTGTTCATTAAAGACCCCCTGAGATTGACTACAGGAAGGTTTGTCTTCAGGAATTACCAGGGAGCGTGTCAGTCTGTGTATTTGTCCTGGGAAATAATACGCTTCTTTCCTCTATTGGCTATAATTTGTGTTTTGAAAGTTGCTGTACATAACTCTCTTAATACAGGAAAAAAATACAGTAAGAAAGAGGAAGTGGTGAAAAATGGGAATAGGATATGCAAATACCCCTTGCTTCATTACCTGTCAGGACACTGATTATTTGTTAAAATGTGTTTTTTCTATTAAACCTGGAAAGTTACATATTCCTAACAATAATATAGCTGCAAATTGGACTTTATAAACAAGTAAATTGATCTGCTAATGGCTACACCTCAGCCACTATAGCAGTCCACCTGCATGGCAATGGATTGTTTGTCCTTGGAGGGGCTTGGGGGGAATTGTGTCAAGGACAAAATTATTCACAGTGTTTATTTGGAGAGAGGTTTTTTCCACTTCAGCCTCCGGCTTCCAAGCATAAACCCTAACATATAGGTAAACACGGATTTATCTTTTCCTGAAGTGAAATCTTGATTAGTCCTCCAAGTGCGGTGCCAGGTTGGAAGCAGCTGGCCTTGGGGATGTGTGTGCATCGCAGTCTTTCCTTCCCTCCTCCCGACACCTTTCGAACTAAGCATATCACTAGAAAAATGTTCTTACTGTAAGTCAGTCTGGGATTATAAAATCAGCTTTTCTAGTCTGAGGCTAATGCTGTGTTTCCTGGCTTTGGCATTTAACCAAAAGGGCAGTTGCAGTTTTATATGTGCATGATGCCAGGCTAGCAAGCAGCAACGTTTTTCTTGGTTCCCTTTGCTTTAAATTACTCTGATAAATGGTGTATTTATTGCATGTTTTTATTAATTTCTTTCTCATCTTGTTTTTTACGAAAATCACTGAATTTTGCCGTAGAAGTGCTGTGTCCCTTTCCCTGGTACATAAAGGAGATAAGTGCTGGCCCCTGTGCCTTGCTCCTGTGCATGCAGGGAGCACAGGCACCGCTTGGCAGGCTGTGTAAGGGGAATGAGCTGTAAAGATCTCAGCAGCAGGTCCCTGACCTTCAAAAATGAAGTGGAGTGCCCATCTTCACTGGTTCCAGCACATGGAAGAAAAGAGAGGCTTCGGTTTTGTTGTAAGTCACCCTTTTTTGCCCAAGAATTCAGAACATTTACATCATCCTTTTTTTGTAATGTCTCTGTTGGAAATCTAACTCATTTCTGCGTAGCGTTTCTGCTGTTGCATTGAAAAGCAATGTCTGGGGGGCTAGTCAACGCCCCATAAAACTGCCCCTATCAAACGGGCTCTGATGAAAGACTGCAGCAGCTAGAAATACTCAACAGTGCTGTGGAAAGGGGGAAAAGACCAGGTGCCACAGTGCTGGCACAAGGGTGTGGGGCCCTGCTTGGACATGGAAGTAGCGCGTTTATAATTTGGCACAAAGAGCTGTGTCCATCAGTGGGTTAAAAATCTGCATTTCTCAACAGAAAAAAACTACAACACCTTTAAATGACTTTTCTATAGCGAAGAATGGTAATTCATACAGTCCTGGTGGCGTTTGTGCTTGCTGCGTTGAATTTCCACATGCAGCGGTGTCACGAAAGGGAGAAATTGGGGTGGGGGGTGAAGGAGGAGTACTTTGCTGTGGGGTGCTTCGCAGTGGTGATGTTTTTTCAGAGTACTTGTTGGTGAGCTGAGTACTTTCTCGCAGCCTCTCCTCCTCTTCCTCCTCCTCCTTCTCCATCTCTCTTGCCCTCCTCCTCCATCTCACCCTTGCCCACGCAGGTCTCTCCTGCAGCCGTGGGCAAAGCCAACGTGCCGGCTTCCTGTGGTGGCGTGGCAGGTGCCCAGCCCCGAGGATTTGACCAGTTCCAGCAGTATAGTTTGGGAAGTATTTAGCAAATCTTTGAACTGGGAAAACTATTTTGCTGTGAAATACTTGCTAGATGTTATCAAAGGCTTTCTCAATACTTTCCTGGATTTATTTTATTTTTCGTATTTAACCTAAAGCTGAACAAGTGATGGAAACTGGTGAACGCTGCTCTTGAGTTTGAACAGGTCTTTCGTGGTGATTGCGATCAAAACAGCTCAAAGCACTTCTTGTTAACTCCTTCGGCCTCAGCCTATATGAAGGTGCAGAGGCACCTCTGCAGCCCAACAGGTCTTTTTCTGGAAGAAAAGCAGTACACTGACATTTAGGATTGGAAGTGAAAAAGAATGCCATACAAAATTCATGGGGAAATGTCAAAAATACTGACTTGCTTTGGAAATTTTCAGAAAGAAAAGTCACAATTTTCCCCAAATGTCAAAAAGGGCCCAGGCTTACAGGATTTTAAACTAGCCTGGTGAGACTTAGTATCAGTGCAATTCACATGTAAGGAAGAGGGTTTGTATATAAAATTAGAAACTCCTCATAGGCATATGGTTATTTGTACAGTACAGCTTTGGGTTGTGGCTTATTTATTCTCCTGGGGTGCTCATGGAAATAACAAGTATGCTGCATGACATCACATTGCAATATATATAGTCACTAATTAACCTTCGCTGAGTGCTGTAATAGTCTCACTCCTGTGCACGCCGCAGGAAATTATTTTCTGCTGTATTATCTTCTTGATGCTTTGTATATCAACCATAATGGAAGATGGGGCTATATGAAGAAGACAGCATTCAATAACTCTGAGCCTTATCTGCCTTTCCTGCCTTTGCATCAGGAAATGTTGGTCTGTTTTATTTTGGGATTTTGATTTTTATTTTAATACGGGAGAGGTTTGATGATGCTGCAAATGAAGGAACAGCTCTGAAGTGAGCTCTGAAGTGCACCTGGTGATATGAATGCACCTGTATAATCTGTAGAGATCAGTCAAATATATTACCAAGAGGAAAAAAACCAACAGAAAATTACTGAATGCATGAAGATGCTTTTTTAGAAGTTTGTCCGGAGGGAAGCCTAAGTTAGAGTGAGAGCTTGGTAGGTTGGGGAGGTAATGCTGAGATGCTCTGCTCACTGCACAGGAAGGGGAGACCTTAGGTTGGGCAGGTTGATTTTCACATCTCCAATTTGTGTGAAGACCCAACGTTTATTGGTTACAAGCGGTAAGGCTTCTTTCCATCTTCTTTACATGTACCATTGAGACATGGACCCAGCTCTTCACCTGCGGCTGCCGAAGCTGCACCGCAGGCATCAGAGACAAGAGAGCGTGAATCTTTCTGTGCTCGGTCCGTTTTAAAATTGGTTTTGTTATTAAGAAAGCATGGTGCGTGGCTTCATATAGCCAGCATCCATGTGATGGTCGCTACGAAGCTTTGCCTGCTTTCTTCTAAGGTGTAAGGGGGAAGTGAACTAGTCCCATGTTTTTTCCAAGAAAAGCATCTTTTATTTTCCATCTTCTCTGCCTTAAAGATAACCATCAGTCAGTCACCAGGCCAGGGCTTAGAGGCTGTCCTCAGACAGGGACCAGCGTGGTGGTGTTCTGCTAAGCGAGCCCCATCTTCAAAGGCTGAAAACTCAACGTAATGGGCAACTTATTTCACTGTTCTTTATGGCCAGGGACTGCTCAGACGGGAAGAACAAAACCCAGTTATGTCCCACCGGGTGCCTGGGGCTCAGTTGTGGCTCTTAGGAAAATTAAAGCAATTGCATTCCTGTTAATTAATGCTAAAAAACATACTGAAAAAATATTGCCATTTCAACTTTATATTTTAGCAGCATTCCCAACTGGTCAGGCTGAGCAGCCTGCACAGCCGATAACAGAGGCAAGCAGTGGTGTGCGGTGATATTTGGGACTCACATCTAGGTAGAGCTTTTTGCACAGAAAGTACAAGTAAGAGCATTGTTTTGCCTCCTTGCTAACAGCTGAGACATGTAGCATCTGACTTAAACCAAAAAGTTAAATGTTCTGATCAAAGGGAGCACAGCAGATTTGTTTAAGCTTGTACTGAGCCTGTGGTGAAGCATGTACAACACGCCAGGGAGGGAGAGAAACCTGGAATGAATGTTCATTACCTCTCAAAATGTAAATAGATGTTGGGCTAGATGGATACGCTAATACATATTCCAGGAACTACCTGCAATACCATCAACAAATTACTGCATAAAGATGAGAAAATCCTGGTTTTAAAGGTGTTCTCCTTGCTAAAGTTCTCGATTATTTTGAAACCCTCAGAGGCATTTCTGGACATATATACATATACAATTTTCATGAAAACCTGAAACTGTTCTCAGGAAATGAAGCCTAATGAATGACTGTGTATTTGCAAAGATATACTGCCTGGTTTTCCACTCGTCTTCATGCAGCTGTGTTTATTTTCTGTGGGAGCTGCTGGGACTAAGAGCACTATTTAAAACTGCATATTTTGGGTGGGCACCTGGCTGGGCGTTGGCTTCTCCAGGCAAAGCATCCCATTTCTCCCAGCTTTTGCACATATGCTCTTCTTGCATATCGCTTCTGAAAAGCTGTACAAATACTATTGCTCTCACGGCTTTGCTGTAATTTAAGTGTAATTCTTGACTTTAAAAAAAAGTACAGATAATTGATGCTGGCACTCAGGTCCCTTTAGCAACCTGTGAGGCCACTCTCCTCCCAAGGGGCATGCAGTGCTGTGCCAAAGGGCATAACTTGCTTTCTAAAAATATATATATATAAGGTAAATTTACATGTGGTGCAGCAAGGTGTCTGGTTTCCTGAAGAGACTTCTACAGCTCAGAGATTGTCAAGTCCAGCCTGATACTCATTTCCCCCAGCACTGACAAAATTGATGCATCTCTTCCCTAGGAAATTCTGTGCGCCTGACGTGTTTGCAAGAAATGTTTGTCAGCTAAAACCGAAGACTGTGCGGGAAATGCTATGTTTAGTTCAAGGGATCTTGAGTTAAGGACTGCGCATTAATTCTAAATACATGACAGAAGCTGTACCAGGCCGGGAGATGCTGGTGATGGAGCTGGGATCTGCGAATGTTTCAAGTGCAAGACATGCACTCTTAGATGCAGGTGAAAGAGCTGTAGCTAGAATAGCTGGTTTAAACACAGCATCAGAAGTTGTCTGTAGCAGAAAGGGACAGAAGAGTCCCTCAAAACAGAAGTCAGTGGTTTAGGGTTGTTAGGGTTGCTGGCATTAGGCAGTCCCCTTCTCGAGGTATTTGCTGTGGGTTTGCTGTAGGCAGCCCCTGTCCCAAAGCAGGAGGTCATTTGTCCTGCATCTCCCCTCTATTTGGGGGCCATCCCCTGGTTTCCAGCAGCTGAGGACCTCCATCACCCCTGGTTCTAGCCATGAGATACCTCTGGGGTATGTCTGAATGCTGGGGCAGTCGGTGATTGCCATAATTTTTAAATCCTAGTACACCAAGAGAAGATGGTAAATGAGATTTTCCATCTTTCACGGGAGGCTTGTGGTCTGTATGGGGTGTCTCACGTTGAATTTTCTGTGTTAAGCGGCCACAGGCCAGCTGGGGTTGCAGGTCAGGAGCAGAAGTCGCACCATACGGGAGCAGGTCTGTTTGAAGCAGTTCTGGGGATGAATTGATTGCCTCTAAATGTTTAGTGTTGCAAAGATATTCAACAAATTAATACATATGTTAGACCAACAATGCTAAATAAGGAAAGTTTATTTCCAAACACAGCTCTGTGTTGTATTTCATCCTTCTATTGATATAGTTCATACCAAATGGCACATTATTTTCAGCTTGGAAATTGGCTGCCAGGTTTATGGTATATTTAAATAAGTCTCCCAGCCATCCCCTGAGAGCCTTTTCCCGTATCGTGGATGCAGGCAGGGAAGCTGTGAAGGAAGAGCCGGTGCTGCAGCGGGTCACCTGCCGCTGCCATGCTCCCTCCTCTCGCTGCAGGCAGTGGTCAGGAGACATCCATGTAACTTGGAGCCCCCAAAAAAGCACCAACTATGTGGCCGTATTGTATAGCACCAGCGAACGGTACTTTTCAATATGAAGAGAAATAGTTTTTCCATCCCAGGAAGGCAGTCTCTAACGCAAAATACTTCTTCAGATATTTTTTAGGCCTGCCAAAGCCCTGAAGATTAAAGTGCTCTATTTTGGTGCTCAGCGGCATATGGCTGGGTGGGTGTTTGGAGAAGCATAGGGCTGCTGAAGAAATTGTGTATTCAAAGGCAAGGGTTGGGGTTTGGGTTTGTGTTTCTTGCCTTGTAATTAAAATGTTCTCATTCGAAGAGGATAATTTATTTTAACTGTCTTTTTTTTTTTTTTTTCCTTTTCTAACGGACTGATTGGCAGACTTCTCTCAGGTTTCACTTTAGCCATATGTTCCTGAGGCATCCTCTGACCACAAAAAATTTTCTTCTGATTTAACAAAACAGTCTGTCCTTCCCGTGTCTCTTCCCCAGCATCCCCAATGGACGGTTACATTGTGCTACAAATAAAAACACTGCATTTTTGGCTGCACTTTGGAGCCAAAACTCCATAAATCGCAGAACCCAGCTTTTTAATTCTGACTGAAGAACTGTAGTTGCAATTCGAAAGGAAATCCAGCAGAGAGGCAGCTACACTGGGCTTTTCAGTAAGCTGTTGAGGAAAGGAGGTGATTCAGGCAGCTTCAAGGTTAAGGGAAATCACTTCTGATACTAAACAAGGGAAGAAAGTTATTCTGATATTAATGCAGGATAATTGAGAACTTCTTGCTTTTAAGATTAAAGCTTGCTATTGATGGAGCAGGCATGAAATAACAAAAGAAGAGTGGTAGTTTCATTCCTGTCCTCTGGCATGCCCGTGGTCGTGGCCGCAGCCGCAGCAGCCGGTGCTTGCCGCGAGTCTTCCCCCACCGCCCCGCGGCACATCAGCCCTGAGCCTGGTGACGACAGGACTTTGCCATGTGGGACCCGGCACGGTGCTGCTGCCACCACCACCACGGGAGCTGGGGTCTGAGGGAGGTCCCAGAGAAGACTGCCTTTCCTTACGGCCAAAGAAAATGGTCATCACGGTGGGGAAGTTCCAGCATCGCATTATGTTGAAATGTGTGTTTTATGGTAAGTGTTCGTTTTTATTTTTAGAAATTATTTCTCCTGTGACAGGGGTTATGCATAGACTAATGTTAAAAAAAACCACTTTTACTTTACAATAATTTGGGGAGCCCAGAGCTGGAAAGAGTTACTGGATTATTGAAGATAGAATCATATCATAGAGTATCATAGAATGGTTTGGGTTGGAAAGGACCTTAAAGATCCTCTATTCCCACCCCCCCTGCCATGGGCAGGGACACCTTCCACTAGACCAGGTTGCTCAAAGCCCCATCCAACCTGGCCTTGAACACTGCCAGGGATGGGGCACCCACAGCCTCTCCGGGCAACTTGTTCCAGTGCCTCACCACTCTCACAGTGAAGATTTTTTTCCTAATATCTAATCTAAATCTACCCTCTTTCAGTTTAAAACCGTTACCCCTTGTTGTCTCACTACATGCCCTTGTAGAAAGTCCCTCTCCAGCTTTCCTGTAGGCCCCCTTTAGGTACTGGCAGGCTGCTATAGGGTCTCCCTGGAGCCTTCTCTTCTCCAGGCTGAACAACCCCAACTCTCTCAGCCTGTCTTCATGGGAGAGGTGCTCCAGCCCTCTGATGATGTTTGTGTCCCTCCTCTGGACCCACTCCAGCAGGTCCATGTCTTTCCTGTGCTGAGGACCCCAGAGCTGAACGCTGTACTGGAGGTGGGGTCTCATCAGAGTGAGTAGAGGGACAGAATCCCCTCCCTCGACCTGCTGGTCATGCTGCTTTTGATGCAGCCGAGGATATGGTCGGCTTTCTGGGCTGCAGGTGCACATTGCCAGGTCATGCTGAGGTTCTCATCAACCAACAGCCCCAAGTCCTCCTCTTCAGGGCTGCTCTTGCTCCATTCTCCACACAGCCTGTATTTGTGCTTGGGATTGTCCTGACCCATGTGCAGGACCTTGCACTTGGCCTTGTTGACCTTCATGAGGTTTGCACGGGCCCACCTCTCCAGCCTGTCAAGGTCTCTCTGGGTGGCATCCTTTCCCTCCAGCGTGTCAACCGCACCACACAGCTTGGTGTTGTCAGCAAACTTGCTGAGGTTGCACTTGATCTGACTGTCCATGTCGCCGACAAAGATGTTAATCAGTGCCGGTCTCAATACCGACCCCTGAGGAACGCCACTCGTCACTGGTCTCTACTCAGACCTTGAGCCTTTGACTGCAACTCTGAGTGCGACCATCCAGCCAATTCCTTATCCACCAAGTGGTCCACCCGTCAAATCCATGTCTCTCCAATTTAGAGACAAGGATGTCGTGCAGGACAGGGTCAAATGCTTTGCACAAGTCCAGGTAGATGATGTCCGTTCCTCTTCCCTTACCCACCAACACTGTAACCCCATTGTAGAAGGCCACCAAATTTGTCAGGGATGATTTTCCCTTAGTGAAGCCATGTTGGCTGTCACCAATCACCTCCTTATTTTCCAAGATGTCCCCTTGCCAGTTGCAACGTGTCCGCAGCCATGCAGAATGTCAGTTGTTTATGCGGTGTGTGGTGCCTGGGCTGGGGCTGAGGAGGTGGACAAGGGCATCCCGACCTTCCCCAGCACTGCCACTGGCCGCTGTGTCCCCAAAGCGGGAGGGCTTTAGTGTACTTTGCTGCCAGCAGTGAACCTTCTGTCTGCTCCAAGGTTTTGAAAATATTATCAGCTATTAGCATGAGGAAAGTTATCATAGGACTGTGTTATCACTAAAAATTACAGAATACTTGAGGCTGGAGGGGAGCTCTGGAGAGCATCTGCTGCACTTTGTCAGGGGATGGATGGGCATCTCTATTTTCTGTCAGAGTACTACTTTGTAAGTATTGCTACCTCTGTGTATGTGCATCCTGTAAATACCCTCGTCCAGTAAGAATGGGTGTGTTGCCTCTCCCCATTACCATCCTCCTTTCCTCCCTCTATCCCTTTCCTCCTGCCCCTTCTTCCCGCCCCTGCCCGATGCCGGCAGCGCTCCTGATGCATCCTAGCGGAGAGCGGCATAGAGCAGAGAATTAAATACTTCCATTTTGGCGGTGCGGCTGCTTATTCAATAACATCCCAGTAGGAGGGAAATAATGCAAAAATGGGAATGTGGCAGATGGCTCTGGAAAAAAAATCTGCTCAAAGAAAGGAGCTGAAGGGGCTGAAATCAGCCCTGACGCACTCCTGCACGTAGGTAGAAGGGAGCAGATCAGAGTCTTTCAGAATAATATGGGGGTTTGGGTCATAAGAAAAATATCAGGCCAGATTTCAGATAGTATAAATTTCTGTCACTGCATTAAATGTGCATTAGACAGTTTTGTTCAGATAACTGAGATTCTGGCCCTGTTTTTTCAAAAGAATGGAAAATACTGCTGCAAACATCTACGGGCTGAGCGCAGAAGGGCAGCACTGAAGACTGCAGTGCTTTTATTTTTTCCCCTTTTTTTGGGTAAGGGGCTAATACAAGAGAGGGGAGGTTAGCTTACCTGACAATAGCCTGTTGCATTCCTTTACATGGGAACAGTATTAATATGTGCGGTGGTGCCTTGCTTTTACGTGCGGGTTTTATGACATTTTCGAAACCTGCTATAATACATGCTAATGAAGGGTAGCTGTGGTCCTGGTAAGCATCAAGATGAGCTGTCTGCAAGATGTCAGAAAACTATGTGTGTATGAGTGATTAAAAATTGCCCTAAGAAGAGGACCGGCTGATAAGAAAAATACCTTGGCTGTCACCGCTATTTTTTAAGTGTCAAGATAGCTCCTGGGAGAACAGCACAGTCTGAATAAACCAGGAGGTATTTATAGTGCCAGAGCATAAACAACGTGTCTAAATTGAGTAGCAGAGCAGAAGCCTGGGTTTGCTATTCAGTGCGATGAGAAATTAAAATGTTTAGCATAAGACTGATGTCTGACTCTTGCATAAATGCGTGCATTGCGTTCCCTGGCTTGCTCTGCTCCCTTGGTTCCCTTTTGCATACACGCTTAATTTGTTTAATCTGTGACCTCCTCTTGTTGGGGCAATTTCTAGATCTCAGGAATATATGGTGATTAAGCATTAAGTGTTCTAGAAAGGCCTGCTGCAGGTTGAAATTTCAAGAGAAACAGTGCTCTCGCTTGAGGAGTTGGCCACTGGACCCTGTCCCGTTGTATGTCAGACACCCTGAATTACCCATCACCCGCAGTCTGTCCCAGCTCTGTGTGTGTTGAGTGGGTGCCTGGGGACACGTGTGGACCTCCACTCCGCCGTCTTCTGCACTGGTACCACAAGCTTGTGGGCAACGGCAGGCTCTCTATGGTTTTTTCCCACTTTTTCTTTCTGCTATGAAAAAGGGACGCGGCTCTTGTGGAGCTGATCCATAGGGCCACTGCTTTGCTTTGTATCTCATCCCAGGACCTATTTGTGTCGTGATGTAAGAAACCAGAGATTAGCTTAAAGAACAAAACAGGCAGTGTATCTGTTCACTCGTTACAGAAAGAACGAACTCAGATTATCCACAATTACCAAAATCCGAACTATTTTCTTCTTCTCACCAGTGCCGTCATCCCCCTCTCACTTCTCTCCTCTGGCTCTGTGGCATTCCCACTGCTGGCTTCGGAGCGGGCTGTGGCCGTGAAGGCGACAGGCAACGTCCTTGCCTAGTGCTGGCAGGGGCAGGGTGAGCAGGTTGTGTTCCGTGCCTTTCCCTAATCCCGCGTCTGCTGAACCGCTCCTCGGTCACTGCCTGCATCCCGCAACATCCCCCAGCAGCCTCAGGCAGGGCTTGGAATTCACACACTTGAATTTTCATGAATTCACAGAGCACCTTTTTACAGTTGTTACCTTTAAGACTCTTTTTGTCTCTTGCATTTCAGGAAATGCCATATTTTTTTTCTCTTTAACAAAAAGGGGTTTTTATCGAAACATTGCTTTAAAAGTAATCAGAAGCATTAAATGCATAGATGGCGAGGTGGCTGCCCATCTCCCTTCTGCTAAAGAAAATCAGGCTCCAAAGATACCAGTACATTAAAGCAGACATTGACAGCAGACAGTGGCAGAGGCTGGCAACCACAAACTGACACAAAGTTTTATTGCACTTCAAACTATCATCAGTTTAATAAAAAAATACCCCCTGAAATTATGATGGGAAAATGTTAATGCTAAAAATAGGTGTTCTTTCCAAATAGATGGGAAGTGTTAGAGTTTAGACACCACACTTTCTGTCTGCTTAGAAACCCTTCCATCAGGCTGTACATTTCTCAGCCGTGCATGGTACAGCTTGTCATTTTAACTTACATTAAAAAATAATCTGGCAATGAACGTTGAGAGGAAAAGCTTGAGAGCATCCTTCACTTCAAGTATTGGTTCTGACCTCCGATTTCGGGCACCCATTTTCTGGCTTATCGCAGAACTCAGACAACTAATGGCATTTCAGATACAGGGTGGTGCAGGGGCCAGATGTTAACATCAGGATATCACGCTGTTACTTAGCTAAATGTGACAAAACCAGCTTCTCTTCCCGTATTTTCTCCACAGTCCTGGAAGAGGAAAGATTGCTGTGGAAATCATGCGACTCCTTTTTTCTACAGCAGTGTATCTTCCCTTATTCCTGCAAGAGTGCAGGATTAAGTGTGGTATATTTTTATATCAGTTCTCACATCAAGCTTTACTCTTGCCTTCATGGGCCTTAGATTGCAGTTGTGAATGAGCTTAATTCTTAGTAATTGATTTAACATTGCTGGCTGATTAATTTTTAACACATATTTTTGAGGCTTTACAGATAAAGTGTAGGTTTAAGGGAGGTAAACACCCCCCAAAATGCACAGAGAAACATGTGAAGGGAAGAGCCACCTGGCTGCACAGGTAGCATCTTGGACCCAGCTCAGGTCCAGGCATTTTAACATGCAGGGCCCTAGATCTTAATAAGAAAAAAGGAAAAAATCTGACAAAATGTCAGCATATTTGTGCATTTTTGCCAGTAACTTCTGCTGGAAGATTTCTCTTTGCTCCAGTCCTGGAGGGTGGGATGCCAAGATGCCCTTTTTGATGCCTTCGGGATGATGCGCTATTGAGTCATCATAATGCCAAAATAATGAACTCTCTCCCGAACTGGTTAAGATTAATATTTCCATGTTAAGAAGGACACCTCCTGGCGTCCCTGTGCCCAGCCCTTGGCCAGCAAATTGCAGCCCAGAAACACAAAAAGATTTAAGGTGAAATTTCTGGCATTACCTTGGAAGGAGAAAAGAGCCATATAACCTTTGTATGCCTAAATTGCTTCTGAAGACTTTGGGGAGGGGCTGTTAAAAGCTTATTAGTGATCTATGATTTGTCAACTATCAGCCAACTTCTGTAATAAAATATAAGAGGGTGCTATAAATAACAGCACGCCTGTGCAAGGCAATATATTACGAGTTCTAGAAATTGCCTGAATGCAGCCAGCTCCATCTGGGTACTTTAGAAATTTAGAAATAATTTGAGGGTTATTATAGGATTGAATTAGTCAAAGCACTTATTTACAGATTTTTTTTTGTCCTCCATCTGCCCCCTTATTAATTCGGGGAGGCAGCTCTCAGCTGTGCTGACAGTGAGTCACAGCGGTAGGATGCTTTGTATTTTCACCATTCTCTGGTCGCTTCAGGAGGGACTGTGTACCTGGGTACTTTAGGACACATCTAATTGTCTAAAGCCAGCATTAATCACAGTAATGACTGTAACTGAGCTCAGGCTTACAGAGCCCAGCATGGGGATGAAGGACAGGTTGTCCACATCCACCTGTGTCCAGTAACTTCAGCGGGGTATGCAGTGCCCATCGCAACCCAAAGCCAGCAATGGGGATGTTGTGGCCAACATACGTGGGACAGGACTTCGGGTGATGCGAGATGATGCTGGATTTTGGGTGGGGTTGGTGGCAGCAGCCGTTGTCCTTTGAGATACCTTCACCTTCCTTGGGAACTGGCCTTGTACTGTAGCAAAGCTAGAAGCTATCAGGATCGTTAACTGAATTATTAGGATTTCAGATGCCGGGGAATTCTGACCCCAGCATCATCCCAGTGGCACCAAACCTCCTCTGTGTTATGTTCTTACCGAGCGAGCATGCTGGGAGCTCCGGTCCCGGTCAGCCGTGTCTAAGTGTTCGCACAACCCTGTTTCTTGTTGGTGTTTCCTGGAAATGGGGTACCGAGTCTAAACCTGCCCTAGCCAGAGACAGAGAAAAAAATAAAAGCTTAAATAGTCTGCTGCTTGGCTGAGGCTGGGATAATTGCATCCACTTTTTCAGCTCAGCTAGGGCTCTAAAACCAAGAGTTCTACCTCATTAGAAATAACAACTTGTAATTAATAACTCATGATGTGACAGATAGATGCATTTTTCTCCAGTGATAGCACTTGCTTCAGATAGAGCGAATGCTGAAAGGAGAAGGCATGATTATTAAAAAAAAAAAAAAAAGATACTTTCATATCAAACTTGAGGAGAGAAATATATCAGTTTAACCCATGCTCATTCTCCAGAGCTGCTCCGCTGTATATTATTCAAGGGAGTTAACGGAATATTTTCCTAGATAGGCATGGCTGGGATTTTCCTGTGTTACGAACTGTGGCATTATGTGCCGGCCTCTACAGAGGGATGCCAGATCACTGCGGGTGGGTGTAAATGACTGAATTTAATCAGTAGCAATGTTTCTAATAATGTCTAATACTAAAGCTCTCTCTAACACCACTTCAGCCTCTGCCCGTGAGGAGATGAGTCCCAAAACTTTCCCCTTGCCTTCCTTTAAGCTCATTATTCATAATACTTTGAAAACAGAGTCAGCTCCTGGTTTCCGCAGAAGGAATGCAACTCCTGGAAACAGCGAGAGGTGATCTGGGTAGAGATGGTCCCAAATACGCAGGAGTGAGGTTTGTGAAAGTACGGGGTATTCAGACAAGGCAGCATTGCTTGCCCCCTTAGGAGCAGTGCTTCTGGATGAAAATCTCTTCCCTTGGACCTAGTGAACAATGGTTTTGCAGCCTCTGTTTTTGAAATAATAGAGAGGGGTTTTACTGGACATTTGATTGGGGTTTTATGCTGGAGTATGTGCGTAAGGGTACCTCTTTTTCAGGTGCCTTGTTGCGATTTATATGCAGGCAGAGCTTTGCTAATGTGCATTGCAATCACCGGCCGTTAACAGCTCTGGAGAGCACTTCGTGATGGAAGCGTGTGTTAGGAGTGATGAACAAAACGCATCGAAACCTTTTACTTTGACAAATGGATGGCTTTTTAATTATATGCACTGCATACAGCGTGTTTGCTTCCAAACGGGAGTTTAAAATTTATACTGCAAATGAATATTAATAATATAGACAACTTGGTAAAATTTTAACAGGCCCATTAACATGATGAAGGCATCGAAGGATCTGCTGGCGGCATACCCTGCTGATGAATAACTTCTCAGGGGAAAAAAAAAAGCACAAAACCCAAAAAGCCCTTCATACCAACAGGAGAGGAAAACTTATTAGCCTGACGTTAATGGCCTGATCCGTTAGAGCGCGTTGGGCGCAAGCCCATGCCCACCGCAGCGTGCGGTCCCCTGGTAGGTGTTCATCAGCAGCCGGACCCTGTGCCTCAGCATGGCCCAGCATGGCTCCCAGCCTCCTGCTGCTTTATGCATCTTATTTTTTAAAGGTCCAGAAAGAAACTACATCTGCATTAAAATAAAAGACCTATATTTATCTGAGCATAAATTAATGGAAAATAATCCTGAGGTAGTTATCAAGAAGGGCTATCAGTGGCGGGTTGCACCCAGCTGCTCCTGCTTTTTTTATGGGAAAACATGGGAATACCTGCTGATTCTCTGTTTGGTGCTTTGCTGTCCAGGCAGCCTGTTGAAGATGCAGATTGTGGTGCAAGTAAGGGGAGAGCAACGTTGTCAGCTTTAACTCTCCCAAGGAGGGAGCATGGGCCGTGTGTTAGGACACTTGCGAAGAGCTGATGCTTGTTCTGCGCAAGGATGTGGGTAATGGCTCCGGTCATCAAGTGCCTTATGCAACTCTGTTGTTATTGCTGGAAAAATACAAAGGAGATGGTTACAGCCGGGGTGGTTGTGAGCTGGCTGCTCGAAGTGTGTAATAGCAGAAAGGCATTGCAGAGCTTATAGCTGCGAGTCTGAGGCTTTGCTGAGAAACAGAAAGGGAAGGAAGAGCTGGGAAACACGGCAGAGCTGGAAGAAAACCTAAGAATTGATTTCTTGTCCAAGGGCTCATCAGAGCACGTTAGCACCTCTTAGCATCATCTGCTTAGCATGACAGGTATTCCCTATTATGACGAGTGTATTAGTTGCTGCTGTTCATCCTGAGAGACTATTAAACAATTTGCACCCTCGGGTTTGTTAGTGAATAAGACAAATTGATTTTAAAGAAAAATTATACACCTGCAAATATTTATCTCTCCAGTGAGCTTACAAAGGGTTGCATCAATGGAACAAAATGTGATGCTGATTTTCCTGAGATTCAGCTGATACATTTTTCGATAGGAAGCAAGTATAAAAGTCCTCCTTTGAAAGCCTACAGGCAGCAGCAGGTTTGGGAGCTGGCAGGATGATAGATCAGGATGTAGAAATAGCCTTGCAGACCAGCAGCTGGCAGGGATGGGAGAGCCTAACCCGGCAGGTCCCATGCCCTGGCATTGCCCCAGGCGTGCAGCGTCAGCTGTGGGAACTCGTGCGGATGCAGATGGGGATGCGGATGCAGGTGGGGATGCGGATGCAGGTGCCGGTCGGTCCTGTGCACTGGTCCCCTTCCCCGTGCCCTGGCAGCGTTGCTGACCCACGTATTTCCCCCACGCCCCTTATTACACTCCCCACAGCATTTTGATAGCACACAATAAAGCTTAATTTTTTTTTTTTTGTAGTGTTGCCAATGCAAAGAAAAAGCCGTGCAAGGGATTTCCACCCAACAGTCAGCTCTTTGCAGAGCAGTGTTGCTGTGGCCGTGGTGGCCACCATGGCGGTGTTCCCACGGGAGCCCTTTGGTGATGCCGGAGGTGCGGCTTACCCCCCTCAGCAAAGCCTGCGGCGCAGTGAGGTCGACGATTATCAACTTTTCTATACAGAGTGATTTGCATTTTAAGCAATTTGTTATCTAAAGCGTAGGTCACCGGAGTTAACCGGCCATCTGCTTCACAGGCACCGTAGACCCCATTCCAAACACGGCTCTCACCATTTGCATGTGTTATTAGACGTGTTCGTTTGCTAATGAGGTCTCCCTCGGAAGTCAGGTCTGAAGAAGCAGAGAGGGAAAGGTCTGGGCTTTCGCGGCAAAGGTACGGCTAATGAACGGCTGGAGACTAAAGGACACAGATGGAAGAAGTACTCATTCTAATTACCATTTTTCTAAAAATTGCATGTTTTTTTCTAAACCCATTAGGTATGTGATTGCTTCCACTTCACTTTGTAAACAGAACTGAAACACATGGTGACTGAGTGGAAATACACCATAAAGTATAAACCAGTGTCCTGTCTGAGGCTGTGGGAAGGGGGTAGGATTGCTTGGTCTCCGGGTGTGCTCCTGCAGGTGTCTGAGCTCAGGTGAGGTGCCATCACGGGCAGTGGGAGCAGCGGTATGTGCAAAAAAACCCGTGGGTTCATAATTTTCTCCTAAGAGATAAAACAGAAAACTGAGATTTATGTCTCGTGATATATTCAGACGTATTAGCAGTAGAAATCGCTATGTGAAACTAAAACTTCGATTCCATTAGCAGTAACAGAAAGAGTAATAAAATTTTATTTTTCTGGCTGTATGTTACCAGGCGCATATCCATCCCCCGCTCCCCCTCGCTACAGCCCCACTGTTTTTCTTGTGCCTTCCAAAGTTTCCTTTAATTTTCTTCTGACTTAAAGGTGTTCTTGCCAGCTAAGCAGAGGATGTGTTTGCAGAGGTAGATTTAGCTTCCTGAAAACCAAATGTCATATTTCCAGTTTGCTATACTAGGATAAAATGGCAGGGTAATTCTATTTACAGATTGCTACAGATACCATTTTAAAAAAATTTATAAAAGAAGCAGCAGGATTTTTTTTCTAGAAGCCTGCAGCAATCCACGGTCATTGTTTCCCTCTGATTTCCAAGGTCAGGTGGGTCACCAGGACGGCCAAGTCTGGGTGCTCGGGAGGAGGACTTTTACTCCACGGTGGGAGGCGGTGGAGAAAGAGGAAGGGCAGTGTTGTGCCTCTTAGTCGTATTTCTTCTCCCCTGCTAATTTATTGAAGCTTGGATCTCAGCCTGGCAGCAATGGATCTGTGAGCAGATTGCTGGTGAAGCCCTTGAAGAGGAGTAAATGTATTTCATAGGACATACCTACTGCTCGCTGGTGGGTTGGAATCCACTAATATGGGCTTGGTTTGTGCATACGATGCATAAAGCATAGGGTCTGGGTTTGTATGCATTTGTCAGTATGATGAAAATACGGAATAACTTAGTAATACTTTAGCATCCTGACAAGTCCAACTTTACATTGCAGTTAGCAGCTCTTGCTAATTTACTGCCAGGGGTATCAGTTAGCCCTGTGTTTCCCTATGTCACCAGCACCTTCAAAAGTGTCCATAATAATAGATGCGAATTATTCAGTTACACTCCTTCCTCTATTGTTGGCTCCTTTCACCTTGAGGGTAACAATTTAATAGCTACTGTATGTAAATGGCAGGCATTCTTTTCTTTTATACATTTTCTTTTATACATTTTAAAACATAAAATGTGTTTCATTGAAATGTGCAAAAACCCCCAAGCTTTATGTGCATCCGCAATTGTCCATAACTCGTGGAAGTTTTTCTCCCTTGCTCGTTGCAGGGATGACGTGCCAAGCCAGGACATCCTATACTGAGGACGAGGTGCTCTGGGGTCATCGGTTCTTCCCTGTTATCTCCTTGGAAGAGGGGTTCTTTAAAGTCGATTACTCCCAGTTCCACGCGACGTTTGAGGTCCCCACCCCGCCGTACAGCGTGAAGGAGCAGGAGGAAATGCTGCTCATGTCCTCTCCCTTGATAGCGCCCGCAGTGAGCAACAGCAAGGAAAGGAATAACTCGGTGGAGTGCCTGGATGGTCTTGACGAAGTTGGCACAAAACTACCTTCAAAACTGCAGAAAATAACTGGGAGGGAAGACTTCCCCAAAAAACTCCTCAGGATGAGTTCCACCACCTCAGAGAAGGCCTACAGCATGGGGGATTTACCCATGAAACTCCAGCGGATCAGCTCGGTTCCCGGGAACTCGGAGGAGAAACTGGTGTCTAAAACCACAAAGATGATGTCGGATCCCATCAGCCAGTCGGTGGCCGACCTGCCGCCCAAGCTGCAGAAGCTGTCAGGCGGCGGCAGGATGGAAGGGAACCTTCCACCCAAACTGCGAAAGATGAATTCGGACCGCTTTACATAACCCGACGGGACTTCTAGCTACCATTTAGAGCTCGAACTGCTACTGGCAAGGGCAGCGTGGGCAGGAGAGCAGGCCCTCCACCAGCCATATGTGTGCTAAACTCTGTGGTCCCCGGCACACCGGGAGGCAGGAGCATCCCCTCGGTAGCGGTGGCTGCGCTGTAAGTACGAACGACGGGACAATCGGCGAGCTGATGTTCATTGGCATGTAGTATCACAACACGCATGCAATAATAGTGTGCAATTTTTGCATATAGTTTTATGGCATGACTCCTACTATATTTATACTGTATATTCTGAAAAATAGGGAAAGGGGCGTTCCTTTCCCCTGTATTTCTTAAGAGTAAGTAGTAGGTAAAACATGCGAGTGGGTAACTTTCAGGGTAAGTTATAATTTGATTTGAAAATGGGTTTGGCGTTCTTTTTTCTGATGTGGATCGTGATGTTTTGTTCAACAAAGTAGTTATGGTGCATGTCTGTTTTTCTTAAAAGAAGGTGTATTAGTTAATTCCTAACACCAAATCTGCTAGCCTTAAATTAACTGCTGGTTTCTATTTTGCTTTAACATTTTCTTGGGGTTTCTTTTCCTGCCTCTAGGCTACCAGAAAAAAAACCTAAAAAGTATTTCATAAGGCATTGTTTAGAGAAGAAACTTGTATGAATAAGCCTAGGCAAAACAATAAATGAATGAATAAAATTCACACTTTAGATACGGTTAGTAAAAATTTTTAAAAATCTTGGTGATTTATAATATATGTGCAAGAAAACCATTTTAAATAAGCAGGACATGCTTGATTTCTCGTGTTGCTAGAGTAGCTAAACATGAAAATAGCTGAATGTCTCCATGAAGCCAAGCAGGCATTTATTCTGGACGAACTGCACTCCAAAGGCAGAATCGCAATTCCCCCTAACTCCACAGCGCCTGGATTTCGCTCCCTCTTGCTTTGACGGCCCAGTTGGGCCAGTTGCGATGCAGGTGATGGTTGCGGGAGCCACAGTCTCGCAACTGGAGCTGTGCGGAGTCGCGGCAAGTCCCGAGCCCGGGCAGGCGCACGGCTCCCCGGCCGCTGGCTGCTGGCATCGCTCCTTACTGCTTTCTCTATGGTGAAAATAATGTTTAAACACGTTCTTTAACTGAAGTTGACCCTGTGGGTTTCAAAATGAGTAATACTTTGTATAAATGTTTGGTTTGATATCCTTCTGTGCTTGTCTTCGGGTTTAATTTTCCATCTTGTTTTGCTCCAGCGGGGTGGAGCCGGGAGGGCTGGGTGTTGGGGGGTTGCCCCCCCTCCCGTCATTGTGGCTTGTGGTGCTGGAGCACCCCGAGCCACCCCAGACCCTCCCCAAAATGCTGAAGGTCGGCTGTCGCATGCCCAGGGGCACCCGTGGTCTGTGGTCTGTGTTTGGGGGCCAGGTCATGATGGCTTCCCGGGGGCTCCTTCTTGGAGGAGGGGGTCTGGGTGAGATGGAGCGATGGGTGGCACGAGCTGGGTACGAAAGCCACCGCCAAGAGCGGCCAGGAGAAGGGCTCTGTGTGACATCGTCTGTACGTAAAACCCTCGAGACCACAGCCAGGTGGTCCCAGACGCGGACATGCGTGTGACGTAGCTGCGGTCACGGACGGGCACTGCTGACTCGCGGGCTTGGGACCGTCCTGCACAAATGCTGACGCTTGCTACAGTAAGTCATAACAACAGGTCTGATGATCTTTGAGGAAAAAAAATTGGTTTTGTTATAAATGTTGGCATGGAGTAAGGACTCAGAAACTCAGCACTGCTGGAGGGTTGGCTCAGACACCACTGTGGCTCAGTGCTTTCCCTGGAAGTTGCAGCGTAGGACCCGTCAGTTGTACACCCAAGGACTTTATACTAACTTCCAAAGTTTCTCTTCATGGTTTATCATGATTTTTGAGTGGCGCTGCATGCTTTTTACACCTTTGGCTATACTTCAATTCTCTGCACGTTATTGTTGAAGGGAAGGGCGTGCATTGCTCCCTGTGTGCTGGTCCTGTGCTCTACGTGCGCAGTGAGCAGATTGCTGATGTGGCAAGGTAAAAACTGGACTCCTGTTCCCCTGTTTGCTAACACTTCCTCAGGTTGTCTTGTAAAATACTGCTGATTTTTGTACCACACGTAACTCTTCTACCAGTCCTTGACTGACAGCAAAAATAGCCATGTACAATTGCCAGGTGTCAACAGTAAAAACCCCACGAAGTCCAAACCAGAGAGCCAAGAACGTTAATTGGCATGGTAAACACTCAGCTAGTGCCACAGCCGAGTGATGAGTCCTGCCAGCAGGCTTGAGCAGATTGGTCTGGTTTTGAAAGAAGGGTCTCCAGCAGCTTGACCTCTCCTCAAAAAGTCCTTTCTGGGGTGGATGGGGGACCACTGCCTCCTTCCCGGGGTGCGGCTGGAGCATGACCCAGCCAACCCACTGCCCTGCTGTGACACTGCAGTTGGACTAGATGATCTTTGTAGGTCCCTTCCAGCTGAAAATATTCTATTCTATTCTATTCTATTCTATTCTATTCTATTCCCCTGTGCTGCCCCCAGTTCTGTGGCTCTGGTACGGAAGCACTGGTGCAAGGTGGGGTCCCCTGGGGGTTGCCCATCTTTGCTGAGTTCTCCTGCCATCAGCTAGGGGGATGGCTCATGGTCCGGTTGACTTTTCTTTATGGAAAAGTAAATGTGGTGTGTCCCCAGACTAAGAGCAATGGTGTTTCACCAGCCGTGCCCTGGGGCCACCAGCATCCTCCCTCCCGAAAACCGAAAACCGTGGGGAAGGTGCCTGGCTTCCCGTGCCTCGGCAAGGTGGCTGCTCAGCGGCTGCAAAGTCCTGCCTTCGGGAGAGCCAAGTGGTGTTTTTCTTTGGGAAACTGTGTACAAGATAGATTGAATTAAGTAGGAGCAGTGTGGATGTGTTTTACAAATTGAACTTAAAATAGGTGACAGGGAGAAGTGCTGTAGCTGTAAAATATATTGGCAGTCTGAGTGGCTGCAGCTTACTCAGTGCCTGTGTAAAAATATCTGAAAGTATGTGAAACACTGGAGAAGTAGCCTCACTTTTATTAAATTAATGCCATAAAAAATATTAAGTTATGATTAACTGAAAAGTTTGATTTTTTAAATCAAAATATGCACCTGTCCTTGCTGGATGCAAGATTTCTGAGGCTTGTGGCTTGTCCTGCAATGCGTTATGTATGTTAAGGTGACAATGTATGAGTCTTTCATTAATAAGAGTGAAAGTACAAACATGGATGATAACTTTCTTTAGTTATTTATTTTAGGAAGTTACTTCTGATTAATATTTCATTTTTATTGCTGTGGCCACTTTTTTTTTTTTCCTAATTAACATTTAGCCCAGCCCTAATGCTTATGCTAAGAAAAAGTAACTGTTTGATTGCACAGCCGGTCTGTGTTCTCTACTGCTGAATTTATGCTTGAATTATATTGTAAATTGTACATATTCAAATTAGAATAAACTAAATGCATTTTCTGGCATGCAGTCTATAACTGTATAAATGTACAAGTTTATTTGAATTATACAAAATAACAAACTCTTGTATTCATTAATACTACAAGCTCAGTTTTATCTAAAGCTATATTAAACTTTCAAAAATCGTTCGGTTTAAATGTGTTTGTCTTTTATCCCATCCACTTTTTATTACTTTAATAAATGACTATGGATTCAAGCTGTTTAAGGGCTCCTGATTTCACATTTAATGTGTGCAAAAGGCCAATCTCTTGATTGCTGTTAAAAGCAGCAAAACTAAAACCTGAGTTTAGTTGAGCTGCATTTTCAGGGTCTCTGGAGACGGTCTGGCTGAGCCCAGGCACAGAAAATCCAAGTCAGGAGTCCGCAGGCTCCTTCCTGAAGGACAGCGAAGAGCAGAGCCCGAGGTACGTGCTGAAAACCCGTAGACTCTGTAATTCAGGCAGCCCTGATATGCCAATGTCCTGCTGAATTTCTGAACTTTACATTAATTTATGAAATGCCATTTCCTCTGTAGCACAGAGACTGGGGAGCTCTCTTTCCCTTTGCATAGAGAAGTAGGATTTTTTGTCATTATCTCCCCCATCCAACCTCAGGAATTAAAGCTCCAGAAATCAATAGAAGCTATCAGGTCTCTCCCCATGAGTAGACCAGACCTTCCTCTTTGGTTTTTACTATAAATTGCCCCATTCGTGCCTGGGGATCACCACTCAGGGTGAGCAAAATACGTTCTGTGCTAACAAAATAAAAATAATTAAAAAATGACAAAAGATATGTGATGATAGCTGACTTTTTAACTCCTTCCCCTCAAGAGGCTGCTGAATGAAGGTTACTAGAGCATAACTGTATTTTGTTTTTCCCTGTTAACCACCTTGCCTTGCTCTCAGTCCTGACCTTATATTGCTGGTCCACCATACACTTTCCCTATAGGCTAATACAAATGTATTTCTTCCATACTTTTAGAAGGGATGAGATAGTAGAAGTTGGAGATTTCTTTGCTCCTGCACCTGGTTTCCATTCAGCTTTATTCTCGATGTTATTTCCACATCCCCCAGTCCAGCATAACGAGTCACCCAGGAATGCCTGTATCAGCCAGTGGATATCCTGGCTTGCAAGGAGCATCCCTGGGGAATCGAGGAGCTGTCCTGCTGCTGCTGCTGCCTGTGTTAAAACCGCTGCAAACCGAGGTGTCGGTGCTGCACTTGCTGTAATTGAATTACTGCGTGCGGCAGGACAGAGGCACGACAGCACGGGGCTGTATCAATCATCCCGCAGCATCAGGTGCAGAATACATTTGAATTTATTTCCTCAGCCATGGTTGCAGCAAAGTGAATTTGCAGGGCTTACTTGGCGATATGAAAATGAAATTGCGGGTAGGTTTTAAATGCCTACATAGGAAACATACCTGCCGGGGAAAAGGGGCAGCTCTGTGCCCTGGCAGCCCCACAGCAGCCCTGGCTCTGCCGGCAGGTTGAGCTGCAAACCCCAGCACGGGCAGGATTTATGGATCAGGTCACCTCTGAAGGCAGCTGCATCCATATATTTTTTTAAAATATTAGATGGGGGTGACAGGCAGCTCCTGAGCGTGCTGCCACTTGTACCAGCCACCCTGTGACCGAGCCGGAGCGCGCGGGGGGGGCCAATAAGGGTGGTTCAGTATTCACATGTGATACGTAGAATTACCACTTCCATGGATTTGAGGTGATTTACAGTTATGCTTCTCACATTTCCACTTTACAAAAAAACAGAAAAAAAAAAGGGAAAGAGTGGGGAAGAGAAAGAGAAGGAGAGGGGCGGAGAGAGAGCAAACTCATCCTTTTACGGCAGCCTAATTTTTGTATGGTTGTAAGTACTATTTAGCCTGAGTGCAATACTGGTTTTGTTAATCTGTTTACACCACTTCCAAGCGCTCTCTAATTGCTGCAGAAATGCACTTGAATTATTATTCCCAAGACAGACATCTGTGCCTCATCCATCAGAGGCTGGAAGGCCGGCACCCGTGAGTTTTGCCGCTGGGGAGTGCTGTCTGAGACCCGACGGGCGATGCGCTCGGTGAGCATCGCGCCCGGTATGGCCCACCCGACCGACCGCGGCTGAGGGAGAGCGATGGGCTTCAGCTTGGGTACGGGCTGGGGATGGTCGGGCAGCTTGTCGCTCCCACCCGGCTGCCCTTCTTTACGAGCAAGGCAGGGAAATGGGGTTCTCCCGTTTTACACCTATATATAGTTGGACTACAGGCATTAACTAGCTATACATCCACCGGCTGAGACTGTTTCATCCACCAGAGACCCACATTGGGAGCAGACACATGCGTCTCCCTTTTGGGGAAAGTCTGCCTTGACCCAAGCGTTGTCACCATGTAGAGTCCTCTCCCAAGCCCATAGGTCTGTTCATAGCACTCAGGGACTGTGGGCATCCCCAAGGGATGAATGGAGATAACCCCAATGCCACGGGCGTTTTCGCACTGTTAAGCCCAGCTTATGGTCATGACAATTGGGCAGCTCAGTGAAACCACGGAGGCTGCCATCACTTTTCCTCCCATCGGACGGGGGATGCTAATGAGACGCGACCAGAACACCGCGCGTGACAACCAGTTAAGCAATTTGTCTTTGAAGCTGCTTGCCGGCCCACGCAGGGAGGTCCACTGGCACTCGGCGCAGCCCCACGCAGCAGCTTGTGCTTCGGTGCCTGTCTCCGTCCTCCCCAGTAAGGGGCTTTGCCAAGCTGGTGGAGGTTTGACGAACAGCAGGAGCATGACGTGGATGAGCATGAGGATGAGATGTGCCGGTGACTGCAAACGCCGTGGGCTCAGCAGAGCTTCGTCTGTGTGTCCAGGTACGGGAGGTAAGGCAATACACAGGTAAGCAAATATACAGTGTGTGCATAATTACATATACATTCCTAAGAAAATGTATAATCCGTGATGTCTCTGTACCCATAACGCTAAAGGTAACAGCAGTCAAGATAGCTGTTTGCTAATTCAGATTTATTCCCCATTTCCACTCTCCAAACTTTTACATTTATTTCTGTCTAAAATGTTTGTAGGTTTAGATAAGCTTTTTGGGCACTGCCTTGGGAATCGGGTCTTTGGACTCATTCCACACCAACTGCGTGCGATGGAAAGCTCGTGACAGATGGACGAGTGTGCGAAAGAGAGAAAGCGAGGGAGAGCGCGGGCACGGCAGCATCGCTCGCTGTTGGAATAACCTGGGGAGACTTTTCTCTTGGCATCCTCCAGATTTTCCCTGGGAAGGCTCCAGGCATCGGTTCCTTAAGCATTCTTGGAGCCTTCATCAGTAACAAAGAAAAGAAAAGAAAACAAAATCCAAATTAATGCATGTCCCAACATAGGGACAAAATTAAGTCCTGTGCTGGGATGATGCTCAGGATGAATATAAACATGACCTTACACCCCCCTCCGAGAAGGAACTATACAAAATATTTTATACTAATTGACAAAATTGGTAAGTCCACACCTTATAGCAAAATTAATTTAATTTTTTAAATAAATTAGCAAAGCTCCCCTTTGAGACGATAAAGTATTTTGTTCTTCTTTTAATTAGTACATTGCAAATTTATGTTTTTCATTTCATGCAAGTTGGGGGAAACTCTCAACATACTTCCTCAAATATATTAATTGATAATTCCTTGTTCCTTTAGTCACAAAATTCTCCTTGCTAATAAGAAAAAATGGCAATGCTTGTACATTGAGGCAGTTTGAAAGTAAATGTGGAATGCTAGAGAGTCAATGTAGGGATGTTTTTTCTGACTATCATTACAGTTTAATCATGCTTTTAGATGCCCGAACCACATTGCTTTAATAGAGCACTGTGTAAATGCAATGTTTGCTGCATGCATGCTCTAAACTGGCCGCAGAAATCCCCTAGCCTGCCGATAGAGTCTCTCATCAGGGTGACTGCAAGTGATGCAATGCAATGCAATGCAATGCTTCTGCCATCTCCGGGGGACACAGAGAGTAAAAATGGCAGCAACGTGACATAAAGCATCACAGCAGTGGTACCAGGTGCTGAAGGCATTGCAAGAGACGAGTTCAGACACAAAAAAATCTCATAAACACGTCTGTCTCTTCCATCTTTCTACCAAAGTTGTTCAGTCTTACAGTCCCAGTAATGAGATTATCAAATCCTAAAATACAAATGTGCATCTGAAGAGCGCTTAATTTCGCATCAATGTTTATAAGAATATAGTCATTTATTCTGCTTCAGCCACTCCCTGTGGCATAAGTGAATGAAAAGCTTTAAGTGAAGATAACTGATTTCTCTTTAACTGACTTTTGATGGTATGCAAGGGGGGAGAGCCAGGCAGGCTGTGCACATGGAGCAGTGCTTAAAGACTGCAAGTCAAGGTAGCCATGTTGTGCTGGCTCCCTGGAAAATCAAATTTACGTGGTTTTCCCCCTTCGGAAAATCAAAAAGCAGCAGACTTCAGCTCACTCTCACTAAAGCTCAGGACAGTAACTTTTTTTTAAATATTGGGCTGCAGCTGGACAACACATGAACTGCCTTATGTGAGGAGCTAAAAACAGGATGGTACTTTTGACTTGGAAGATTTGAAAATGGAGGTGAAAAAATGATGCACGATAGCTACAGGGTTAGCACCGGGTGAAGCTTTGGGAACCCCACTGTTGGCCAAAGCCCAAATGCCCTAAGCTTGCCAGGCTGTGCCCGGCTGGATCCCAGGATCCAGCGCCCGAGTGCTCAGCGCTCTGCCCTGCGAGCGCATCGTCCCTGCGGATGCTGCCCGGGGCACCTTTACTCCATCAGCTGCACGCTTAGGCTTGGCCCGTGGGCGTCCCAGGCTTTCCCACCAGCTCAGGGGAATTCAGGGCTCTCACGAGGGCCGCGGAAGCCCTTTGGGAATGACCCACGGAGCGTACGTATACTCGGATCAGACGGGCTCCGAATGTGCGCAAAACCGCAGCGCGCAAAAATATCCGTTTCATACAATGACTAGTCCGAATGCGGTTTTTCTCATTTCTGAAGGAGCTGTTCAGTATATCCAGCGCTGCAATATCACAGATATAACTATCGCAGATACTTACGCCCTGGGAAGCACGGCCACCTTTATCTCCGTGTACTGAATTTCCTCCTATTTTTCGCTTACCCTGCTCAAGCACCTTTTGCTTCTGGTTCAGCAGAAGTGCCCTAATACCAACAGTTGTACCGCCTTAATCGCCAATATTTAGTGATGCCGCAGGGCTACAAACGCCCGCTGCGTTCTCCAAGGAAAGGTCCCTTCTCCTCCTTCTCGGGGAGGGGACCCGTCCTGCCTGCAGAGGGATGAGGATCTCACCTGACAGCTGGCAGCACTCAGCTTTGCTCTGCTGGGTTCAGGAAGGAATATCGCTTCGCAGGGGACACAAAATACAATTTAAAATACGTTGATAAACATTCAGAAAACTCAATGGCCCCTTTCTAATGCATTATTCAGAATTTAATATTAAAAAAGCAAGAAACCACAGTTTCTTTGACAAGACCTAGTCTTAATTTTTATATAATATTCCTAAACTATCTGTTATAAAATTAGGGTGCCGTGTGTCAGCTCCACTGCAGGTCCTGCACGGTGCAAATATTTCATAAGCAGTCATTTACAATTCTGCACACACACACAATATTCGAGTAGACCACGAGGCCTCTATACAGATACCTTAATACTGTTGCATAATTTATGTATTTTATATTATATTTTTCCTTGTGCATACATACTTAGTTTGCTTAGCCCCCAGGAAATCTATGCTAAGGAAATGGCACACTCTGTACGAAATGTCAGATATTGCTCTGATGCTTCAGTACCAAAGTTAATGGAGCAGAAAGACAACAGTGGAAGAATGTTTTTAAGTGCTTGTAGGTCTAGGTGTTGTGAAGGCAATTTATTGTCGTCTTAAATCTAGACATCAAAATCTTAACTTGTAAACAACTGGATGTGCAAAAAAAAAATGCTGATTTAGCTGTCAGTCCCTGTCCTCTTTGCTCAGGCTGCCTTTTCGTTCCAGCGGTAAGTGAGTTGGAAGTGCTCGGGCGCTTTCTGGCGCTCTCCAAGCATTGCACATCATTCTGCCTTGGGCTTAAAACCCCGGCATGGTAATAAGATTATGAGCCATTCGCTTCCTTCTGCAGAGGCGCTTCCGGAATGCCATTGACTTGAGGCTCTACGATATTTGGGTACTGAGTGGTTAAAAAGAAAATTATTTAAATGAGTCTGTAAATGAGCTTGTAGTCAAATAGATACATTTGAAATTTTTCTTAGAAAAGAAGAAAGGAGAGTCCTGGGTAGATGGCAGGGAGCAGCCCCGGGGTGAAGGGGCTCCTGCCCGCTGCCACAGCTTTCTCCTCCAGCTTCAGCTCAAAATACTGCCCTGGTTCAGAAATGCCCTTTTTAAATACTATGCAATCAGCTCGTTGATATCCCTTTGGGTTTGGGGTTTTGGATTTTTTTTTTTTTTTTTTTTTTCATAAAACTCCTTGCTGTAGGAATTAACAATTTCTTAAGAAGTGAAAAAAAGATATTTTTACATTTTCCTTGTTACCTCCCTTGACGGGCGGGCAGTCAGACACGCGGACAGGCTGGTGCAGCGGGTCAGTGTGTCCCGATGGTGGGGTTCAGTTTCCCGTCCTGTTTGTCATTGTATCGCTCGTGAGCAATCCCAGGCAGGGCGCAGAGCACCAAATAGATTCTGTTTCATTAAGACCCTTTTTTACAGTGAAAGAAAAAATACTCGCACAGGGTCCCCAGGAGGGAAGGAGGCAAGCCGCGGTCGGGCGTTCCGCTCTGGCAGGACATGCCGGCATGGGCGTCTCCGGTGAAGCTCCTTACTTTTATATAAATAAGCAAGTATTAACGTAATTATTGCTGTGGTAAACAGTTCAGTTAGTCTGGGTAGGCCCACTGCATAGGAGTCAGGTTGCTGCTGCTTCCATAAATACCTAATCTTCATACTAAAATGGAAGGGATTTAAGAGATGAAAACTTGAATTACATTTTGAGCTCTCGGCTTCGGTGCCTTTTAAGTAGTTTGGAGCATACAGACTGCCTCTAAAGAGTCAAGAACTAGAAGTAACGTCGATAGGGTATTTTTAATGAGAGCTGAACTTCCTTTCCAAATTTTTAGGAGCTAGCATATTAAAAATAATTGGAAAAATTGCTTCAGGCTGGAGGAGGAGACAGCCGGCGTTTCCCCAGGCTCCGTCTCAAGGCAGGCTGCCCACCCCGTCCAGCCTAACGCCTCGTGACTAACGCGCCGGGAGCCTTCCTTTCCAGCCGTGAGGTTTCCACAGCTGGTCCGGGGTGGGACAAGCACGTTACAAGCAGCGGTCTGCAATGCCATCAGCCCACGCCGCCCTGCGGGGGCTGCCGAGGTGGGGGGGTCCCGCAGCCTGGCCGCGGCCGTGCGAACCCCTGATGCTCCTGCAGAGCACCCTTCCTTTCATCTCATTTATTCTCCGCAAAATATTCCTCTGAAGCGGAGGAAAAGATTTTGTAACTTAATTTATCACCCTCCTTCCTGCTCTAGACTTGCCTTTCTCTTTTTTTCCTCTTTTTAATAAGGTTGCAAGCGGCTGTATTACAGCTTAAACAAGCCAGTGCAGGCTGCAAAGGTCCCTTCTTCCCTGTCCAATGAACTCTCCTCCTGAAGGATGCCTTGTATCAGGCTCTACGGTTTTGCAACATCTGGGTAAAATGTGAGTAAAGCTTTCAGTGGCAGCCCCAGGCTCCGAGGAGGAGAAAAGCAGAACGTACCTGGACCGGGATCTGAACCGGCCCTGGGCTGCGACGGCCGCTCTCCTGCCAGAGTTTCTTGGGTCTCGTACAAAGAAATTCATACACGGGAACATCACGGGGATTTTCTTTGTCCTTGTTGTCGCCAGTGGGTGACCAGTGCAAGTAAAATCCACCAGCTCTGTCACACGGCTGGCCTCTCTGGGTGTGTGCCCTGCTTCACCCATGCATAGGTGAGTTATATATGTAAACACCTTTTTCCAGCTGGTTGGGTTTTTTTTTTTTTCCCCCTCAGGTGCATTTGCTACAGAGTGCGAAATGCTGTTTAATAAGGCAGCCTGCTTACTGCTCCATCTTGTAAACTGGTTTTGTAGAAATGGACCATTTGTGGATTATCTGTTTCTATGGTGATAGATCGGAATAAATGTGTTGTGGTCCTGGCTGCCTTCAGCTGCCTGTTTTCTGCAAGGTCTCTGTTATCAACAGTAAAAATACAGCATCTAATTCCCCATAGAGTATCAGCTGAGACTTATGGACAAGATCACAGGCTTTAGCCCGTGAAAAATCACTGTGGCAAAACTGCATATGAAAGTTATAGGCTGTACAGGCGCAGTTAATAATAACCACCATCCTGATGCCAGGGACATAGGAATTACTATAAGGGAAAAAAAAATGAAAAAAGGTGGTTTTCAATTTTGGTCTTGTAGAGCCAGAAATATCCTATTGTCACAGGCAGATCAGAGACTGGAAAATCCACAGATGCCCTACATAGTAATAAAAAAGGAGGCCAATGCAGACATGAGTTGTAAAAGCTGTGACATTATTTGGGGGGGGAGTGAATAAAAAAAGGCACGTATTCTCTAAAATGTCCCCCTTTCGTCCTTAGATCTGAAATCTGCCGTTTCCAAATTGGGCTCCCACATCAAGATGCAAAGGCCAGCGCTACAAGTGGGAGCTGTGCATCCACCAGGAGCGTTTCCGACACTGTCTGTGGAGTAAGTAGATTTTAAAATGGAAATACTATCAAATCCTTATACACCTGTAAACACCACTGGGAACTGAAGTTGCTCTTAATGTTATCTAAAATCCGGGAATGTGAGTTTTGCTGGAGTAAAAACCGAATTATTATCCTCCTATCCTCTTATGATTCACATCACAACTGGCAGCCACAGTGGATATCATCATGCCTCTCCTAAATCTTTAGTATTTCAAATGCATATTTAGACACCTCTTTCTTGATAGGAGAAACCTCAGCGTAGCACTCAGGAGGATTGCCCTTTGGATTGAGGTAGAATTGAAAGATTTAAATGTGCTACACTTCCAAATGCTGGCTTACCGCTCGCCTCACTTGTAGAAATAAGAAATAAATAATAGAAAAGTGAATTGCATGATTACTCAGTCCCTGAACTACTAAAGTCACGGAGTGACTGGAAAACTACAGTTTTACGGAGCAGGAGAGTTCACTGTTTCAGTGACAGGTGTCCGTGCTTACCTGGAGTGAGGTACAAAGATGAACTCTATCAATTAAAGCCAAAGCAAAGCAGCAAACAAAGCCAGTGCGCTGAAGGAATATCTCCACTTCACACAGGGTATTTGTCATCGAAGTTACACCTGCCAAAGATCCCACAAACAGCAGATGTGAGGTGCTGGTTCTTTGGGTTGTGTAACATCTAGCCAGTCTTTAAAAGGCAAAATTTAATGTTTAGCTGTTTCAGTGAAGCACTTTTTGCTTTGGAAAGTTTTGATGTTAATAACAATTGTAGATAAGCAACAAGCTGCTGTAATGAGAAATGTCCTATATCTATTCGTATATATATAACAGCGCCATCATTCATGGAAGTACAATACAGACACAATTGCATGTATTTGCACACGCCTATATAAGCTAGACTTGGGGTGGAAAAAATGTTTATTCTGACCAAGTAACAACTGTATTTCTTTTGATCAGACCTTTTTCTGCCTTACCCTTTCCTATGGCCTATTTGTGTCTCGATGTTTCGGTGGAACAGCAGGAGTAACCCTCATCACCTGCAGGACGCTGGGATGAAGGCGCACCCGTGCCCAGGATGCTGCCGAGAACTGCCCGACAGCCGGAGCAGGGGACGTGCGTTAACGCTGCTGCTGCCCTGCTTGCAACTGTCTTTGCAACAGCACACGGGGAATGCAAAGTCAAAAAAACCCCATCGGGGAGTGTTGTCCCAGGTCCTGTCGCAGCTCCGGCTCTGCAGTGCCCAGCACGGACCTTTCAGGGGGCCGACAGGCAAAAAGCATTGCCAGGTATAGTATCAGCGGAGTAGAAAAATGCAAACCGTTCCCGGTGGGGTGTAGGGGAAGCAGTTAGCCATTAGAACAACCTTCCTGAGAATTTGACCTCAGGTGTTTAGATTAAGGCTCATCTATTCTTAACAGCAGCGGGTCTAGGCTCAGTGTGGAGATGCTGGCAGCATTTTTGGCACGTGCTCAGCAGGAGGCACCTGATCACCGAGATCCTTTCCAGGCTTCAAATCTATAGGTCCACAGTTTTTAGTCCTATGTAGATATTTCCCACAAATATTTTGCTAAGATCTTTTAAAAGTTAACATTATAACATATAAATGAAGGACTCAGGGCAGGAACGCAGGACATGTCTGGTAAAAGTGATCAATATGTGATAAACACTAATGAATCCTTATCTGACTTCCTAAAACTCTTGTCCAGTTTTCTTATATTCATCCTCACCTGTATGCCAGGGAAAGCAGTAGCAAGTGTTTCACATTTGATGAAATATTACGTGCACTTCCCAGTTTTTTTCTGCTCTCGATAAAAACTTTTGTCAGGTGCATTGCTATGCGCAGCCAGGCCAATTTGAAATGTTGTCGCTATTTGTAAAAGAGCTTTTCCCAGTATTTTGTGTTTTTATGTAGGTGGTTGTGATTAGAGTTGACATTAATTAGAAGAAATGCTAATATACCAGATGGATTTTTTAAAAGGCATAGTGGAGGAGCAATAAGCACAGTACATGTGCTTATGGAAAAGTAGGAGTACGATTTGTTAGCTATGTATGTAAGACCTACGCACTACAGCATTTAAGAGACTGGTATAATGTACTATATTAATAGTACAGAATTTTAGCACACAGCCCTTATTTATGGATGCGAATTTATCCTCACGCAGCACTGGCACCCTGCCCTTGACATATCACACGCTGCAGCGTGAAGCGCAGCAATTAGGCACAAGCCTTTGACTGGTGCAAAGCTGAAGGGAAAGGAGAGAAATTCAAATGTCAGACCTCGCGTCGGCTTCTAAGGCTTAATTTCAGCCTTTTTTTTTGTTTTTTGAGCTGCATAACCGGGAGGGGGCTGCCGACTGCATCCCAACCCGCGCTTGCTGCAAGGCACTGGCCAGCGCTGCATCGTCCCCCTCCCCATCCCCAACCCCGGGTACCACACCGGGTCCGGGGACGTTGCCCAGCCATGGGGTACGCAGCCCCCAGCCCAGCTTTCGGCGGGCACGCCGGGCTCTGGAGCTGGTCCTTCACCACCTGGAAGCCTGAGCTGCCTCCTGGCCTCGAGTCGCTGCCGAGAGGAGCCGCCGGCGCGGGCAGCGTGCCTGGGGAAGGATGGAGCCAGCCCCTCCGGCGGTGCCATGGTAACCGCTCCCCTTTTTTTATCCCCGGTGTTTTCCATTTTGCGTCTTGAAATTAATTATTCAGCGTAGAGCGGGAACAAAACGGAGATTACCCTCCCCGGTCCCACAGGTATCCAGGAAAAAAGAGCTTCCCGGGGTTTCCAGGGGAGACCAGGGTTAGGGAACGGGTTTTCTGCAACCATTCTGCCAAAAGAGCGGTTGGGGCTGCACTCTGAGCATGCTAATCAGCCCCCTTTCCCTGTGAATCGAGAGATTTTTAGATCGACACCCTTTTAATTGAGGATTTGCTAGAGCTGTAAAAAAATCATCAAGCTGTATTTGTTTTCTCGGCACACCCAAGCATCTCTGAATGATGGCCAGGTTCATTTGGGGATGGGATTGCCGGGTGCCCATAATGATGCTGCTGCAGCAAGAGCAGCATCGCTGCAGCGCGGCCGCTCTGACTCCCACCACACCGTCTCGCTGGAGATTTTGTTCTTTTGCATCGTTGTCGTTAGAAATCCTCCCTCTCGCTGCCCAGCCTGTCAAGCACCAGCTTGACTTTTGGGATGCGCAAACGGCGTTAAGCATTGGTTTGGTGGGAGGCTTGGAGTGAGGAGGTTTGCTGGCTTTTCTTTATTCTTTAGTTGTTGCATTCCTTAACCCATCCTTGAAAATGGCAGGTCAGCCTTTTTAAAAAGGCTTTAGGGGATGGTAACAGGAAAGCCACTTCAAATTTATTTACCCAAATGCTTTGGGCTGTACAAAATACAGTATATATGGTGTATATACTATATCTGTACTAAATGCTATATACTATATCTTTTGAAAACTATCAAAAGATGAAATTGTATAAAACATGGGCTTTATAAAAAGTGTGTGCAGTCCTTAATAGACTTACTGGGGAGGACTGAAAGAGACAGAAATCATCATAACCACCCCCTGCAGCTCGCGAACCAACCGAGGCTTCAACCAGCAGCTTCAACCGGCAGTGCCAAAACGGTGCCGGCAGCGAGGGGTCACACCGCGACAGAGATTGAAGAGGTGACAGCAGCCTCGGAGCAGTCCTCGTCCCCAGGCAATTGCCAGAACACTCCTCAGGGGACGCGCAGTCCCGGCGGAGGGTGCGGGTGGTCTCTGGGCCAGCGGCTCAGCAGCCGACTGAGTCCTCCACTGATAGTTTAATTTTATTTTTTAAACGACTGGAAAACTTCAGCCGTGTTGCTGTTTTGTAAGTTTGGAACTTGGCTGATTTTTCAGTATTCATTTTGTGTTTCTACTGACATGTCTGCCAAAACTATTAGCAGAACCCTGAAACATCTTTTAACCAACATTCTTCTACCAAAATCTTACTGGTTTTCAGTCCACCAATAGGTTCAGGACAGATTTGATAAAATATTTCTGATAAATGGTTTACTTAAAAGCATTCTTTCCGGCTAAATGCAGCATTTTTAAGTAATGGCTGCTTTAGCAAATATTCTGGACGTAGAATTATTCTGAGAGTGAAGGGAGCTTGCTCGGCTGGGGAGGAAGCCCTGGGCAGCCCCTGGGGGGACGCAATCCTCCCCCCTCCCTCACCCCCAGCCCCCCCAGAAGTCACTCTGTTGAGCCTTTGGAGTATTTAATGAAAAAAAAGGTCACACCTCAGTTCTTTTACCACTAGACAACTGAATTACCACTGGGATTTTCTCTTTTTAGACTCCAGCCCCGTGAGCAGCTCTTGGAAGGGACCTGGCAATCGATGCGCTGCACAGGAAAACACCGTGGGGAAGCAGAGCAAAGGGAAAATACACCCTGACGGCACTGGAAAAACACTTAAACCAAGACGACCTTGGCTTTCCGGGGGGGAATAATGCGCTAGTTATTTCGTAGTTTAGTTTTATAATTAGTTGCATAAACCAGAACTGGCTAAATTGAAATCTTTGCTTTTAGCTAGCATAAGGGAGCTGGTTTTGAGGCTAGCCTCTTTATGGCCTAGAACATTTTCCCTACTCTTAAATGCAACAGATAAAGCTGCCGTGCTGCCCCAAAACCTCTGCTTTTCCCCCGAAGTGGTGAGAGGACCGGTGCAGGGGTGATGCGTCAGCACAACTTTCCCCCGGCCCTCTGGTCCGGAGGACCAGAAACAGCGAGAACAAAACTTAGGTGAATCAAAAAAACCCCCACAAACCCAAAGGTTGGTTGGGCAGAGATTAATCTAATTTATCATTGTGCAAACTCACCCTAGGACCGAGGATGTTCTTGTATATTCGTCAATCATACACTGGACGTTTTAGGGAACCCCACTCTTACAAACCCTGGCTGTGAATCCTATAATGAAACGCACATTGTACAATCAGGGAAAGCTTGCATAGTTGCAATGCATGCATGAAAACAATGTTGATTGTTTTGTACAAAGTGGTTTTTTTAAGATTTAAAATTAGCACACTTACTTAAAGTACTCTGTGTTCATACAAGACTGGTTTACTTTGGCATTATTAATCACCTTACTTTCTAGTCTATTAATTAAAATAACAAAAAGCAACTATACAAATTTAAAGACCTCAAAGCCCTACATCTTAAAGGTGAGTTACATTTCCTTAGGAAGAACCACAGAAGTTTTGAAATATATTTATGTGTGGTTTTATTTTATCTGCACGTACTAAGTGGGCATCTGTGCACATAACAATCTGTATTTATGGGTGCGTGCCTAAAGGAGAGCAAAACCCCATTAATACTGCTACTTTAAAAAATATATATTCCATACATCTACAATTATATTTAAGAAGAACCCTTCCTGGTAGGTTTTGCACTAAAACTGACCTTCTAGACACAGTAAAAAGGATCTTTTAGAAAAGAGAAAACCCACGGTGCCTGACCTTCGCCCTGCTGCGGGATCTGCCGCGCCGGGTCCGACCTCCCCAGCCACAGCAGCTTCTTGAAGCCCCACTCAACACGCCGGGCTGAGGATGAGGAGGGTCTGGCAGAGCTGGGGAAATGCCCCGCGAGGCAGCAGCCACTGCTATTACTCCCTTTGAAATTTCGTTCCCGTTCTTTAGAGCAAGAAGTTAGCGTGGGAATGAATTATATATAGCCTTTCTGAGGCTACATTCACACTGACTCAGCCAAAGAGCGGTCCTACGCATGGTATGGGAATTTTCCTTGCCTATGGGATAAAGGGAAAAAAATCATTAATTATCCTCCCAGGTTCAGCATAATCATTCTGACTGTTACGCTTTGCTATGTAAAATAAGGATGGAGATAGGAGCACTGGAAAAAAAGGTTTCTAAAGCTTTATTCATTATCCTAAATTTTGAATGTTAATTGGAAGAGCGTCATCCCTGGTTTCATTGGGACTGGACCGTATTTGGGTGTCGTGTCACTGCCCTCACCAGTTTCTGCTCTGACCTACAGATGTGCATGCGGTGACTTGAAAAAGTTAACAGGACCCCCCAGCCCGGTACAGCCCAAGCCACAGTCTGCTGGCCTGGCTTTGAGGACTCAGGGTTAGTAATGGAATAGCTGAAAACTGCAAAAAAAATTGATCAATGGGCTTAAGATGAGTGCGGAAGCCAAGGTTTTGGTGCTGGATTCATCCACCTTCAGCAGTGGGGGACGTGGTATATGCATTTGTTTGCTTTGGGTGATATTCAGTTCACTTAAGGCACAGGAAAATTCAGACACTAAGCAATTAAAAAAACCCCCAAAACAAAACCGGAAAAAAGAATTCTGTCTGAAGCTCACCACAGGGGTCAGTCACCAATGAAGACCATAATCTGTGAAATTCTCTTTTTGTTTAGAAGTCAGTATATTTATAACAGGCAAATGCTCTATTCCAGAAAGATTATGTAATCAAGAACAGCCAACAAAATGTTTTTTTAGACATCGCAATAATTCCTATGAGATTTTATGAAGCGGCAGCACCTCCACTTTTATATCGTAAAATTGCGCCAAGAGCGATGTATCTGCTGCAGGTACGTCGCTATCAATTCAGGCTGAGAAAGGCAATAACCTAAAATGGGATTTCTAGTTACTATTCACGTTACGTGCCACGTCTCCCTTCCTCGCTCTTCCCTTTTCATTCTGAAAGAGCCGTGCCGTCTGGGTGTGTGTTAGCCTCTTTGCCGGGAAGGTCCCTGTGGTGAAACCCCTCCGTGCTGCGGCCGCCCTGTTCCCAGCCCCGCTCCCGCTGCCGGAGCATCCATGGCACAGCCTGCAGCCTCCACCATCCTCAGGTTTCTCCCGGTTCTCCAAACCCCAGCTGGTACCCGCGGGGCTCAGGGCTGAGCCGATATCTGCTCTAGGAACACAAAGGAATGCATCCTTCTTGCCTGGAGAGGAGCTGGGAATAGCCTCAGGGGACCTTGGGCATCTCCCAGGGAGATGATGCCGGCACCAGGAGTCTCAATTCCACAGGTGGTTAGCTGCAGAAATCCTACTCCTTTCAGGAGTTAATAGCGAAAAGATTTCAGGTACTTACATTGAAATATCTCAGGCTTTGATTGTCTGCAGCGAAGCCGCTGGAATAACTAAACAGGGTCAAGTAGGAGCAGCTTTCAGTCTGAGCTGTAAATGCGGTGTTATTTCCCCTCGGCTTTGACCATAAACCTGGAGGACAATTCATTGAACCGGGTACTTATCGCCAAAGTTTGGTTGTTTTCCAGGCAGCCTCTTAGCCTTGATCGCAATTATTTATACCTTTCAAATAAACAGAAGTAGAAGAACGCAAGCTTTTATTTTCTACATTGCAATAACAACTGAACCCTCGCATGTGAGAGAAATTTGGGCTAGATGGAATAATCCTTCCAGACTTAATGAGTCATTAAGACTTTTCTACCCTCATGTCGCATGCACACCCAGAGCGTTACTGCTCTGCTGTCACTGTCCCATGGCACGGTTATGGGGCTCTGTGTTCATCTCGCAGTTCTACTTACACTTGATACCGAAAAGCCGCTTGAAGAAACTCTCTAAGACTCGTTTTGGAGTTTTAGAAAGCAGGCATTCTTCATTGCAGCGCTGGATGCACGGGGGATAGTCCACCTAGCGTGCATGCCACAGCTTTAGCACAAACAGGTTATATAGAATAACTAATTGTATATTAATCAGATTAGTATACATATACGTAAAAATGATTGTAACTGATTATCACAGTACTGCCTACATCCGATCACGCGCAATGAAGGATCCATTTGAGTCGAAGGGCTGCTTTTGCGACCACTGACTCATTGAAGTTCTTGCTGGCTGCCCTTGAAGTCTTCATTCTTGTCCTTGTTCTTTGATCTGGAAGCTTAACGCAGTTTCAGTCACACGGGGTCGGTTTCAACATTGTTCTCATCTGGCGTACAGGAACATCTCGTCATAAGAGCAAAGAACTGCAAAACTTATGAGTAATTACCTCTACTAGTTAATTGCTTGGCTATACTTTTGTCTATTGTTTTAATCATAGTGTTAGTATAAGATTTCTAATAAGTATTTACCAAATCTCACTTTTGCAGTCACCTAGCAGCAAACCAGTTTCCACGGCTGGTACAAAATATTAAAACCATCAAAATATTTAGACATACCATACAGAATGTATGGAAATAGGCTATCACACTCCTCCCGCGTGACTCCCAGCCATCTCATTTTACTCACCAGACTCACACGCACAGGGACAAGACCAAAAATGCCGTCCCAGCAAGAGGGGGATTGCAGGGATCCTTTTCCCGGCGCGATCCCTACTCCGAGCGCTCACTTCTCGCCGCGGTCTGAGTCGCCTAGCTGACCTCACATCAGAAAACAAAACTTGAGAAGGTTTAGAGTCCCCCCACAGGTCCCAGCACCACTGGGTAACACGGCAGAGGTAGTGCCGAGATGCATGGAGGGCTCGCGGGACCCCAGGGGGGCTGAGCCCCCCAACCCTGTGCTGAGCCCCTTTGCTCAGCGGCTGAGTCCAGGCAGACACGGTCGGCGAGCGCACGGCTTCGGGTCGGGGAAGAGCCCCCTGAAGAAATGCATTCTTCCCTCAACCACCTCGCTACACCCCCCCCGACATCATAGTATTTTTAATCACATTTTTATGTATTGGAAATGGGCTCTCCTGCAAAATAATATTAATTGGGGTAATAATAAGCCCGTGTAAAGGGATTTGTTCACGCTTTGAATTATCAGCACAGCGCTGATAGCGGCTGAATTCCTGGAACTTGTAAAGGCAATAACCTTACACTTAACGATCTTTCCATTAGTCCCTGCTAAAATACTGGTAGTGAATTCAGTATATCACAGGGCAAGATATAGAAATGAAAATACAACCCCCTGCACAAAGGAATAAAATGCTGGGAGGCACATGGAGATTAGCAAGCCTTTGTGTATATATATATATATAAAAATAAATATCTATTTTTACATATATTAAAAAATACATATATATATATATACACTTACATATATTTATATATATATATATTTTTATATATATATATATATATATATATATGATGTAACACCATGATCAAGAAGTATCTCCCAGTGTAAATCCAGGAGGCCAGCTGCATAAGCACATAGGATTTCAGCCTGAAATGGCTGGTTCTGCTGGAAGAGAAAGCTACATCACTGAAATAACCGCCCCCTCCCCAAAATACAGTGTCGCCCCGGCTCATGCAGGGCCAGGAGAGGTTCCTGCTGGGGCAGGGGGGGTGCAGTGCCGGAGGCTGGGGATGGATGCTGGACAGGCGCTCGCTGTCCCTCAGCAGGGCACAGGGACAGAGATTGACCCCCCCCAGGTGAGGTGGGGGTCCTGGAAAGAGCCTGGAAACGGCCCTGGATGTCTCCACCAGCCAGACTGCATCACCCCAGTATCCAATTAACCAGTGTCACCTTCCAGCTCTGCTGTACTTCATGGTGTCACTGGGCATCACCTCTCCACTGTTACAGTACCAGGTGGGGTTTTATTACTGCAAAAATATTTTCAACATTTACCCCTGAGGTGTATCGTACAGTTAATGTGTAAGAAGTCGCTGGAGGAGCTCGCGGGGGACGGGTCCAGCAGCCAGCGACAGGTGGGTATGGCATCAGGTTCATCAGCTGGAGGAACCAAGGTACCAATGCTTTCATAATTTACACACTGATTTTCAAATTCTGATGGAGTTGCTGGCATGAAAAGCAGCAGGATGCAGGAGGCTCGACGGAGGGCAGAGCTCCGGTGGCAATGCCGGGAACCCGTGGGGAAGTGTTGGTCATTTGGGGCACAATTTTCTCTTAAAACCCACATGCGTAGAAGTCAAATTCAGCCTGTTTGGACCTGTCTTCAGCTTCCAACTTTTCCTCTTATAACTGAGGTCTGGGAGGAGGATTAAAACAATATCTTCGTGAGACTGAATATCATAATTCTAAATAACACTAATAGTAAATTGCTCCTTTTTTCTTTTGCAAGCAGTACCCTAAGTGCCATGTCCTTCCCCATCACCCTCAGATTTCTGGACTGACACAGGGAACTTGATTTTGGGGCCCAGAGTAATGAAAACAGCTCCCACGCTACCGAAAACACAAAGTGCTTGTCCTGCCGCAGACCCCTTCCCCGAGCCCAGCTGCGTCCCGCGGGGCCGGGGGCTTCGCACACAGCTGAGCAGCCAAGCAGTTTGGGAAAAATGAGGATAATTTCAGGAAAGGAGAAGGAGGAGGCGGGAGAGGAGGTATGCCTCAGTCCGGGAGGGGATGTGAGACTTTCCTACCGAGACCTGGTCCAGGGATTGAACCCCTGGTCTGGTCCTGGAGAGAAGAAATCCCCATCGAGGCACTGCCAGGAGATGTGGATCATCCAAGGGAAGACGCTGATTGCTTTAAATAACTTACTAGACAAATGACAATGAAATCTCTCTGATCGTTACTTTTAAGGGAAAATCTTTGCTTTTTTGAAAGATCACACGACAGCTGCTCAGCAAGAAAGAGAAGAAACAGATGAGTTATGAAGGTCGATGTGACACATTCACCCATATGCCACTGCCGAAATGAAAACACCTTTTTTTTAATTAGCTGGGAGAGCAAAGTGTCGCAGGTACGATTGGACAGGTCTGATTTCTCAGCAGTTCCCTGGCAATGCTTCATCCCTCCAGCCCCTCGTAATTAACTCTGTCGTGGGGAGAGATGCAAACTGCGGGAGGTGGCGGAGGGGAGGGAGAGGGAAGAGGCAGAAACAAAAATCCCCATTGCCTGGATTGATTTGGGTTAGAAATAGCAGAAAACCTTCGCACCTCTTTGAGGAAGGAAAGGAGCTACCACTGCCCACATGGGCTTTTGCCCACTGGTGATTTTTTATTCCCCCCTTCCGAATTCCCGGCCACTTCTGTAAGTGTTGGCCAGGGAATACTCACCGCTTGCTTCTTCCCGTGGCTGATGCCTGCCTGCCTGCCTTAATTTTTTAGTTACTTACCAGTATTTATCTAAAAAAAAGAATATTCTGAAAATTAAAGTCAAACTAAATACAAAACGAACAGAAAGTATGGTGGTATTCCTGAATATATTTCACCCCTAAAAATTCTCATTTGACTTTGTGAAGTATGACCAATTTGTCACATTCAGCAGACAGAAGTCACTAAAAGAATAGAATAACTGGACAAATACAGAGGGAGGTTTAAAAAAAAAAAAAAAAAGAAAAGAGAAAAAAAGAAAAGAGTTTAGTTACCCCAGGCTCCCTCTGCAGCCGTGGTAGATGGGGAGGGAAGAGCGCGACAGACGCAGACCCAGGGCTCATAAGTTAGTTTTTGATCATCTCAGTCGCCAGCTGGAGTAGTTTCTCCCTCTCTGTTGAGTAGCGAACCAAGGCAGAGTAGTCTCTCAGCGCTGCATTTACCCTGTGCAAACACCCATTAACAAACATAATTATTTATCGAATATTCCATTCTGTTCAAAGACTAATAAGTTATCTGCCTGCCCTTGTAGTGAAATAACAGCACGCAGCCCTGTCCCACTAACGGGCTGGGAAACAGGTTACGTCCAGGACCCAGGGGATTTCCCCCTGCCAATTAACCCCTGCCGGTGTTTGGAGAAGCGCGGTGCCGGCCAGGGCGCCCACCGATTTCCACGCTGCACCCACAGAAGGCGGAAAACCATGTTCCAAACGGCGTCGATCCCTTCTGTCCGTGGGAAACCACGTGTCCGAGGTGCCGGGGGATGAGCGGCCCCGACACCGGTGGGACCAGCCACCTTCGGGGCTGACGGCGGTACTGGACTGCCGGCTGCAATTACCTACTCGCTGACTTCAATTAGCATTCCTGGTCTCAGAAGAAGAAGAAAAAAAAGTCATAGTATACCTGCAGGGAACTATTAGATAAACTTCCCATCTAATATGCAACAAAGCTACGTTATGTATATATATATAAAAATAAAACCCTTGAGCTGACATAGATGATAATTTTTCTGGGTAAATTTGATACGCAAATACCATAAATGTAATGAGACAACAATAAAAAAAAAAAATTTACTGTGGAAAATGTCTGAACTGCAAGCAGGTGGGCAAACACAATCTGCAGCATCCCCCGGCGTTTTGGGGGGCTCTGGGGGACACGCTGCACCTCCGAACGGCTCGGTCCCTGACACGTGCTGCAGCGTTTGGGTAGAGCTCGCAATAACTGCAGAGCGGTTTTATACCCTGTCAACATAACAGAAAAGCTGTTTAACTGTCTGAAATGTGTATGTACACAAGGAATATGGAGAATGTGCATCGCTTCCAATGTTGTGCTTTTTGGAGCCGCTTTCAAGTCTTTTTTTTCTGAAGGATTTAATTGTGAACATTGTGTCTCCCATGGGAAGACAGTTCTGCTGGATGTCTAGAGAGGATCTCAGAGGACGGCTCACAAGCCTCAGGCACGTGGTGTGAGAGGCAGCTATCAAATACTTCTCTGCACAAAAGGCTTTTCCTCAGAACAATATTTCACCAGTTCTGTATACGTTTTACCTGATTAAAACTCCTGGGAGAACAAATCATTTTTAGTGTTGGGATCTGCAAAAGTCTCAGGCTTAGTACTTGCATTGTAAAGGCTCCTTCTAAAAAAAAAAAAAAAAAAAAAAAAATTTTAATTCAACCTATTTCTTCTCCTTTTAGTTAAAAACATTCACTGAAATATATTTTCAATAAAGCAGCATCTAGTGGCTGAATTGACTTTCCTTGCATATACAAAATTCCCACTGAAACTGGCAAAGGAAAACCAAGCGGAATCTCTCTGATACAGGAACAGTGTGCAGAACAGGGTTCTTTGCAAACCGTGATACAAAAAAAAAATCACTTTCTGTTTTCCAATTCAGAGAAACCTTGTGGTATTCCTTGACTATTTTTTAAATAGTACTGCTGAGTATGGCTCCTGCCGAGGATGCGTAGGGTAGTTTGGGCATATACACCGAGACATTCAGAATAGCACGTGCATGCACGGACACACGTGTGCAGGCACGGGTACCTTCCCCCGGTACGTGACACTACCCGGCTGCGTGCAGGACGGCTTTGGGAGCACCCCATGGTTCAGCACCCCAAAATAAGGCACTTGTGGGAAACAGGGAGGGGTGGCAGGGCAGGGTCCTGCATCCCCCCCCAGGGTGTTTTTAGGCTTCACATTTCCCCAGGTTTGCTCGCTTTTCCCAGAGGGTGACTACCTAGAGGAATAAAATTAACTTTTCCGTGTCGCTGCTGGAACATACCAGCAAAGGTCATGCAGCAAGGGCATTTCAAGTCCTGCAAGGCTGATTTCTTACTCCTCATCTGAAAGGTATATTTTAGCTGTTAATACACGACTGAACAAAAAAAAAGACGTCTGTTAATCTTTTTTTCAAATGCACAGTAATTTCAGAGCAGTGTCTGATAACAAAATGCTTCAGGAAAATGGCAGGGGTATCACAAACCCATTACAGTCCCTGCAATCCTTTGCTATCACTGTACATGAACAATCTTATTTCTCTGTCAGAGAAAGCCGTTAATACCACCGGCAGCTGCCTAACATCCCTCAGTGAATTATCTCCAAAAAGCATGGGGCTAACACATATTCCCTGTGCCTTTTGTTAGCAGGAAAGCGATTCAATGAGAAAACGTTTGGCACAAGTGTAGAAATTAAAACAGCTGGTAAATACCTTGTTAAATTCGGTACCCAAGCCCAGCCACGGATGGTCCGTAGCCCGATGCTGAAGGAGGAGCGGTACAAAAGAGTTGCATTGAGGCAAAGCTCAGGGGACATATATTCATTTAATATGACTCCAAATGCAACGCCAGGCTAGAAACTCTTGGCTCCAAGGGTTAATAGCGGGAAGGCTGCAGCCACCTTTTCTCATGTAGAATCGCACTGAGAAGGGCTGCAAGACACTGACCAGAAAGTGGTGTTTTCTGGCTCCTAACAGTATTTACACCCGTGGGTGCCACCACGGCAGCGCCGGGGCCGTGCCCGGCCAGCAGCATTCCGGCAGGACAGGAGGGAGCTCTGCCGCACGGACTGACACCAAACTGCGTAATGGCATTTTTGCAGGAAAACAGAAACATTCGGTCTTGTGAAAACCCTGTTTCGCAGTAGATGTGGGCCAGGCTGGCAGCGGCTGGGCACTTGCACAGCTTCCCGGGCTCTGCCAGCACCACTGCCCCCGAAAAGCACGTCCCTCCTCATCTTAATGCTAAGTAATATGTTCTGCTTTGAGCAGTAGATCACCCAAAAGATAGCTTTTTATTATCTAAAGTTACCTATAAAATCTCATACTTTCTCTGATTTCGCTATATAGGAGGAAGATCAATGTAAAGATTTATTAAAAGCCAGTGTATGGCTTTTAATAACTGTGCATGTGTCTATGTATACAAACATATATGGTGGTATTTATATCTACCTATACACAGCTACATAATTCCATACATTCAATGTGATATTATGTGTAGATATTTTATAATCATTTCACGATGTTCAGTGCCTGAGTAGGGTTTCTTGAGTCTAAGCCTGCATTTTCCCTGCTGGAGCCCCCCCAAGAGGAGCAATACCTACAACGACAATGACTTCCAGAGCATCCCCTCCCCTCCAAAGGATGCTCAAGCTGGAGATCCCGGCACGCACACCCCCAGCTGTACCTCTGCTTGGACACCCTGATTTACAGCCTGGGAGGCCAGTGTCATTCAACAGTGATTCAAGGACTACTCACTGTTTTTCTTCTTATTATTTTTTAACTTTTTATCTGTGCATGAATGACTCCAAACCTTTCTTTACATGAGAACATCCAAAAGGTTTCCTCCAGAAATGTCTCCAGCGATGCAGCAGCAGCCTGCAGCCATGACTCACACCCAGTAGGGTTTTCTTCACCAAACCGCAGCCACACGACAAGCAGAGGATCCACAGATCTCCCGGCCCAACACCGAGATGGAAACTTCTCCCAGTGGCAGAGCTGCCAACTTAAATACAGGAGGAAAAGGAGAAAGTATTTACTTGTGGCTCCTTTGTGGTTACCCTGCAACTAAATCCTCCCACAGCATTTCGCACGCTGTTGGTAGCTCTTCCAGATAAAGATGGATAAGGGGAAGGGCAGATCAGCAGCTCTCAACACGTCTCGCTCCCCGGGCTCAGCAGAGCGTGAGCAGCCCCAGTGAGGCGATGCCATGAAAGTGTGTGCCCGTGATCACGGCTCATGCACTCACACTATTGCTCTTTCTCATGCCCAATAGGCCTACACTTCAGTGTCACGCTGCCAACAGGTTACTCTAAAGAATTAGATGGAAATATGAATTTTGATTATTTTTTCATAATAAACCCCAGGACATATTTCTATTATCTTTTTCCAACCCAGATTCACCACTACTATTAAAGATATTCCTGGCTGAGTAACACAGATACCAACAGTCAGTGAATTACCCTACTTCCTCAAAACACCCTGGTGTTTTGGTGATACAGCACAGCCCACCTTGCACCCGAACTAATAAGAATTCGAGACCGTCATGGTCAATATATGGCACGGGTGTTCACACTACCTAGGGCTGATGTTGCACAAGATGCTTGGAAAGCGGTCAATGGCAAGAGCAGGCTAACCATGGCAATTCAAGCACCCAGCCTGATGTTCAGGATTTAAAGAAATGAAAGCTCTTCTAAAAGCATTCAAGTATGAGAAGTCATTTTTAAAGGTAATTGTAACTGTTTGCTAAATTAAATAAGTTCACACGTTCCCATCATCTTTGGTTCTCCTCGGCATCCTGGTAGCTTTGTTTTTATTTATTGTCTGCAGATACTCATTTCAAATTCCCATATGAATTTCTAAAAGCATTTAATTACATGCATTTTCCACCAGTAATTCACATGTATAAGCCAAATTCTTTAAGAATCCTTTTTGGCATTTAAATAATGATTTCAAACGTGACACAAAAGCAGCCTTTTGTTGTTGGTGGTGTTTCATCTTTTTTCAAAGGGATATGAGCTGCACGAAAAAAGGAACAACCTGGAACAAGGTGTTCGCTAACAATTTACTCAGCAAGACCCCAGGTGTGAAAGCACATCAGTGCAAGAGGGAGAGGAAAGATCTGCAGAGTTCGAAACCCCGATCATCCCTACCCTGCGACTCTACGTAGGTGCCCGAGACCTATAAATCACGGCTATCGCTAAGATAACAACAGTCAGTCTACGCTCCAGGGGGTCAGTTTGAAAAGTGAGTCGATATACTGGCACAACAAGGTTTTATACTACTGGAAGGAGAGAAGGAAAAAAAAAAAAATCATCCTTTAAAATGTGAGGGCCAGAGCGTGGGGTCCTGGGCTGGTGCAGGGAGCCCTGGGGTACGGCCGCTCGGGTACCTCAGGCAGGACCAGATGCTGAGTGCTGCCATGGCAACGGCGCCGAATCCGTCCAGGAGAGATGCTATGGAGAGGAGCGCTTTTAAAATTATTCATTGCTTGCAAATGACTTTTTTAAAAAAAAAAAAGGTACAATAGTTTTTCCCCCCTCTTTCCAGAAAGGGCTCTTCTCCATTAGCACAGGGTTGTCGCATCCCTCCCGGCACCCAGCACCCACCGGTGCCCCCGTGGACCCTGCCTGCTCTCAGGACTGCCCACCCACATCACAGAGAGCTGCATGGCAGAGCCCCAGCACAGTCCCAAATATCTCACCTTAGAGCGACACATCAGATGCCTGGGGGGGGGGGAGAAAACAAGAGAGAAAGAGAGAGAATGTAAAATATCTGTGTCATTAATTTCAGCTCTGACTGTGAAACTAATTAGCAAGGTCGTGGATATCAACAGCTACTTGGGAAAGGAGCAATGCTAGTAAACAGCATCAGCATTTATATACATATATATAAAAAAATTAACATTATAGATAATACTTAAGAAATATATCCTGTTTACCAGCATAGTGATGTCAAGCATATTTTTATATATACATATATATAAAAAAACCATATATGTGTGTTTGTGTATGTGTGTATATCTGCATAGCAGAAAGGGTGAAGGGGTTGTACTGAGCTGACTCCAGTAATTCAGCATCCAGAAGTTACAGAGGGAAAGCCATCCCGGGCGTGCAGGGATTACCCCTCATTCTGGGGTGGCGGAGCCCTTGCAGCCCTCCCCTCAGAAGCACATTCATCCTTTGCATTCCTGCAGTAAGGTTTCCTGTGTTTATTAGAGCAGAAATAATGAAAACCTAAAACCCGATTAAGTTTAATAAGCTTTTTTTCTTTCATGAGAGCTTGCGGACACATTAACTGCCAAATTATAGATTAATTCTGTTCATTGAGCTGCAAATGTTTTGGCAGAAATAAAATCCATCCTTCACAAGGAAGGGAGAATTCTTCTTCCAACAGGTAACTTAGTAATGATAATACAAAACTAATTTAGCTTAATGGTCTGGAACTGCCTCCTTTTAGGGGCTCTGCTGGACCTGCAGACCAAGTGCTTCTGGCACAGGATGGGTCCATCCGTGTGCAGATTGGGGTGCTCAGAAGGGAAGAAATTGTGCTTTCTATTCTTGCTGCTGTCTTTCCCTTATGTACTTGGGCTCCCAGCAGGTCCGGGGCAGAGGCAGGAGCAAGGAGGAGTTTGTGCTCTCAAACGGGAGCAAATGTGATCCACACGACCGCCTGAGCCGCTGCAAAAAATGCTGCCGCTTCTCGTCCCTCAGCACCTCCTGCCAGAGAGCCCGCAGGCGACGCGGCGGGCGCTTCGCTCCTGGCCGCATCCTGCGGCAGTTTGGGGCCTTAGAGACAGTTTAAGCATTCTACAGAAAGAACTTCGAGTGCAGAAACCGAGGACCCAATGCAGGAGACGGCACCATCCTGCTGCCTGGTTGGGTGCATGCAGAGCACCCCTTGCAAAGGAGAAAAGCAGGAAAACCTCTGCTCCGTGACTGCAGATGTGTCCTGTGTGAAAAGCCACCCATCACCCAGGAGGTGTGAGCAGAGCTGGGGTGGCTGCCGTGGGCGTGGGGGATCCAGAAAATTCCCGGGATGTGCAGCTCCACTGCCGCCGGCTGCCAGCACCCGCCAGGACCAGGCACGTGCTCCTCACATAGCCCCCTCCTGGGGAATTCGGTAGTTTGCTTTGCTTACCTAAACTGCCCCTAAATTATTCATGTATTTATAGCACGTAAACTATGAATACTAAAAAAAATTCTACCATTTAAGAAAGTCTTTCTATCTCGTATTCAACTAATTGATCATTCCATTTTATGCAGGTTTCCTTTATCCCCTATATAGAGCAAGGTTGCTTCCTACCTCCCCTATGTACATTTAGGATAATCGATTCCTCCAGGACATATTGTCTTTGTACTCCAGCCATTATTTACCTTTTTCTTACTAGGTCTGTTCATCTTCAACTCTCTGAACACGCCAAGAGCAGCATAGCTGCTGGGCTGGTGGGGAGGCTGTGGGAGCAACCCAGCTTTCTCGAGCACTGACAGCATCTCTTGCCCTATTAAAAACCAATATGGCAGTTGGAAAAAAATGATACACCAGGGCCTGCTGCTGCTGCTGCTATATTTAGATTCTCCTGCTGCTGTTTCTGTTGTGCCAGATTGAATTTATTTCTACTAAATAACCATTAAATTGATCTGTTTGGACAGAAGCGGCATTGCAGTATTTTAAATAAACCTTTATCCCATTTGTTCAACATATAAACGTTGTGTTGAAGGCAGCCATACCATCCAGCATCTGCAAGCAGCTAGTCATGTAAAAATGCAGAAACACAGACGATCTTTCCTGTAAAAATTATATTCCCACATCATCGCAGGAGGCCTCCCCTGCACTGCCTGCAGTGGATCAGCTCTGGGGTCGGGCTTTCTTTTCTTTCCTTTTTCTCCCTAACAGTATTGTTGTTCCGACCATCTGCATCCTAAATTGCGTTTACAGGTAAAAAAATACATAATCTACTTCCTTGGAGCGTGTTGCAAGCAAGCCAGGCTTCTCTGACACTGAGAGTGAGCCAGGCTGAAAGGGAGTTACTGCCGGTTTCCTCGTCACACACAGCACAGGCGATGCCACCAGGTAATGAGAAAAGTTAATAATATTTTTAAAACCACACATTGCTTTGTTACCTTATCGCACTGCAATCCTCACACGGTGCAGATGGCCCCTCTTCTTGCTGAACATCATCGTTTGGAAAATGGACAAAGCTGGAGCCAGTTGTTTCGTAGATGAAATCCGAAGTCCTCACTTGGACAAAAATTCACGCTGGCTTAAAGAAACTCGGGTGGGTGAAGGCCACCGTACCCCTGCTGGTAACAATTCTGGTTATATGCACTGAAATACATTATTTACTGAAACAAAAAGGGACATTGCATATACTGAAACTCATTAAATTGTAGCACTGTATCTAACCCAGATCAAAGAGTTTAACATTAAAGCGAGAGGCTGGCCTCCATATTATTTCACGTGAAATCCCAGGGAAGTGGACCACTGCTACTGCGCCGTGTTCGGGGTAATGAGCTGCGTGAGCGAGACGGAGGCAGAATAAACGAGGAAAAGATCCAGGTGAGGAACTGAAGGAGAGAAGGGAAAACAGGGAGAGCTGTGTGACGGCATCAGGGACGGGCCGTGCCAAACACCCTTTGCACTTCTTCAAGGCTAAAGTTAGGACGATGAATAAACGGGGTGCTGGCTGCACCCCAAACATCACCTGGGAGCTGGAGCAGGAGATCAGGTCCCAGGGCTGCTTACTCCAAAGCACCATCCCAAAAAATGGCTTTGGGACTTCTGAGGGACAAGGAAGCCCCTTGGGATGGCACTGCAGCACGGAGCAGCTAACACCAGCCACTGCCTGGGAAAAGGAGCGGCGAGCAGGCGAGGAAGGTTATCACCCTACAGGGACCTGCAAGAAAGGGGGAGTGGAAGTGTATTTGCAATTCAAGCAGTTGCATGTATACACAAAATGCTTTTTTTCCCTCTGAGAAAGCCATAAAACACTGATCCGAGCACGCTCACGGCACCAGAGGGGTGACCTGCGTGGGCAGGCAGCTCCACGGCAAGGCAGGACCTCGGGCTTAAGCTGCGATCTGTTTGCTGGTGTTGGTGTATGGAGATATATATATATACACACACACACACAGTCTCCCTTTCCTTCATCCAAGAATATATTTTGTCATTTACAAAAAGGGCTCTGAAGATTGCATTATTCATAGCACTATAATTTTCAACGAATCGTCTGATTTCCATTCAACGCACGCCTTCAAATTTCCCCAGAGCACACCGCAGCCCTTATATCCTGCTGCTTACTGTAAATTACAGTGACGATGGCTCTCTCTCACATACTTTATTTTCCTTTTCTGATTGTGCTGTTTCCAACAGTCTGCTCCTATAAAGAGTCCTTCCTCCTGAAACAGCATAATCAAGAATTCAAAACACATAGAATTTTATTTTTTTGTTTTCCTTCTCCCAAATTTACTGATACAAAGGTTGAAAATAATGAAGCTACTCCTTAAGTATAGTATTTCCGTGGGAGTTTTCTCCTTTTTAGTTACATCTCTCTCTCTCTTGCATGAAAATCTTCCTGTTAAAGCGGCTTTAGGAGACTGCATTAGGACAGGGTGGGATACAGGGAGATGGACTGATCAACCCACGGTGGCTGTCCTCTCGGCAAAATTCAGTAGCAAACCAGAACACTAAGAGCCACAGCTTTCTGGTTACTGCAGGAAGAAGAAAACAAACTAAAGGCCACATAGAATTACAGTCCTTTTACTGCACCGGTCTTATTTGATTTTTTGAGACATCTGAAGCATGTTTTACAGAACTCTTCTGTCACTGCTATTTCATAGGGATTAAACCAAAAAGAGACTAAAACCATTTTACAAGCAGAGGTCAGGGCTAACATTGCACGGGCTTAATTCACATTTATTTACAATAAAATCTCAAGCCACAGGTAGGGGACAAGAGTCGCTGACTGGGCTTGCTAGCAGGGTTGGGGGGGGCTGAGCTGGGACCCGCAGCCCCTGCCAGCGCTCACCACCCCAGGCTCGAGCTGCTGCCCGGACCTCAGCCGCTCCGGGGAGTTAACAGTCCTTTTTGATCCAAATAACAGCTATTCCAGAAATTCCTAAGCCCGGCCATGCTCAGGCCGGCTGCAGTTATCCCCCTGGTCCTTGGATGCAAACCCCAACTCCTGCTGCAGACACTCGTGCTGTCCCCAGACCCAAACCTCACCCGAGTTCAGGGGGACGCAGAAGACCCCGCCAGCCCCACAGCCAGACTTTGCTCGGTCTGCACCAACTCCACGTTGAATTTCTCCACGTAAAGAAGTATTCTTCACGCTGACACTTTGACAGTTAAGGTCTACATGGACACAGGGGTGGTTTGGTGGGGGCTTTTTCCTTTTTTTTTTTTTTTTTTAATTAATTCCACTACGAAATATACCTCTGGGAAACATGAGGGTGTCAAACACAAGAGCTCTTGCAGCGGTGGAGCAGCAGTGCTGCGCAGCTCGGAGAAGCCACCCCAACCTCAGCCAGTTCCCAACCAGTGGGACCAAAACTGCTGGAGTAGTGCATCCATTTCCCCTGTTGCTGGGGGCATTAAAGGCTGCCAACATTCAGACAGGTTTAAGGAAAGGCAAAAATCATGCTGTTTTTTACAGAAAAACTTTCATTTGTGTTTGCTGTGACTCTTTTTTTTTTTTTTAATAACTTTATGATAAAACCCAAAGACAATCCCAAAATCCCCCCAAAATGGCTGAGTTACTGTTATTCATTTATAATCATTCTTACCGTATAAATGGGAATTTTGATGACTGCCTTCCCTATATGAGCTCTGTTTTAATGAGGACTCAAACTCTGGAAGCACGCAAGCAAAATGCTGAAGTTAGAAATTTTCTTTCCCGGTCCCCAAAACGCAGTGCAGGAGGGGGAGATGGCAGCAGGCAGGAGCAGGTGAGCTGTGGTGGGGTTTGCCCATGGGCAGTAGGGTGGGAGGTGAGCCCCTTTCCTTGGTTCCCCACCTCCCCAAAATTCCTTATGACGTTTTTTTACCATGATCTCCTTAGAAATTTTGCCACAACCTGAAAGGACCTGCATCGAGCTGAGGAGCCGGGTGGGACTGTCCATGCCAGGGCAGGTGCTGCTCAGGCAGCAGGAGACAGAAAAAAAACGCTCTTTAAAAATTCATGCTGGTCAATTAGGAAGGAAAGCGGTGAAAAAGGCAGAGAGGTTAGCACAGGCTTCTCCCGAAGAGGTTGTATGAGGAGGATGGATGGTTCGGAGGAACAAGAATAGACGGTCTGACATGGAGAGCACGGCTGGATAGACCCGGTGGGCAGAAACCGCGGGGGCACACATCCTCGAGGGGCACGGACGCAGCTGAGGAAGGAGCTGAGAGCACGGAGGGCCGTACCCAGGGCTGTTCTTAGCTCTGAACTGCTTTTTCATCCTTCTCCATCCCATTCTCCCAAAACACCGGCCACCACCAGGAACGGCAGCCAGCCCTCTGGTCCTGCTGGGAAGATGGCATCGCCACCGAGACCGGCCGGCGCAGCGGCACAGCCGGACACCGACGAGTCCTGCTTCTGCAAGGAGAGGCGGATAGCAGACCAGACGGTAGGCAAGGTCCGCTTAACTCATCCCCAGATTTTAACTGGATGCTTTGCAGATTCACCTCTTAATTGAGCCAAGTGATAAATGCTTAACTGGATTATACTGGATAAATGTTTAACTGGATTCTACCGGATAAATGCTTAACTGGATTCTACCTTGTGCTAAATGCACACAGGTGGGTGCGAAGCGGTGGAACACGATGACCAAGTGGCTGCAGAGCCGGCCACGTCCCCAGCAGCCCATCGCACACCAGTCCCGGCTCTGCTCCCCCAGATTTCTGCCAGGCACATCATGAGGGAGGAGGTTAAGGCTGGTTACCAGGGAACGCGCCGGCTGCCGGCGGGAATGAGATGGTGACTTGGTTTTCTACATCAGTTAAGTGGTGGAAACTTGGTTTTGCTGTTTATTTACTCTGCGGGGCTCAGAAGGACATAAAGTCCGTTCCTCAGCGGTCGGGCTGGGTTGCAGTCCTGCATTACAAAGAAGCATTTATACAGTTTTATGTACCAACATATAGCGACAAAGTGTTTCCTGGTAAGGATTCAGCAGCATAACCTAATGAAACGGAATATGTGGTCCAGCTGTAATAGAAGCAATTTAGCCTAAATCACTGAATATACCAAGGCATTTCCAGTATTGATCAGAATAGGTACTAATTGCACTCAGTGATGAACACAGGAAGGAAGAAGCCATGTTTCTGCTGAAAAGACTTTTTCTTGCCATGATCATTAGATAAGCGATTCAGATGTCTGCTTTTGTAAATCCATTCAGCATAAGAAATGACCTCACTGCCTTTACTGCCTTTCACTCTCTGGAAACTACTGAAGAGCTCCCTTTGCGGTCTGACCTCTCCGCATTTTCCCCTGGAGAGGTTCAGGTGTGGCTGTGGATATCCAGACAGAGACGAGCCATACGTCCCAAATCCACACACAGTTGCCAACCCAGGGAAGTGGAAATTCACATGTAGATGCAAATTTTAACTTTGCACGGGGCATTGGTTTTACCCTAACAGCAAATGTAAAGGGATCAGGCGCTCTTGGGCAGCAGGAGACCACTCTGGGACATTCCCCTTTTCCCCTTTTGTTACGTGTTTGAAAACATTTTCAATACAAAGTGTGCATTTGCGAGCAATGGAAGTATTTCACAATTAGTGTCACATAAAAAGTTTCACTGTGCTTAGAGTATGAGTTACTTCAGTGAAAATAAGGTGCTCTTTAAAAATTATAACTGAAGAAAAAAGAGTGAGTTAACCAGTGGTTGTGCATTTAAAGATAGAAAATTCCACTTCACTACCAAAACACAGCCATGCGACACTGATAGGTCTTCTGAAATATGACCACTTAGGGCTGAAAAATTAAAGTACTTGGGTCTTTAAGTTCCTTTTATTCTTCTCATATCTTAAAAGCAGCTGTTCATTGTGCTCTTATTGTAACAGAGGAAAAATTAATGTGAAGTTCCCACATGCAAACCTGTACAGGTACAGGATGATATACCTTGCAGCAAGTTTCATACTGAAATTTGAGTGTAAGCTTTAGAGTCTAGAAAGCCTATATTTGTGGGTTAGGGAAGGAAAACTCCTCAGTAAAACCCGAAAGTGTTTTCCTGGGTGGGTACCAGTGGGAGATGGGTCCCAGGGCTGTGCTGGCAGTGCTGCTGGGGGCAGCTTCACACCTGGGGTAAACATTTAGAAGCGTAACTGCAACGTTGCTTTAATGACATTTTGTGCCTGAAAAAACACCCCCAGTACCTTTCTGTTCCCGGTCCCTGGAGCTGTTTTTCCTCCACTCCACGATCTATGACCGTGCTTAGGAGGCATCAGCGCTGAGCTGGACAGTTGCAGCTTCACTTAGTCCCTGACAGACCTCTGACACCAGACCCCTGGGAACCCATCCAAACTGTTTTGGCAAATAAAAGTATGACAAAACCATGCCTGAAATAAGCCTAAACTGCTATTTTACATTTTGTCACTCCAGCTTGCCACACCAGCACTGGGCTTCGCAGAAGAACGATACATCCAACTGACAAAAGAGCAGCTCCCCGCTAGCACGTTCGTTAGTTTTCTGTACGGCTGCAAACACAGACTGGAGTTTCTCAGGGAAAGCAAAATATTTTTGGCATTACCAGCAGGCCATCAGAGCAAGCTTCGCCAGCGTCAATGATTTGGGCGATGGGACAGGAATAGCCACGCGCGGACTTGCGTCACGGCCCCCGCGCAGTCACCCCAGAGGTACCTCGATAACCTCCGGTTTAGTCGTGACGGCAGATGCTGAGGAAGGCTCCTCAGGGGTCACCTCGTGTCCTCAGCATCCCTGATTTCTGCGCCATCTCCTGAGCCCCTTCCCTCCCACCACCCCCCGTTCGAGCCGCCGGACCTCGGGCGCAGCGGGCAGCCGGCAGAGCGGAACGCAGCGGCCAGAGAGTTTATGCTCCAAAATTGTAGTTTAACAAAACTTCTCAAGGATTTGTTCCTTACCCACCAGAAGCGTAGGCTTGACCTCGAGGGAGCCATTACAAACATGGCAGGTGCTCGACCGCCTTCGCTGCTGTTCTGTGCGCTTCCATCGGGCATTTCCATGAGAGATTTCCCCCTGTTTAACAGCTTTTGACCCAGGGCAGGAGAGCAAGGTTCAAGCGGAGTAAGGAGATAGTTGTGGTTTTTCTGTGAGTCATATTTGGAGTGTGGAGGAATAACTGGGAATTGATCCTGTTGGCTGGAATAGAACATATTTGTTAAAAATACGTATACTTTTTCTAGTTAAAAGGTTTCTCTCTACCATTTCCCCAGGACATCTGAATTGCTTCAGTTCTCGGGGCAGAACAGGCATCGGGCTTGTCCCTGACCCCAGCATGGCTGAGTGTCACAGGGCAACTTGAGCACAATTCCTCAGTAAAAACAAATTTAAAGGAGTTTTATTGCTAAAAGTAGGTCTGTTACCTAGAAAGTTCAAGACTTCAGATTCCGTCATAGATATTTTATGAGCTGGAGTTTCCTACATGTGGCCTGTTACAGCCTGGTCCTTTGGGAACCCAAGTGAGCTTGCTGAGATATTAGTCATTGCTGGTGCCCTGGCTCACATCTGCAATAAACATTTAAACCATCATGTGCATTTTGGATTTCCCACTACCAGCTACAGAGAACTCTGTTGTGAATTTTATTTCCCCTTATTTATAGGACACATTAATATATATTATGCCCTATTTTTATTTGTGGGATACGATAGAACCCAAATTTTCAGGGAGGCTCTATACATTCTGGTAGAAATAATACCTACTAAACCAGCCCATTAGAAGACTTGTTTAACTTTATTTTTTTTCCTTTACCTATTTCCTTTTCTCTAAGGAGCCATGAGGAGTAAAGCTGACTTAACAACTCATCTTTTTCCTTGTACAAGTAAAGTAAAAGGTCATTGAAGAACTCAACTCCATGAGATCCATCACTTCAGAGGATGATCTTAAATCTTCTGGTTTATTGGTCATTTGCATCTATTCTGCCTGCTCCAGTTGCACAAATTATATCTAATTGAAAGAATTTTATGAAGCTATTATATGGTAATGTCTGGAATATTAAAACGTGCTAATGTATATGAGGCCAAAGCCTATTTACTTGTCATTTCAAGCTCTATTAGAAGCATACAAACAAAATTTGTTTCCTTCAGGGAAGGCAACCTTAGTTTGCAAATTCTAACGGAGTCTGCAAGCGCCAAACAAAAATTGAGTGCTTCCTTTTGAAATGCATATTTCAAAATATAATTTAGAAAGGAAAGCTCTGACATCCATGAGAGATGCAGAGAGAAGGTCAGTCATGTCTGAAGCTGCCATTAAATTCTAGGTGTGGATAACCGGCAAAATTACTTGGATAGGAGAGAGTGTCTCCACCACTGAGATGGATGCAAAAGAAATCCCATGAACATCCTTGTTTTCTGTATGGAGTGCACACTTAGAAAAAGCTTTATTTTTAAAAAGAAAAAAAAAATCTTGCTTTTACTACGATGACTTGGCTGCTTTTTTATTGTTAGGCTGTCATGCCAGAAGAGGCGAGACTAGTGTAGCTCTGGCTACGGCAGTCTCGGAAGTTTCCGTTGAAGTTCTGCTTGAAACAGAGGATAGAGAAAAATCTACAGGATGCACAGTCAACAGAGGACAGTAATTAGAGTACAAAACTAACCACCTGCAACTCTCCCACTATTTCCCTTGATTACCTTTGCAGTCAGACAGCACCATCTGACAGCTGGCGTACGACCTCGGAGCCACCAGAATTACACGCTCACAATTAAGGGCCCAGCTTGAAGTTAAGGCTGTTTAGGAATCTGCTCTAAGGTAGAGTTCATGCCGTTTTGTATATACTAACATGCATTTAAATGCATTACAAATACAAGGAAGAGACCTTCTATTTGTGTAATCTTTATGGGAGTAACTTCAGGCCTTTTTGAAAAAATCTGAGCGTATAAGGGAGATGGCAACTGAAGAGCAGCATCTTCCCCAAAATAGACTGGGACGTCAGAAGAAGCAAATCTTTCATTCCCCGAAGACGGCAATGCACTGAAGTATTTAAGAGGAAGCAAAATACCCAAGTCCCAGTTTACAAAGCCAGAAGCACCTGCCTAGAGTCATTTCAGCCTGGAATTGCCAAAATTTGAAGGAGATGCCAGAACATGAAAGTCCAGAGCAGGACTTTAATCCAGAGACTGGTCTTTTGGAAGTTACTTTGAAAAACTCAGTCTCTTCATTTCATAGCAAACTGAAGACAGTTAAACAAACTACGTTATGTTATCCTTTAATTATATCGCCACCACTGTTATCCCTAGAGAAATTTTATGGGGCCTGTGAACAAAATCCCAGCACATGTAATAAAGTGCATAAAGCCCATTACAAAAATGTGAGGAACAAGCTATCCTCCAGAGAACAACAACAAAAAAAATCTGAAGAGGTATTAATGTTTTCTGTGACAGTCAAGAAAACAATTGGACAATAACACATCAGTTTATTATGGAAATGCTTTTGTGGTTTGTTTTTTTTAAGGGGAAAAAACCCCAAACCATTCAGTACCATGTAGTAAAATAGAGTTCCCTAATAACCAACATGGTTAATAGTGGGTTCACTTGGACATTGATTTCTGGCTAGCCATGAGCTAATCAGCATAGGAGCCAATTCTGGAGATTTCCACAGATACCGGACAGGGTAGGAGGGGACATCTGGGCAACTTCAACATCCATTTCAGAGGCAGAGGCTTCCCAGCCTGGGGCTGTCCAAATGGGGCGTGAGAGCCTCTGGACACCAAGAGTGTTCTTGGGAGGAGGTGTTATTTGGCCGATGCACTCCTATCATGTGCTGTGACGAGCTAGTACGCTGATGGCACCATTATCCGTGAATAAAACCTCCTCTTGTTATCCAAATCTTCAGCCATTCGAGAAGGAAGAGGCTTTGATGCCGAGGACTGAGCTGCTGAGCTAGAGCCATGGTGGAAATTAGACCAGCTCGAGCATGGCACTACAGAAATCTCCAACTAGTGGGGAGACTAATCCACTGGAACTTGCCAGCAAATCAGAGAGAAGAACTAGCAGTATTAACCATTAGCAACTACTTTTATGTTAAAATATAAACCCAAAGTATATAAAGTTAAAAAACACTAGAATGTTCAAAACCAGCCAGAAGCAATTACAGGCCATGCCTCAGCAGGTTTGCACCACAAAGTGCCAAGTCTCAAAGAGGTTACAAAGGAAAACAGGATTAGAGTACTGGTTAATAGATAATAAGATCAGGTTTTTCAAGTGAAATAGTTTGCAAGTATTTTGGCTTATAACAAAAGATGATGTATCTAAAGGGGTGCCAGAAGGAAGCTACCAGAAGGATTTCTAAGCTTAGAAAAGACTGGCTTTGTTGTGAAAGCCTCCCAGATTTCATCCAAGGCAAGGTAAAGAGCTCACGGGAGGAGAAAGGCTCGTCCGTTCTCCAGACTGAACAAGGCAATGCAATGGCTACGAGCTAGATAATTTCAGGGCTAAAATACAGATGCAAGTTTAATAGCAGAGATGATTTTCTCTTGGTGAATTACTCTGATAGACGCATACGTTTTCCAAGAGAAGAAATTTCACATCAAAAGTTAAAGCATATTCTCTATCACCTCACTTACTCAGAGAGCAATTACGGCTGTCAGGAGGGAACGAGCGAGGCGGCCAGAGACGCTGGCTGGACCGCGGCCGCCGGCGGCTCCCGTGGGCTGGCACTCGGTGGGCAGGCAGAGCAGCGAGGCGGGTGGGCGCCAGGGGGGCCCTTCAGCCTCCCCACAGCAGGCTCGGATGGTCACGCCGTCAGCTCCCGTCCCTGGAATAATAACAGTAATTTGAGAAATAGCTCACACCGAGTGCTTTCAGACTGCTGCGTACGTGCCGTTCAGAGCCCTGCAGGGTCGGGAAGGCTTTGGAGTTCCTTGGTTTGCTATTTTCTGAATTGGCTTTAGGCTTTTCTAGAATTTTTTAAAAAAAGCACTCAGAAGCAATAGTTTCTTGGTTGGGTTTTTTTGTGGGTTTTTTTGTTGTTTTTTCTCATTTCTGATCGGAATATTTATTTTCCCCAGTTTACTTTCTTACCAGTAAATACAGGGATTTTCACTTCACCTCCCCAAAAAGCATTTTGGGAAAGAGGGACATCAGGACAAGGCAGTCAGCAGGCATATAGGCTGGTGTGGTCACTCAAGGGTGAAAGGCATGTGGCAGTACACTCCCCCCCTATCCCCATCGCCAAAGCAAGAAATGAAACTTCTCCAGGCAGGGAGAAAGGGAAGGAAACCCTGGAGGCTGCAGGTTGAAATTTGAACTGGCCGATAGGGATTAAATACCCACAGGTGAGATTCGACAAGGGTATAAAGGGGGTCCCACCAGAAGACACATGGGAATCAGTCCTCCTTGGAGCAGTGGGTCTGCAGTTGAGTAACTCCTCGAGGGAGAGAGCCCTCAGCTTTTAGGTGAGTGATAGGCACGTTTTAAGTCATCACTTTTAAATCTTAAGGGTTCTTAAGTCGGCTGTGTAGTATTAATTCTTTTTACATCATTGAGCCTGTGGTTTTATACAATGTTACCGGACTTCTAACTAACTTTTTACTGAAGAATAAATCTGAGTTTTAACACCTGTTGGATTGGGTTGTCGTGCATCTGTAACAAGGCAGCACCAACTCCTCACAGAGTCTGGCAGAGCTAAAACTGAAGGCAAATGGCTGCTTTATTTCTTAGCCCAGGAAAGACAAAGTGTTTCTGCTCCCATGAGGTATTTTGGACAGGACCTGCTTCTTACTGAAGAACCCAGCGAGAACAAGGCTCCAAATAAAGTGGACCACAAGGCATAACTTTAAGAAATTACTTTCTAGGGTGAATTTTATATAAATGTTTTAAATATTTATTTTAGACATTGTTGTCAATAACGTAAAGTCTTCTGATGAGAAGACCTTGCTTTCTGCAGAAGACAACATAGCATATAAAGACTTCTTAAAATTAGTCATCTGCAGCAGTGAAAACATTGTATTTTTTATTTTACTTTTCATCATGCTATTAAAGAGAACGGGACTGTTTCTGTAAAACAGCTGCCCCCACAGTACCTGCTAATGTCATAGCTAGAACAGTGCATTAAATTATTTTTGGGGGGTATTTTGAACATATAGACTGTAAAAGCATTTATTAGAATTTCTGTTCACTTGCTAAAAGTATGCACTAAAAAAAGATTAATCTAACCCAAAATGTAGTCATCTCACCCTTTTGAATAACATCCTAGGAACTTAAACCCTTTAAAGACATGTATATTCATATGGCATCAGCTCACAAAGGAAGAATAAATGAGGTACTAGTCAAGTATTTTCCAAGGAGATACAACTGCTGTGTGGAATCATGGTTGCTGCCGTGCTGGGGATGGCCAGAGCAGCAGGAACAGCCCCTCTGGATGGAGCCCCTCTGGTCCCCAGCCCTCGTGGATCTTCCCCTCCCGCCTCCCTTTGCAGAACTGGGGGATGCTCGAGGCTGACCCAACAGCCAGGTTGGTTTAACTCAGTTTCCCACAGAAAATAACGGTTGGGTATGCTCTCCCTCTGTGGTGGAAGTGCAGTCTATATGGAAATGAACACCACCACTTGCTGGGAATTGAGCAGGAAATCTGTGATTGATAGTACTCCAAACAACACAACGTATAATAAACAGTGTAGAGGATTTAACCGAAGAAACATTGAATTGTTGCATTTGGAGAGGTGAAAACACTGACAGCAGGGAGATAAATCTGTCACTGACTGATACTCTTTTACATGTGTGTTTATTTTCCATTAAACTTCGATCATTTGAGATGGCCACTATTGGTTGAAAAGTCATTGAAATACTTCCATTCTTTCATGTATATTAAAATGTTGATGAAATATATATAACCCACTGTAATTATTCTTCCCCTTCCTCCCCCTCCATTAGGGTAAAGCATTCCCTTAATTCATAGATTTGAGATCTTTATAACCAATCATCCTCTATTCCTTATCTCCCCCCTGCCTTTACATTTCAGAACATTTATTAAATGAAACACTTAAGAAATGACTGCAGAAAACCTCAGAATCTGTTTCTATAGAGACAGGTCTCAATTCAGTGAAAGGTTTGTAAAAAAAAGGAAAAAAGGACAAAGCATGAGGACAAGGGGCAGCATTCAATAGGCTGGATAGTTGTAAACCACTGAAATTTGGGGCTTACAGGTGAGTCTAGTTAGTGACTAACTGTTTGTAAAGGGACTGCATAACCTAATGGCCTTGCTGTTGGACTCCCACTTCTCTGGGCAGAGCAGGGCACCGCATCCCACGCGCACCCTCCTGCTGGGCACCGCATCCCACGCGCACCCTCCTGCTGCTCCTCCCTGATCCAGAACCGGCTTCACCATTACAACAGCCAAGGGATGGAGTAGGTTTAACTTAACTGGAGAGTGGCACTGACTGTGACAGCTAATGGAAATGCATTTACCCAAAATAATCAAAATACCAAAACCACCCAAAAAAGCCTTTACAGCTGGCATTAAAGAGAAAAACACACCCAGAGACAAACCCCGCCTTTAGCACCCAAGCCACACTGCAGTTAACACAAATAATTTGAGTTAAAAACTGGCACAGAAGCTGAAGTATATAGGAACACACTTTGAACTTTGCCAGCTGTGTGAAAGCTCTGTACTCCAGGAGGCACTTAAATTGTGCTATTTGGGAAAGATTTATTTGCCCTGTTTTTTTCAGCTCATGGGCTGAGGCTCATTAGATATTTGCAGGTAATTCACATTCCATTTCAAGACCATAAAGTATCCACCATAGGGAAAAGCAGTTACAGTTATACACCATGCATATTCTTCAGCCCTTTGAGAAAGGGGAGCAGTGATTTATCAAAGCATTGCTCCACATCTATAATTTCTTGTTACGGATGTGCTGTATTTTATATGCAGTACTTCAGCAATCCTGATTAAAGCATATTTCAAAAGCTTCAGGAGGTAGGGAAGGATTTTTTTCCATTGCCAAGTTTGTAGAAGGAAGAGTTGTTGTATAAATATTTTGTATCATTATTGTGAAAAAAGTGATGAAGAGGCACAATGCACTTGGAACTGCAGTTGGTGTCATTGTGGCAGTGTTACACCCCCAAAACCTCATTACTTACTCTCACTGTAATAGACAATAAAATGATGCAGTTTTGTACTTACTGCCCATCATGGATACTGCATTCACTAATTAGTTCATTCTAATCATCAGGACCATTTAAGCCATTTAATAAGCATTTCTCTTTTTCCCTTTCAAATGAGGACCACCAGCTCCAAGTCCAGCGCTGTCACCTGCAGTCTACAGCCATTTTCAAGCTATTTTAAATCAGTCTTGAAATAAAAAAAGCAAAACCAAACTGACAGAGGGGAACACACAGGGGTATTGCAAGCATTTTGGCCTTGTTTTGTTTAAATGAGCTTAGGGCATTTTGAAGGCTAGCATGGGCAGTGATGGCCGGAGGGGTTGAGGTCTCCAGCTGGAGGGACTGGGGCTTTCTGGAACTGGAGCAATGGGTGGATCATGGCAAGGTACAACAGAGACCTCAAACACACGACTAACCATCAGCCCATGGTGGGACTGCAAGTTTTTACATCTCACTCCCCTCCAAAAATTGCACAATTCTCTCGCGAGCAAATGGGCAGAACGTGGGCATCTGTGTAAGACTACGTGTGAGAGAAAAGGTTTGGAGCCCTAAGATTATCACCATCCCATGCACCGACAGCACCACACTGCCTGTTTAACCCGGGAAACGCACAGAACAGAATTCCCCCCATCGGTGCACGGAGCAGAGACACGCCAGGTCCCAGCAATTGTGTCCGGTTGCCATAGAAACAACCTTGCTTAAAAAGGACAGTGTTTAATGTTCCATTAATGTGAAGTACTGCAGTGAATTGTGCTCATTTATAATGGGGCATATTTTGCAAGTGATGTAATTCCTGTATTGCATGGTGCACTTTACCAGATACCAGATTATCGTTTGGAAAGCTATTCATCATAGTACCTAGCACAAATGCCAGTAGGGAGCCTGCCTGCAAGGACATTTCTATGGCAGGGATTTCTGCTCCCTCGAGCCCACCGCTGCACCAGACCTGAGGGCTGTGGATTAAAACAAGGCAAGACTGGGACACTGACATAATAATAAATGGTCTAGTTTGCATGGTCAAAATATTTAGCAAAAGCAAAGTGCTCCTCAGCCTTCTGCAGCCATGGAACAGCTCCCAGGTCACGGTGGTGGGCAGCCCTTGGGGCAGGCAGAGGGTGTGGGGACCACCACCACCACCACCTTTGGGGTGACAGGCAAGAAGAGACCACGTGCATGAAAACACACAGCACTGGGGCAGGAGAAAGAAAGAACAAGTCCAAAAATACTGGAGTTATCAGCAATCATACCTCTCATTCAAGATACAGGCCATGTATTGAAGTTACTCAGGCTTGCTAGTAAAGCAAAACATAAGAGATCCACGTATAATACTGTATGCCAGAGGTCTCGCACAGATAGCTCAGTGTATCTCCTTGGACTCCTATGTTCACGTTTTGCATTTTCTGCTGGGCCATGTATGTAACAATGCAACATTCTGATCTTTTTTTGTCAACGGGTGAAATTTGCTTAATGAATAATCATAAGCCTGGGAAATAGAGAAGAAAAATTATTACTAGTCAGCACCAGTGACAATAAGAGTTAAAGTAGTAGCCAACACTGCTCCCAATTACAACCTCAACAGACATGTATGTTTTTCCGCAAAATATGAATAGCTTTTTTCTTTTTACTTATGACTGCCATGTAACATCAGCAGGCCCTTCCCAAGAGGAAGGTCCCAAGCCTGAAAGGAATACCTGGACATGTATAAGCCATGAAGTGAGCTCCTTGCATACCTCCTGGAAGGACATCTCAATACTTGCCCGTTCCTTCCCCCCAGCATCGCAGGGGACTCCCCAAGGGCTCCTCTAGGTCTCCAGCACCAGTTCAAGTGACACCAACCGCACCATGTCATCCCAGGGAGCCTAACCACACTCCATTTACAGGTTACTTATGTGCTTTTGCTGAAAGCTGCTCCAACCCTGGAACGTATTTCCACCCAAGTTTGGCCTTTGATAAAGTAAGTGAAAAACTAGGCTAAAGTCAAATGCCGCAGCTTTTGTTCTCCTCTGTACATGAAGCCAGCTAAAGGTTTACCTTCCATTTGCCCTCCCCAAATATTCACCCTCTCACTTTCCCTACCGCTGTCTGGAGAGCTTCACCAGGAGCTCAAACACTGAGGCTGAACAACCTCAGTTTGTCCGGTTTTTAGTTATTTAAAGTAATTTATAGAATTTGGCTTTCAAACAAATCTGCTAGGGCAATGAGTTTTGCATCTCCATTACAGAGGATGAAAAAACCTAATCTTCCTCCACATCTTCCCTTGGGCTTCATATGAATTTTATACCTCCTATTTGTCATATTATTGCCTTCTCTGTGACACTGACCATTTTGTATATCCTGCTCATTCATTTCAGGTGCCTTTTCTGTCATTTTTTCAGCTGAAGAAGCATAGTCTACTTACTTTTCCCTGTAGAAATCACTCCATACTCTAGCAAATTGGAGAAAAAATGGGAGCAATTATCACTCCTATAGTCTTTTAGACCCTGGGTAAGGGGAAAGGGGGGTCAGAATAACACTAAAAATATAGATACACCATCAATTGACCTATTAGGAAGAGAAAGAAGAAAGAAATACTCTATTGCTCTCTTGACGTACTGTTCTGCCTCCCTCCAGCACAGAGCTCCTGGGGGCTCTGTGGGACCCCCCCTTTCAGCCCGTGTCAAACCAGCACAGCTTCCAGGGGTACTGGAAGTATCACCCTCTTTCCTACAGGCCTGGTCTGGAGCCTGGGAGCAGCCACAGCGAGTGCAGAATACCCCAGGGTCTGAATGCAGCCAACAAACCCTCACATCTCCCCACTGAGATTTTTATTAAAATGCTTCTGCATATTGTCTGTAGAAAGAAAAAAAAAAAGGACAAAATGTGAACAAAGGTGAAATTGCATTTTCTCTCTATGTGGAAGTGTAACACAGCTTTGGGATCTGTCGCTATGCATTTTACAGCCTGAGCACGGTTGGCTTTGCCCACCAGTTCATCTCACCGTGCTGGGACATCACTTCGGTGAGGAACGGGCACAGCTCCCAGTGCAGACAGCCCCGGCATGCCATTTCCAATGGGACAAGCAGAGCCATGATGGTTTTGTTTTTTGTTTTTTTTTAAAACTTACTTAAGAAATAACAGGGCTGCAGCAGCACCTTGTTGCTTCCCCACTGCCCGTTCCCTTCCACTGGGCGAAGGGAGACGAGATGCCCTCATTACACAGATGCGTTTCCAGATGCTTCTCCCTCTGTCTGCGATTCTTGGGGTGTTGTTGCAAGGTCCCAGGGAGGCATGGGCACAGATGAGATGGCTACATGCTTTGCCTCGAAAAATAAATTGATGTAGGTGGAAAGCAAGCTCTGGTAGGCTTAGCTGGAGTTACCTGTTAATGTCAAACTGCATCTGCCACAGCACCGTGTTTTATAGCTGACTTTCTGAGGACCGCAGGATGGGGAGCAATTTCTTAATATATTTTATTATTTACATAATTATTGTAGTTATTATATTTTCAAAACTAAAATATGTAACCCTTACTCTTTAATTATAATATTTGTTTTCCTTTAGAGGTATGGCTCCTGACCTACATGCTAAATTACACCAATTTGAAGTCTGAGAATTGCTATTTTATTTTCCTGGGGGCTTTGTTTTGCGTAAGACTGTTTTCTGCATCAACTTCAGGATCAGCAGCGGGTGGTCAAAATCCCTCCTATGAGAACATAAACACTTCATAATCCTAAAGAAGCAAATGCTCAGAAGGTGAAAACAGGTGAAATATGAATGCAGCAGTCACTAAATAATAGTTTACAGGGTGGATGTATAGATCCTGGAAGTTTGTGTGGCCTGTGGGAGAGGGCTCAGGTGCACTGAGGAATACTTGAAAATAACCTTCAAAGTCTGAAAAACCAGCTCCGAACCTCATTGCAAACAGCCACACGACTGCTTTTGGCTTTGCATATTCTGTTAGCAAAATACTACAGCTAAATCTTACCTCCTTTTACTATTCTAAGATTCACTATCTGTACCAAGTTTCAGGACTCCCAAACACACTCAACACAATCATTTGGTTAAAGTTTTGCAGTAAGAAAATAAAGTTGCTGATGATATGTTCTCTAAAAAAAAAGCGCACCTTATTCTTGCACTCAAAAGCAAATAACTCAAACCTATGGGATGATTCTCAAACACTAAGTACAATCCCACGGCAAAGAAAGAAGCAGAAACTCAAACCTGGGCCAGATCTGCCCCGGGCCAGCCTCAGCTTTCCAGCCAGTCCCACGAGTACGCGGGGCTGTGCCACGACAAGCCCACGGGTGCCATTTTGGGGACCGTTTGGCCCCACGGGGCTTTCTGCAGCTAGAGTCAGATGCAAATCCTGAAGAGCAGGGACCCAATAAAGCCGATGCACCCAAACCAGTTCAGGAACAGAGCACTAAAGAACCTCAAGAATCTCAGAACACAATTTTCCTTCAAAATGATGCTGGAATAGCTTCCAGCAACATCTGTCCGGACCCAGCAGTGCTGTCAGACAGCAATACTGCACCCTCGCTCTATATTCCCCATTACTCCCCCATTTGCAAATGTGTCCTTAAAGCAGGCAGGTGGCCCTGATTTCATCAGCTCTGGCAGCATCCACTGCCAGCTCAGTGGCTGCGTGGGAGCTCCAGACCCCCAGCAGCCCCTCGGCTCTATCTGACACATGCAGCAACCTTTAATTAACAGGCTTTCATTAGCAAAGCCACACACCATGAAGCAGGTGAGGGGAAAAAAAAAAAAGGAAAGAAAAGGGATGTTCACCCGCAGGGGTCTGGCTGCCAGGAGTCAGCCTGCTTGTGCCGATGTTCCCTGGCTCAGGGGCAGAATGCGTTTGCGCTCAGCGGTCCCCAGGCTCCTTGTGCATCACAAGTGTAAATGCCTGCCAAGAGCGAAGCAGGAGTGCTACAGCATCACATATCATACTGGGTTGGGCTCCGCTCACACCCGTCTTTGCTATTTGCAGTATTCTTTCAATATAGAAAGGAGTAGTACAATGTAAATAATTCAGTAAACTTTTAAACTTATTTTCTGACTCTTGAAAGGGGAACACACACAAGTTTAAGTACTCTCTCCAGTCAGCTCAAAGACCAAGGGAAGACTTTTAGTAGATGATCTTCTTCCCTACAGGGAAGATTCAGATGTTTGTATTTTCTGGGGAAAAAAAATCCTTTTATTTGGTAATTCTTAATAACTCATTTCTCTAAAAGTTACATCAGTGTTGGCAACTGAAAATAGAAAAACATCAAAAAGCTATTCTTACAGCGCAGAGATGAGTCACTTCTCCTTCGGAGAGCAACCGCCCAGCAGTATTCTTGGGCTGGGGAAGAGATATTTTGGTCGTTACAATTGCTTCCCTGGTGCAATTAGAGACATCTGAAAGGGGCCAGCTCTCCCAAACAAGTCCCCTAATCACCAGGCTTTGTCAGGCAAAATGTCAAGTTTGGCATTAGGACTATTGTTGGGAGACGGGAATAGCTCTTTCCAGCACGGGAGAAAGATCTGAGGTGAAACCTGGACGTTAACCAGCGTTAACGGGGGCTGCAGCCCCCGCCACAGCAGCTGCTCTTCTGCAGCATCGGATCTGCTGGACATCCCCAGTCCCTGAATTATTTCTTGCCTTCAAACTCACCTAGCTTAAAAATGGTTGTTTCCCAACACAAAGTAACATCACAGCAGGTTGCACTTTACTCCAGCTGAAATCCGTGGGGGAGAAATGGCAAATGCGCAGACTCCCCCCTAGACTGGCTTTGGACAAGGTAGCATTCAGTAACAGATAAAAAAAATGAATCTGCATTTACAAAAACACCTTAGTAACACTGTCAGTATTAGGGATGCACAGAGATTAAGGGGAGCAGAATTCATGAGGTTCCCATGGGTTAAAGCCTTCAGAGCAGAGTTCACCATTTCTGTAGGCAGAACTTCAGTTGAACTAACATTTTTGCATTTGAAAGGCAGAAAAGCAAGACACTGAATATGTTTATAATTCCTTTAAACCATCTGAAGCCTTGAACTCTTATGGAAAAATGATAGAATTGTATTTTTTTTGTGGGAAGCAGGGTTTTTTTTGTTCAACCTACAATGCTAGGCGTAATTCCATGTTATACACTATATTACTTTACTATGACCAAGTATTATCCTATTCAAAATGCAACATAACAGCAAGCACTTTGAAGCAGCAAAGCTTCAGCAGTGCAGGAGGTATTCTGCTAAGGGAAAGCTGCTGTGGAGTTTGCAAGCTGGTAACCTCCTGTGGCTATTTCCCAGTTAAAAGTATTGGTCCAAATAAGATTTATTTATTTGTTGCTGGCTGGGTGTTTCTTTTGCTGCTGCTGTTTTTAGGAGGCAAAAAAACCCCAAACCAACTTTTTCTTTAATCCTGTATAGAGATTAAAAAAGTTCATCTCTGCTACCCCTTGATGGAGAGCTCCAGAGGTTGTCACTAGGTGGACTTGACTCCCAACACCCTGGGGAAACACTGTAGTTTGTAAAAAGTTATAAAAATCCCCCTTAAATCTTAGCTCAAGAATTTTCCAAACAAGTACCACAGTGGTACAGAGGGAACACAAGGTGCAATAGATTTTATGAAAAACATCCTGAGAGCAGCAGTAATGCCTTTAACAACTCCTACTTTAAAAGTGAAGATTAACTGAGGTTTTTGAAGTTGCTTTTCTTGGCTTTTTATTTTGCTATAAAAAAAAAAGTTTCCTGAAGAGGGAAGAGAGTGGGAGAAGGCAGAGTTACAGAAACCTCCATTCTTGTTTGGGACGACTGAAACACCCCTTTGCAGAAGCCTGTGCCCAAACCTAGGGCTGCAGGTGTACGCGCGTATGTCAGTTTGCTCATGCACGTGCATATGCAGACAGCAGTCCACAAAAAGGCTCTCATGGAATATTAAACTTTTATAAAAGTGTACTGAAAACTGCCTAGAAACAGACTTAACGTTTATTCCAAAAATGTCAACCTGCTGAAATCTATTGTAACATCAACTTTTTCTCTGTGTTCATACCTTTCCAGAGCTAGACAACCTTTCTTAACGAAGGGGAGAAGACAAGGCTGTGTTACCATAAGCACACAGGAGAGGTCGAACATGTTCCCTACGAGACTTTTCCAGCTCACCCGTGCCGAACCCGGGCAGCACCCCTGCGGTCTGGGGACCGGAGGGTGACCGAACGCCCAAGGCACCCGGAGCCGGCATGGTGCAGGAGCCTGGCTCTGGCTCGCCATGCTCACCGCTTGCTTTACCAGCATTAAATTAACTCCAAAACGAGCGGCTTTGGAGAGCAGAGACTCCATCCACAGCACGGGGGCTGTGACCTGGCTGTCCACCAGAGCAACTGAACAATCAATTTATGGTTTTATTAATTTGGGGAGAGAGAAGTACACAAATAATCTCTCATTATACATTTCATAACGGTTTTCCCAGTACACACCTAACAAACTAACCAGAGATTATTTGAGGTCGAGTTAAAACAATAAATAGATTTTTGGAAATATGAACGCTAGACAGCATTATTCAAAGTCTTCACAATATCTCTCCAGTGGCAACACAGACTGTGGAAATAATAGCATAATTAACAAAGATGATAAAGTATGCTACTAGGAGGTTGAACCTGCCTTTATATGGTTTGGAATAGTCTATTTTGGAGATCTACTGTTCAGGGTTTTTTGAAAATGCAGTGTCTTCTTTCCAGCTGGGACAACACTTCCCAGCTCTAGATGCTACTGTCCATAGCATCACCTCTTAGGATTTTAAATTCTTGCACAAATTAAAGCTGAGCACAGACCAGGGGCTTTCCATTGACATGTACACTGCTGGCTACCCTCCCACCGCGAGAGCGCTCGCCAGCATTTGTGCCGACGAAGGAAGAGATGTCACCCTTTGCCGCAGGCAGCACGACCTGAATTTTCACTTTCCAGGCTTTCAGCAGCAACACTGAGCCACGAGCGCAGGTGCCTTGTTACCCACCCCACCACCCCAACCCTGCTCCTCTCGCACCTTGCAGGGAGATAATTACAAATCCCCACACGTGGAGACCTGAGCTGACATTCAGCAAATGAACCGCCACCGTGGCGGGGGCCATGGGAAGTCGCTGCACCTCTTCTAGCCACAGGGAAAGAACTGCTTCACTTGCAGGTTTTAGTGCAAATAAATACATAGGTATTTTTAAATCCTGCCATTTTTTTCTTAGTGTTTCTACAGAGATATTTACAAAAGTGTCACCTTAAAGTTATCTCTATTTCTAAAGCAGCTGTATTTTTAAAGCAATTTTTTAAAGGGGATGAAATAAAACGTGGCAAACCCATGCAACAGTGTGCCTGTTGCTCATGAGAAGGGCTGTTAAAAGATGTTAGGCAATACTCTACAGTGTTTTACTTAAAGTTCCTTAGTTCAAGGTGCTAGTTTTCCTTCTGTGGTTCTCCCTCCCTTTGATTTATTCATAAAAGCAGCAGCTCCATCTTTTGCTAGGCTGTTTGCTGAGGAAAGGGGAGCTGCCCAAGAAGTCATGTTTACTGTAATCATCTGCCTTTATTTTCTTGCCTACCTTTTCCAGCCTGTTCCCTGAATAACTCATTGGATGCATCTGCAACTCATTAATAGGAAGAGCCCTCGGTAACACCTCATGTGTCACTGCTCACGGCACAGTCTCCAGAGACTCTCTCTAATTGGTACAAGAAAGTTCTTCCTCCTCCTGAGCATAATCCCTCAAACTATAGAATCATTAGGATAAGGTGTTAAAAAAAACAAACCAGGAAGCAGAAAAACACTCAGCAGTCATTAAATGAAAATACCTTAATTAAGCAAAGAAGGAGACTATTATTAGAAAGTCATTTCTTATTTATAAGCAGCATAAAATTTTAATAAGGATAAAGTCAGCAGTTGCCTAAAACTAAACCAATTAGGTCAAACAAGACCAAACCGCACAGCACAAGAAGTACATCTTCAGCATCTCCTAAACACCAAGAGCCTTTAAAGTCAGCTCAAAATCAGGGAGAGGTAAAGCGCAGAGAGCCTCAGAAGCGGTGACATGTCCATCCCGGTAAGGGTTGGGTCTATCCGCTGCGAGAGCCAGGCTGGAGTCCTGCTGCTGATTTCAGGTATATCAGCTTGCAGCCATTCAGGGAGTGGCCCAATTTTGAGCTAAACGGTGTTTCCCTCGCACATCCTCCTCTCCTCCAGCCGGCTCCTGCAAAGGGAGGGCTCCCCTTGATTTTCCCCAGCCCCCTGCCCTGCAGCTGGGGGCTGCTCGCAGGTCCTCAACAAGCATAATCTCTGCACCCAAGGAGAGCTTCTTTCAGCTGGAAAGAGCACCCCAAATCAGCCATTTAGCCTTTTTCTCCTGTATACTGAATTATCACAGAACGTAAAAAGAGAACTTGGCTTTTTTGTGGTGGGTGGGGGTTGCATTTGTGAAGGGCAGTCTGACTTTTCAGGTCCTGGTCTGACACAGCAAAGGTGCACTGGAGCCAAAATCCTGGCAAAGGGAGTCCCAGGCTCAGCTGTACGTGACAAAATGAAAGGCAGCTCTGGGAGCATCTCTGCCGGGGCAGCAGGTACCACCTCTTTCTTTGCCAACCAGGGTAAGCTCATCGAGCAGCTCCTGCTCCATGCCCACTCCCCAAACAGAGCTCCCAAACCAGCAGCCTTCTACTACATTCCCTAAACCAAGACCCAAACTGGTGCCTCCACCTTCCTCCCCTGCCCACACGCGGGTATGAAGCACATACACATCCCATGCGAGGCACATAGAGCTGTCATCAACCACCTCTGCAATTTGTGTGCTGCAAGAAGCAAGGTACCCCAGGTCCTGAATTTCAGCTGTTTCAGGCTCAGCCCTGGCTCTATTTTACCAAAACCAAGCCCATCACCAGTTTCCTAAAGCGAGTGCTTTGTGTCTAGCCCATACAATACTATTGTGAAGCTACAGCATTTTTCAAGATCTCCATGTCCCACACATCATGTTGGTGCACCGCATCTGCCTCTCACCACAGACATCCTCCCATTCGGCACCTGTTTGGTTCTTCATCTCAAAATTGCTGCTGCTGCTGGTTTTAGTTTGTTTGCTCAGACTCTTCCCTGTGCCCCATCTCTTCCTCACTTAGAAAGATCCAGACTCTATTCTGTATTTCAGGAGTACATTCATGTACTTCAAAGTTTTCCTTAACACTTGGAGGCTTTAGACATCTAAGCATGATTCAGTGGTATGCAAGTGTCAGAGCTCTTATGATGAGCAACTTCTGCAGATAGGTTTTGTAAGGAAAGAGCTATTACCACAGTTTATATTAAAGACCTTAATAATTATATATATTTAGGAATATTAATTCTAGGAGAAGATGGCTCTTAGAAAAGAATAAGAGGAGGAAGAAGAAGGGTTGGGACCATTGAGAATAACATAAATAAAAGACAGGACTGAGGTCAATCAGACAAGCTTAACCACAAGCACCAGCAGCCATGGAGAAGCCCAAGTCATTGAGCCACTGAGCTTTGGTTCAGGGTTAAGTGAGGACAGAGACAAATGAGTTGAAACCCAGACTTGAAGTCAATAACTGCACATGCTGATTTACACCAAAGAAGATTTTTATTGTTTCATGCAAGAAAGATAATTACCTGCTTGACCACAAAATTACATGCTATTAGGAATAATTTTGTTCATTTAATAATTAGAAGATTAACCAAAGTTCTCTATATAGTGGTAGTAAGAGTTCATCTTGCACATTATGTGGGATATAGTTCATTAGTTGCAACTGGCTGGTCTTAATCTAAAGGATAATAGCCCTTTACATCCAGCAAAAATTACAATTTGCTTTATAAGGTCTATTAGCTTCAGCCAAAAACTACTAGCCTATTACCTTCATTTTGTAGATGGCAAACTGATTATAAACAGAGTAAATAGTAGCAGACTGCATCGTGTTTCTCTGTGTTTCAACCAAGTCCTTCTGAAGACACACGCCAAGTTGTTTTGAGCTTCCCATGCTCGCTGCTTTTGTACCCAGCTCGTTATGCTCAGCACAAAATAAAAGCGGTGCAGAGCTCAGGTGCCGCCTTTGACCACGCATGGAAAATATAGCACCAAGGTGGGGGCAGAAGGGGAGGAAACGGGGAATTGAAAACATTGCCTTAGTACATGCTGACGTGCACTGCATTTGCTCCAGTTGCAGTGTATCTCATTTACATCGGGTTTTTAGCAGCAGGGAGTAGTCGGGGGCTCCAAGTGTGTGCCGTTACACACCCACAGCCCCAGCGCCGCACACCGACTGCAGCTGAACTCCAGGGATGCGCTTACAGGACAACATTGTCCATCCTCCCGTTTCACCTTCCAGATAAGGATCTGTGTCTGCAGAAGCAGACAAATCCACCACAGGAGAAGAGAGACTGGTGATGGATTTTGGGAAATCTTTCTCAAAAGTACAAAACTATTCAGCTGGAAATGAAACCGAATCCAAATTAAAGAAGGTTAACAAAGAAAAGCACCTCACAGTTTAGCACAGATAACAGAAAGGTTTTTCACCAAGTTTAAAATAAAGAAATGAAACACCTTGCATTAGTGCAACTTTTCCAAGAGTCAAACCATACTACCTTTTGAAGAATTATTTCAGGTATGTTGAGGATTTTTTTTTTTAATAATTAAAGGGGACACAGGCAAGAAGCTTCCAAAGACATGAAGATGGGGCAATCAATGTCTACATGCACATTTGTAACCTGTATTTAAGAAGTCTGCTTCAACACCCAGCTGCATTTCTTCAGCGGTCCATCCCCACCGTGATGGTTTCGTGGCCCAAGAGCAGCCATAGCGCATCACCGTGTCCCATCAGAGGGGAGGGCAGGGGAAAATGGGGCCAGACCCATCCCGAGGGGCATGGCAAGGGGAAGCAGGAAAACCTGGGCACAGGAGACTTCTTAGATATTAGGGAAAATAAATCTCTCGCCAAGGGGGTGGCCAAAAGCCAGGACAGAGGGTGCAACCTCTCCATCCTCGGGGAGGGAGAAGGCACTGAGCAGCCTGGTCCTGCTGGCCTGGCTCGAGAGAGAGGTCTCGTCGGGGTCCTGCCCAAGGTGGGAGACTCTAAGGGGTTTCGTTTGGTTGGTTTTGTTTTTATTCAGGCAGTTAATGTGCTGATTTTTACTTTAGCAAAGTCAGCCACCTGCACAGGACTAAAGTAAGCTCCCGAGATCTGCAGCTCCCTCTCAGACCCATGCATGTCAAAACATCATAAACCAATGTTTTTCACATGAGTACATACATAATAAACAAGAAAATCCATTAGTATAAGAGGCATTTCATCCTTGTTTAAGTGACTAGACATCAATCCATGTATCATCCTGTTTACTGAAAAGGGAGACTTATGGGCACAGCTAATTTCAGGTGTAGGTTACAGAGGCAGCTCCCGCAAAATCAGCCCCAGAGCTCACTGGGAATCCTCAGTCCCCATGTGCTGTCGCTAGCGGTGGAGCTCACCACAAAAGGGTTTCACTGCAATTAACCCCAAGACTTGCTTTAATCCCTTCTGGTACTAACGAGCTATCCTGTTTGCTCCAGCACTGCTCCCATTTGTACAGGAGATTTCACCAGGAATTGTCATCCTCTGAAGCCAAGGGCTATTCTAACAAACAGACTCTAATTACTCAGCTGAAGAACTACATGCTAATGAACACAGGCTCTTCCTGCTTTTTTTTGGGGCTAATCTGATTACTAATGTTCTGCAGCAACAGTTGTGTACATGTGCTGTGTGCCTTCGTTAACAGCTTGCAATATGCCATAGCTCAGTACAAAATCCAGGAGCCAAGCTGGTGCTCCGAGCTTTTGTAAGCAACATTCGTTGTCCAGAGTTAATCACCGAGGAAGGCAAGGGGAAAGTTCTCATTACAGAAGCTGCTGACGGGGGATTTGAACATGAAGAGCATATCCTTATTCCTCACGTCTCCTTACAAAATTGACACCTGGAGAAGAGGGCAAAGCAGCTCTGCCCTTGCTCCCCCCGGAGCAGCCCCTCTCCTGGGGCACAAAGCAGCAGCTCGGGCAAGTGAGAGGGTCTGCAAGGCAAGACCCCAGATCCTAACACCAAACGGTTACTAGAAGCACAGAAAAATAACTTCACCATGAAAACACGCAATCCAGCTTATATTTATTTCCATAACTGGTATGAAGAGCACCGAACCTGAGAAAAGGGAGAGTATACGTAGGTTCGCATTTAAAAAATAGACATTTTAAAGTAGCTTGCAGACCATTTTAAGACCCAAGAGATGTCCAAGTATAGTTTGCCCAATGTTGCTAACAAACCTCAACACTGGCTAAATTAATGATCTGCCCATTTTGTTACTGTGAGTAGCCTAGACCACAGAAATAAGTTAAATTGATAAACATAAAGGACGTGGATCACTTAACACTGGGATAGTTAATTATTTTAAACTTAGTTAACTATTTTAAATACTTTAGCTATTTCAATTATTTTCTCAACAGTCATATTAACCAAACCCACAAGCCTAGAAGACTTCTATAATATCTAGTCCTCTGGTCTACATGCATGACTGTCTTCTTTTAAAGCCCTGTTAGCATGTATGTTCAAATAGTGTGGAAAGTGGAATAAATCAGCCATGAATTATGGGGAATATACTTGTAGTCATTCGTTTTAGAAGTGGAAGTTTATCCAAAGCTAAAGTCTCTGTTCCTGTAAGTGCATCTTAAGATCAAGGGACCAAATATTGCTACAGAAATACAAGAAAAAATATCACTCCATAATTCCCATTTTAGTACTCAGAAAAATCCTTATATGTATATATTGATATCTCAGAAGTAGCCTGCCTTAACAGGAAAGGGTTACAGCCCTTCTGGGTGAAGTAGTTACAGTCCAAGTAGATTCTGGACTTTTAGAAATAACAAATGATGAAGCACACAGGATGGAAACCTTGTGGTTTTCCATAGAGATAAAGGAGGACGGTTCTTCTGTTTGGTTTTTTAGGCCTGTAAACTGTCCAAAGCACTTTTATTCAGACTCCCAGGGTATATTCAACTGTATCTGCATTGCCTAGAAATTAAGCCTACAATCAATCCCCTCCTCCCCTCTTTCTCACCTCTCCCAATTAAGTTACACTGACTGCATTCATTTTAGATTAAATCAAGATGACCAAGACAGTAAGCTTCACCAAAGCAGGAAAAACACTTCTATAAAATAATCAGAGGTCCTCAAGAGATCTTGAATATTGCCTCCAGAGAGATACTTACAGACTAAGATATTCTAGGCAGCTAATGAGTCTGTACAAGGGACTTCAAATCAAAACAACTGCAGAAAGAGAGATGACAACATCCAGGTCTGCATGCAAATATAGCTTTATCTGCAATGCAGATAGCTATTTAGCATCAGAAGGAGATTGAAATGTACTTCAACAGATTGAGTCTCCTCTAGCCTAAACAGTGTTTTCATTTTTTACATGAAGCTGGTAATTATGTTTTCCACTTGTACCTGGAAAATTCAGCAAATATTCTAGACAAGCTATTTTTGATTGGAATGATTCCATATACTACAAAATAATGAGATTTTTTTTCAATTTTTTTTTAGGAGCTGTATGTGTGAAGATTAAGCAGTCCTTCAATACAGGCTGGGGAAGTTATATGGACAGACACATTTATCTAGTACCAGAGGTTGGAACCGCTCAAGGCTTTGGAAACGTACCCTTCACGTGCACACTCCTGGTCCAGACACAACAGGAGATAAACCAGCCAAGCTGCCACAGGGTTTCTACGGATGCATTCACGTGAACATTTTAAGTCCAGTCGGGAGGTGTCGAAACTAAACCAGTAGCCCACGGGGCAGGGAGGGCACCAGGACAACCTCCCCTCCAGCTCTCCCCCACAGGTCTCCAGCTGCAGCTCCCAAAAACCGCAGCACACCCTCAACCGAGTCACCTGCTGCGGGCAGGCAGGCTTGGGGTTCAAAGCCGAACTTCTGCCATCTGGAGCAGCTACGCAGCTCTTACAGATTTCCTTAACATCACAAAGCCTGTTTAAGAAAGCAGCGCTTCTTGTAAGCCTGCTCCAACACCTCGGTGGTGATTCAGTCCTTTGTAAAATGAGAAGGGACCTGGCGCACCGCAGGCAGCCCCTCAAGCTGCAGCAGCAGAGCAGCACCCACAGCTGTGCTGCTCCTGCTTTTAAGCCTCCTTGGCTTAAAATTAAGAGTCTCTAGGGAGACCAAAGTGTTGAACATACTTTGGAAGAAAAGGAGGCTAAGTATATTTAAGCTCTTGCAGGACTGGTGTAACTTGAAGTATCTGGGTATTTCATACCCAGATACTTAAACACATTAAGAAAAAACATTTGCGATCTTTCCTTTCATTTTTTAAATTAAAAAAAACAAAGAAAAAACACCCAAAACCTGCACCCTCACAAAGCTGAGAATTCAATTTTATGTTCCCTGACACAAGCAGATTAATTATGTTGGCAGCACCTTCCCCTCTCTCAGACTTTCCTCCCACCATTGCTTTGCTCAGGCGTGTAGCAAATACTGACCTAAAGGCAGCACGAATGCTCCAGCGTGTGACCCAGGCAGGACACCGATTTCCAGCCCTACCTCCTATCCAGAGGACTAGAGCTAAGGGATGTCACCATAACTCAAGAAGTTATTTGCCATCCTCTTGCACCTCCACCAGCACCCTCAGAAACCAGCCATCCACATTGCTCAGACCTCACCCCCAGCTTGTCTCCCCATCCGACCTGCCAACTCCTCCGCAATGGCAGGGCATCATTAGCTGAGGTCACTCAGTTTGCAGCAGAGCTCCAATTATGGTCACGACCACACAAATCACTACAAAAAAAACCAAAAACATTTATCAGGGTTGTGAAGCAGGTCTGCAAACTCAGCTCTAAAGCTTTGACAGGTTAAACGCAAAGCTACACTGCAAGTCTCTCTTAGCTGTAACACAACTTTGCACATGGGGTTCAGTTTCCTGAGCACTTCCAACCACCAGTGAGGCGCACAGCATTTTTTCCAGTAACAGAAAGCCATTGAAAGGATTTAATCTCAAACATCGGACAAGCTACAAAATCCACAGAAGCAGCACTTTGGGTCCAGGAGGGATTTGCATGCACATGGCACTGTCTCCACGGGGGTCACCTTCTTGCACGGCTCTAAGCTTGCAGCACCTTCATTACCACCCAAACACAGACCTTTGGGGAGCACAACCCCTCACCCAGCTGCGCTTCTCTTCAGCCTCAAGGAGAGCGCTGTCCCTTTGCTCACCGGGGCCGGCGAGTCCCCCAGGGCTGGTCTAGCTGCCTGGGGGCTACCACCAGCCACCACCAGCTCCAAGGCCACGTCAAGCAGAACCGACCACGCGTCCAGCCACCCAAGCCCCTTCCCAAATCCCCATTGCCTCCTCCCCACACCTACCTGTTCCCCACGTCAGCAGCAAGGACGGTGCCTGAACGAAGCCCGGCTGTCCCAGACTGCCCCTTCCAGGGCAGCCCCTACCCCTGGGCCTGTTTTTGAACAGGGGCAAGTGTTCCTAATTAGCAGCTGAGCTAATCAGCTAATTAGCAGTAACCCTTTCATGGCCTTCCAGGAGCTGGCAGCAGGCAGCTGGCTCTGCTCTTGCTGCAGGCTTTGTCGGATGCCGGCAGTGCTGCGAGGGTTAACGCTGCAGCTCTGACATCTCCTCCCCAGGCAGGTTTCAGCTGTCCGGCCACTTTTTGAATTTGCAGGGTTCTCCTTCCCTACCCAAAATAGCCAGGATGCACTGGTTTAACCCAGAGGGTAGGTGTGCGGGGAGCTTGGCACCTGCAGGTTTCCTCCAGACAGATGGAAAATGGACTGAGCTGATCTCAAAGAGGCGAAAAGGGAGATATTTCAGAGTGTTACTGGCTGACCCCGGCGAGCTGGCGTGGCAGGACCAGACCCGGGGGCGGTGGGCGCGAGTGTCCCGCAGCAGCATTAAGCGAGCAGAGCCCCGCGGCTCCGGCCCCAGGAGCTGACGGCTGCAGCTGCGGTGGTCCCTGATGGGCGGACTGGGACGGTGCCATCCTCTCTGTGCTACGCCTGAGAATACCGCGAGCACGAAGAAATGAAAACCAGAAAAATGGGCCGTGGTGGGAGATTTCCTTGAAGCCTTACGTTTTCGCCGAGTGAAATCAGGCAGCATCTTTCAAGGTCGAAAGGTCATCGCAGCACCGGTTCCCGCTCGCGGTGACTCAGGAGAGGCTGGGTACAAGGTCTGCACGGGCAACACGGAACGTCGTCTGCATTCAGTGTTTTCTAGAACAAATTATCCCTGTGTGAACCGATCACCGCAAGTCAGACTCCGGGAATCTGTGGCCTGATTTATGATGCCATTCCTACATTTTTATAGCTAGGAGAGATCCTGAAATACATCTTCTATCATGGGAGGCCAATTTATGAATTACAGACAACTTTGAATTTAGATAGCCAAGTGTTTTGTAGTCTTTCCTGACTTCTTTCTCCTGACGGGCCATAACTTAATTCTACTACATAAAAAATTTTTGAGTGAATTAACTGTTAAGTCAGCATACCTCTCTTTTCAGTTCTTTAGCTTTGATACACAAATTAAACAACCTTCCCTAGCAATCCTGGGCAGTATTTTTGAGCTGACATCATATTAATTAAGTACATTCATGTTTTCCAAGTACAGTTCCGGTACTCCAGGGAAAACAGGCTGAGACAGGACTGGAAGGAGAAAATACAAGACCTAAAAAGTGCTAAGCCACGAACGTATGAAATATCTAAATATCATTAGGTATTTATAACTTTTTTGCTCATTCTCTATGTATGAGAATAAGAGGGTTTTACCGTTGTAGAGGTTTTTCTGCATATGGATGAATCAAGCAAAAATGAATAACAGTCTTGTTTCCCAAAGGAAACCCAGCACCGGAGTAGAGAAAAGTACTTGCACATAGAGAGTGCCTTTCTGTGTTGGACTCGCATGACATGTTCTTTCATTCATAATGCAGAATTATTCATAGCTCTAAATATAACCTTGTTTCATTCGTTATGCTCGAGCTGCCAGCTAAAACCCCCAAAGCGCAGCCCCTGAAGCCGAGCGGTGGCTGAACGGGACCCACCGCGTCCATCACCTCCCCTGGGAGCGGGGACCCACCGGGTCCATCAGCCCAGCCTGGGGACGGGGGTCCCCGGTTGCAGTTGCTTGGGGTGTGCCGTGGAGGGTCGCACCAGGCAGCCTTTGCTCCGAAACAGTGGGTAGGATAGACACCAAGGGACGACTCCAGGGGTTAAGGGCTGAGATGAGTCCCCGGCCCCTTCCACCGCCCCTGGCGAGGGTACCGGTATCCCACTCTAACCTCTCCCACGTCGGAGGTATAACTACAGGGTTGAGTGCCACGTTTTGCAGCCGTGGGGCGTATGGAAACGTTCTGACAGGCGGGGGCAAAGGGATGCCCGCCAAAGCACCGCAGAGCCGGGGGGGCGGCTCCGGCTTCCCCGCGGGAGACCCCCGCTCCCCTGCTAAGGGCTGGAGCTTGTCTATTCCCATGCTGGGCGCTGGTTCTTCCAGCCAGAAGTGTAATATATCACCTCCTTTAGGGTCATTTGGGGAATAGCTATATGATTAAACCAACGATGCACGGATTCCCAATTTGCAGATGCTAGAAGGAACATTTTTAAGCTGGCACGTGCCCGGCGAGGACACCGGCGTGCCGCGTGGCGTTGCAGCAGCTCTTGCTGAGGCTGGTGTCACCACGGGACATTTGGGGCAGGGGGCGATCAGTCCCACGGCAGCACAGAGAGGTAGGGACCAGCGGGGAGCGGAGTGGGGAGGATGGCTGGGCACCCCTGGCTCTGCCAGCACCCATGGACAGCATCCACCCTGACTTCCAGTGCCACCCAGCCATCGTGGAAGCCAACTTTAATTAGGCTTTCTCTGCACCAAAACAGGGAGGAAAAGAACATAAAAGAACGCTTTGGCTGATTAAAGCTACTAATATAGCAAATTCTGCTAGTATGGAGAACTCCAGGCATTGCTGTGGCTGAGCGATGAACCCGAAGGATGCTGGCACAGCTCTGAGGTGCGCTTCGCCAAGGGGGCCCCCCGCAGTAACAGTGCACAGTTAAATTTTCCTTTTCTAGCGGCGTCTCTGAGGATCCGTGACACAGATGCCGGAGATGAATCTCCCTAGGGCAACAGTGACATCGAGGAGGTGTGTGAAACACACGTGAGGCTCCAGCAATGAACACTGAAGAGGCTGGAAACAAAAACCAGCTAGAGTCTGGGAAGCCTCGGTGAAATTTTTAATTTACGTCTGCGACATGAAAGTATTTGTTCTCCAGACAACAGTAAGATAAGTAGATAATAGTATAATTTAAAATAGATTTTATGGCTTCTGTTGGCAGACTAATAGGAAAAATAGACCTCTTAAAGCATTTAATCATAATGGTAATAAAGAAGGAAAGCAGCAAGCATCCCCAGAAGAGATCAATGCTCGATTTCCCCAGTATTTGCAAGATTCACTCTGGGCTGTGCCAACCTGTGTTACAACAGCTCAAAAAGCAGCAGTGTAAACATGGTGTTACCAAACAAAACAGAGCACAGGCAAGGTTTCTGGTTCATAATTAATGGGTATAGTTTGCAAATGTGTGTGTAAGTTAGATAAAGTGGTAAACCCAGCATATTTAAACAAGAGATTTGCAGCTGTTTTCCTGAGGAACCATCTACTGATAATAGGGATAAATATTAAACAACGTGAACAGTAATAGCATTGCCTTTACCGATGACATACCCAAACCCAAAGAAGGCCATCAATATTGTGAATGTCTTTATAGTTAGAATTTTCAGTGTCCCATGAGGAGTTTTAGCTTTCTGCCCACATCTGCCAGAGCCCTGTGCTACACGCACTGAGCTCCCCCACGGCACAGTGCACATGCAATTGCCTTCAGAGCTTCTTCCAGGTGTTTGCATGTTTCGTATTAGTTATAGTCAAAGATCTTAAGAGTATTACACCCTTATGGGGGTGTATGGAAATATGGAAACAACACTCTGATTTTGATGAACAAGTGCTCATCATTTCTATATTTCCCCCACATTTGTTCTCTGCTAAACAACAACAAAAAATGATAAAAAGACGGGAGTTTTGACAGCTGAACACCTGACCGTTGTCACGTCACCTTTTTGCAATAAAGCAAGCAGTAGAGGGGATAGTGCAATAGGGTATATAATGTATACAAAATATTACTGTTCTGCAATATAGGCAGGGGGTTCAAATTTCAAGACTTCTGTATTTTTTATTATAGCCACCTATTTTCGCTGAAGGGGAAAAAAATATTCATGTATAATTGTTTGGCAAAATAACTGTGTGCGCAATTCTTCATTGTGATCTATGCAATGCATTTATGCACTTTTACTTAAATTTATATTAAATATGCCTTAATTAAAAAAAATGAGGTACTCTGCCAAGAAAGCAGGACAATCGAAGTGCTGGCTGCAGAGGTACCTGCAAAGACAGAGACAGTGGCTGCCCTCAGCACGGTCTTTACCACGGCAAAGCCACCAGACACGAGAGGACAAGAGTCTGGCTTCTTCTGGGAGGAGGCGATGGGACCACGGAGGCGAGATGAGCCCCTCAGCATCACCTCCTCGGGGAGCACTCACCTTGTTGAGTTCAAAGCTGTATTGCGAGCATGTTAATCCAGATCATCACTTTCCAATATTACTGGCTGTGTCACCGCAAATGGATTATTTTCTGCACTGGAAATGTAATCTGGGACATTCTGGAGTTTTGTTTGAGTCTTCTTGTTGTTTTTTGGTTTGGGGTTTTTTTTTGAGCGGACTTCAATGACTGCATATTTGTATAGCACTGCCATTGCTTGCCCACCCAGGCAGCTCTGCGTGGGAAGGGATGCATGCACAGCTACTCTTAGGAGCTTTTGAACATAGCAAACCAGTGCAATAGCCAGCACAAGAAACTCCAGCTGTCTTGCTAGGAAACAAGTACAAAACCAACAACGCTTTAAAAAAAAAAAAAAAAAAAGAAAAAAAAAATCACAAAGTAGATGTCCAAAAAGTCTTCCTCGCAGCTGTGATTTGGGATCAGAAGAGCGCTGCTAGGTCCTTTTTGCTCTGCAGGCTCCCAGCGCCAGGCTGGCAACACGGGATGTTCAATCCCGTGCATGGCTCCCCCGGAGCTCAGCTTGGGTTTGTGTGCAGCAAAGCAGAAAGGGCTTGAACTCGTTGTCTTCGTGGCCAGATAATGACATTCTTACCTGTTCTCTATTTTTTAGGAACTGAAGGACACGCTGCAAATCACTAGTCACTGTGTAATGGAAGTCTGTGTTTAAAAATGCATTTCATCCCCTTTAAATCCAGCACGTTTGCTCCCTCTGATCTGAGCTGGTACAAACAAGGTTGGCTAACCAGTGCTCTGCTGGTTTTTTGTTTAGCAGATACTATTCCTTCATCTTTTGAGTTGTAGTTTTACTATACAGATATTTTTACACTGGTGTGAGGTAATTAATATTTTAAAATATTTCTGCTTTGAAACACCTAAAAAGACTGATTTTTGAAAGACTCATTTTTACGATTAAAGTGTCAAGAAGATAGCAATCACATTTCACCCTGATAAAGCCTTGTTCATATTTATTGCAAACCTTGGTATTAACTAGGTGATAAATGAGTACACTCATTTTTTTCCTTTGGAATATATAAAGGAAATGTTTTGGTAATTACCTATTATAAGAGAAGACCCCCTTGAGTTACTGTTTAAATGATCTGAGGGACTTTGCATCATTCCCTCCTTAATTAAACTCCCGACACATGCCATATATCACTTCTCCACTACCCTTGAACCTTTCCAAGGCTTGCTAGTCTGGAATGCACCACTCCGACAGGTCACAGCTCCCTGCTGATGAAGAGGGACATCCCGCGCGGAGCATCACCCTGCCAGGAGCTGCTGGGTACGGCGCAGCCTCGTAATACTTCACCGGTTTTGCTTCCCATAAACAGGAATTTCAGGGTGCTGCTTCACCAGGGAGGCTGTGTAAGGTGATGCCTTCAGCCCCTCAGCATCAAGTCCATGTGCCGCCACACTAATGAAATGAGTCCCCTAATTTCAGAGGCCGAGGGGTGCCCTGGTTTTGCAGAGAGAATGAACCCCTGCCGTACCAGCTCCTTGGGCTTCCCTTCTTGCAAAAAGAGGAAGGCAGGCAGTTCCTGTGGACCTTTCACATTTTTTCTACTCCGCCTCTGTAAAAGTTTCTTTAAATTTCAAGAAACTGAGGAAAGAAATAATTAAAATTGAAGAGAAATTGTTTCAGGTACTGTTCTCACTCCCAAGCAGGATTTAGTGGCCAGTCCCACCAAAATCTCTGGATGATGGCTGCCAGAGACAGCCATACCAGTTACCAGGAGCTACCAGATTCCAAGAGGTAGTAATTCCCATATCGCACAGAATGCAGTGCTGCCATGTTAATCCTAGAATCACAGAATCATGGAGTAGTTTGGGTTGGAAGGCACCTTTAAAGGTCATCTAGTCCAACCCTTCCCTGCAGCGAGCCGGGACATCTTCAACCAGAACAGGTTGTTTCATTATCTTCTGCTATTTACATATCCCTCTACATGGGTATATTAAGGGATATGTGCATATATATAATATATTTATAATAATTTATATGCATATAGAAGGACTACTTATATTTTTTGTTTGCATTTTCAAGCATGATGCTAGTGGAGTTAATGGTAATAGTTCAGTAGAAAATAGAATGCCCACCAAGCTAAGCTGCTGAAGACAGAAAAAATAAATCTCAAAATCCAATTACTTTTAAAATCAGAACATGTTTTAGTAAAATAAAAAGTGTTTTACGACCATTAAAATCAGAGATTTAGTGAAAATATCTATGGATTTAATTTAAATTTAATTTGTAGAACAAGATACACTCCAAAATCAGGAAATTCCTAATCAAACAAACAAACCATTTAGTGTTTCATTTCACTGGAAAAATTAGATATTTAGTTTTTAGACGGGCCCTGAATGCTTAATCAGATCGGGTGATATAAATTCTTTTGGAGCAACTCCACTTTTAATGATTCTGCCATGAGGTTTGCTGGCTCCAGCATGCACGACGATAATTCCTCCATAGCACAAAACAGTAGGAGAGTTACATCTCAACCGTGGGAAATCCTTACAGTTTCCTTCACCTCGCTGCATGACTGAATAAAAACCGATTCCCCTGCGCTAAGGAAGCCCAGGGTATCTGGAAGAGGCGCGTGTGTCCATCCTGTGCTGGGGCCAATCCTTTCCTGCTGGGGTTCCCCCTGCCAAGCGGGCTCTGCGTTCCCGTCAGCCCGGTCAGGGCATCGGTGGCAAGGTTAACCTGGACAAAGCTGCCGTCGGATAATCTGCTTTGTGGTTCATTCCTGCTGAGAGCTTGCAAGTTTACAGGAGAAAAAGAAATGGTATAATTCGTTTCATGAGCAAATAGGTCCCATTCTATAATTGCATTTGCAATGGTAGGTACGATACCGCAGGTTACACGTAACGTGATAGGTGCCATCATCTGGGATTTGCATCCTTCTAAGTTTGATGGCAACACCTGCCTTTCCGAACGTGTTGTGTGTTTTCCTTTAAGCCAATACCCATAAAATAACATCCTGTTCTCAGATCCAACCCAAATCCTTTAATGCCACTGTAGGAATTCACACAACTGAACTTACCTCTGAGGCCCCAGCACCTGTGAAGTGGCTGCACATCATCTGCAAGTGAGTCAGGTGCGTGTTTCCAGTTCTCATCCAGTGGTTTTTAGGTGCTGCATCTAGCAAATCCATTGCTAGAATAAGTGGTGGAAAATCCAGCCATATACATTTAAAAGTAACCCTCCCAAAGCCTATATAAAATGAATATACATACCTTAAAGACTAGAGAGTCTTCTTTAGCCTAACTGTAGACACAACAGTAAAAAATCTAATCAAAAGATCTGGCCTTGATTAATTTTGATTAGCAGCAGAGTCATATAAAGCACATAAAATACATTTATCTTTGATTGGTGGAATACATGTTTTCAACAACATACTCTGCAAATCAGTGAAATATATTAATAAGCAGGATCATCTCTTACAAACGCATTAGCATTTTCATGAGATGTTGTTAACGTCAAAGCCAGAAAGCCAATGCCATAGCTAAAATGTCAACTGGCCGCACTGATAAACCCTGCATAGTAATTAGTTTTGAGAGCAATTAAAAATCTGTTTTTTCTAGGAAAAAAAGATACAGGCTGTTCTTCTTTAACCAAAACACCCTGGCCCTGAAATGCTGCCAAGCCAGAAAGATCAGTTTCTAGGCAGTGACAGCAAGACACACAGGTTTGGGCTGTGCCTTCGAAATGTGAAAACATTACCAATTAGCATTCCAAATTATTTTAACAAGGCAATTCATAAAATTTCTCTAAGGGAAAGCAATAATCAATCAAATCCAAATCAAAGAGAGATTGCTCTGCTGCATAACAGAATTTTTTTATATTTAGATTGAATATCTTTGTACTAAATATATTGTACTAAATATAATATTGGGCTAAAGTGCTTTTTCATTGGAAAGAGATCAAGAAGCAGAGGACGGGTAGAGCGTGAAGACGATGACAGGGATGGCTTGGCACACACAGCGATAGCGAGATGCCACTGCAAAATACTATCAGCCCATCTTCCAGCCAGTGTGCGCGAGGATAAAACAGTAGTTATTTATCTAATGTCAGCACACGTTAGCCAGCCTTTGCCTCCCCTGCTCCCACCCCCATATGCTGACCACCAAGCATATCCATACCCGTTATTAAGCGTGGTGCCTGATGAGACAGCAGTGCTGTGGGGGTTGGTTGCACGCCGCGTTCCTCTCCCACCCCCTTCGTTCGATTACCTGTATTTTCAATGAGAAAGCAACCCTTTGGCTTTGGGTACCATCATTTTGCTGGAGCATGACATCGCTCACGGTGCGCTGCGCTACCCACCCTCAGCCACCCCAGCTTCGTGGCTTTCCTCGCACCATGCGTGGTTATCGCAATCAATTATCTAGCAAATAATACAGCTATTAACACTTTATACTGTTGAGTTAACCAGCAACAGCTATCTGTTGTAATTATTTGTTGAACACTTATTTAATATGTCAATTCAATGTGCAATCTGGTGTCAAAATTTTTTTCCCAAGCGGATTCATGGCTAGGGCATTCATTTATGTTGTCAAACAGCCAGCAATTTCTTGTCTAACTTGCTTCGTGCTCAATTCTGCTAGGTAATACTGAGCTGTTACGAAACCTGGAGAGGAGTACAGAGCAGGTAAAGTTTGCTCTCTCCCCTCCATGGTACAGCAGAGGTTGTGTCTTAAAATGTCAAGCTCAAAAAAAATTACCTCTTTTTTTTAAAATTGATTTTTAACTGATTTTTAACATTGATTTATTCTATTAATGCTGGGGTTTTTTTCATTCAGTCTCTTATAATTTTTAAAACCCACCTCTCTATCACATTGAACTTGAGGTTCTCCTGACCTCTGAATTTCGGTGGTACGTCCTCACTGTTCTCCTCTCTGCTTTGCAAAGTGTTGTACTTGACCCAGGTTGCGTCGAAAAAAGTGCCCGGTGTCAGAGCAGTGTGACTCCTAGGGAATGACACACTGATACCTCGGCACAGGGACATTATGGGCAAAAAATATCCTAAAAACTATCTATATATTCTTACTCTTTAGAAACTCAACTATATCTTACTCGCAAAGCTTTTATCTCCTTTCAGAAAACTTGCAGTTTTCTTTGTTAGGAATTGCTGTACTTTGGGAGCGGTATTATCGTTTTGGGACGTGCCTTTGGGGTTTCAGCCTGTGTTCACACCTCCAGGAGAGTCTGGGCTTCACAGGGCATCCAGCCAGCCTGCACTTCAGCTGTACACGAGGTCATCGGAGTCATTCTTTCCTTGTGTCATATATAGCTTTGGTTGTGGGGTTATCACCTATTTGTATATATTATATTTATATTTATTACTGCTCTATTTCAGCTTCCTTTGTTGTAAACAAAGGCTGTACTGCCTTGAACACATCCTGCAATGCTTTCTCTCTCTCTGAATTACAGGTTTGGAGGCCAATGCAATTAGTGGCCTCCTGTAATTAATAGAAGACTACTTTAAGATTTCAAAGTCACTTTAATCACTACAGAGATGTTTTATGTTTTTGCTTTGTTCCCGGCTCTCGGCTGTTCTACATAGCCGATTCAGACAAACACCCACTTGTTGAGTATCAAGCCACATCAATGTACTTGTTCGTTAAGGTTGTTCTGGTTTTGATCTGTCCAACACTGACACAAGATGAATATTCATTCTGAGCTACCTAAAATAGCAGTGCAGGTGCTGATAGGGTATGAACAGCAGTCTTCAAAGTGGAGGTCACAAACCGCGCTAGATCTGTCATGGAGTAAGATAAGCATTAAAAGGGGAGCAATATAACTATATCTAAGGCATTGGGATTTTTTTTTTTTTTTTTTAATAAATTGAGGAGGCAGGTGAACTTCTGGTTAGTTTTTATGTGTACCAATCTCCTGGAAAGAAATCTATTTCATCAAGGTACAAATCAAAAATTGATGTTCGCTCGCCTACCTTTCAGGTATTTTCAGCAATTTATATTTCTTCTTAGAGAGAATATTATTCATCAGATGTGGTTTTCTGCTGGAGCTCATCCTCAAACACAATCTTTCCGATGGGTCATGCTGCTCTGCTATAAATTAAATGGAAGAAAACTGGTTTGCGATTTGTATTGGTGGCAGCTGACATTTATCCTTCCTCACTGTTGCTATGTTATATAGAGGCTGGGTACCCAAATGGGGCACAGGGCAGAACACTGGCATTTGAAGGGGTTTATTTTAGCGCAGTAGTGGCCGCTTTTTAGTGCATGTTCACTAAAAAACAAAGACATGATAGAAGGCTGCTAGGCACAGACTAAGTAAGTACCAGTGAAGCAATTGGTATAGGAATGAAGACAAGACCTTGCCAGGGAATGGCTTAGGTCCATCAGACAAAGACATAATACTCACAAGCACAGGTTTAGGAGTTTTATACAGCAAGTTGCTATCCAAGCCAGACCTTCACTAAATATAACACTTGAATATTTATCTATTACTCCCTGTGGAGTAATTCGTATGATTTCTCACAATATTCCACTAAACACATCATCTCTGCCCTAGCCCAACAGTGAAGTGGATTCTCTTCTGAAACAGGAGTGACATAATTATCTAAGCACAGAAAATTATGGTCACAAAGTTAGCTAAGCACCAGCTGCTAGGCAATTATTGACACTAAATAAAGCTAAATGAAAAAAAAAAAACCAACCCACAAAATAAATCTGAAGAGATTTATGAAAAAAGGAAATCCAAAATAATATAAATGAGTCAATATCGTAAAGACACTCAGTTAGATGGATCTTTAATACCGGCCACTGCAGGAAGGAAACCAGACGTGTATGGCAAGAGGAGATCACCCTTCCCTTGTCAGTGGGGGTCCCTAAGGACGGGCCCAGCTACCGACGATTTATAATGACAGCCTCCAATTACAGTCGCCTGCTTCCGATGAAGATTTAGCGTAATCATTCTACAGTCAATATCTTCAAGCTAATTATTGGCTAGGTCTGACCAACAAATTAAGCCAATGTATTGTGCTTTGCTAAGCTATTAGCAATGTCTATGATCTCACACTTCTTCCTGCGAAGACCCCATCAGTTCGCAATAGCAGTCACTCAGAAGACACGGTTAGAGAGCTCGTTACATCTTACCCACCTTATAGGGCAGCACGTGCAGCACGAGGCATTGCACGTTGTAGGTACATCATCCCTCGTGTGGTCCGTGCCTTATTTACTGCCTGTCTTCACAAGCTAGGAAGAGAATTCTTTATTTTCATGTGGTCTTTCCTACTAACTCATCACTGAGAACTTGAATGCTCCCAAGCATTAATGAGTTTATCTCCACTGTGAGCTGAGTTATCATCAATTTTACGGACAGTGAAACAGAAGAGCTCGCAAGGGGCCACACGGCAATATTTGCCCAAGGACAAGCAGAGCTTCAGGTTAGAGCTCACTGGGAAACCTCATTTTGTGCAGCACCACAGAAATGCACGCACTTCTATCAGTCACGCCCTGCCTTGTACTCCTTTCACATTGGGAAACGTTTGGTGGCTACCTGCAGCGAAACACAGAAAATAAAATTAAACTTGCCTAGAAATTGTAATTCAATTATTTTTATTTCAGGTTTTGATGCTTTAATAAATATGGGTAAACTCATACATATAATCTCAGAAACTATGTGTTGCAATTCATGGCTCAGAGGACATTTTCATTAAACTGCAAATCTCCCTCTCTGCGGTTACGTGTTCCTGCTCTCAGAACATGTTGCCCTGCACTGAAACACGAGGGGTTGGGCTCCGGTCTTGAGGACAAGGGACTTGCGATGCCAGAGCATCGCCTTTGGGACGATCCCCCAACCCCTGGTTTTAACCAGACGTTTGCTGTGCCAACTCATTACGTCTTTGGTACGATCTGTAGCCATCGAAGCAGAACAGCCGATTTTACCAGTGCTTTACCCAACGTTCAAAATTTACACGTTGATGAGAAATAAGCAGCTTGAAAAGCTTCAATGTTGGTTTTAAATTAGTCTTATACTTGGCTTCCCACTTAACTTGAATCTAAGTTTCTTTCTCCCCACTTTTCCAAAGACAAGCGTTACATCGCTTTTGTTCTGACAGCTCGTTTTCTTCATGAAGTACCTCGTGCAAGAGCTGCTGGTTTTATCCGTAATGGTGCGCTCGCAGCACACGAGCCCCGGCTGCCCGGGCGCTCCCCCCGCTCCGGCAGCCCTCCCCGCAGCCCCCGCGCGGTCCCCAGCAGCGTCACGTTTACTGCTGACACGAGCCTCCCCATGAAGCACGAGCATTATTTTTGACAAAGCTGGGGCGTCTCCGAAAAAGACACCGCTTTGACTGTTATTTCCCCTAATTACAGTTATTTGATCTTCACGTGGCAGAGCATTTAAGGCAGAAGGAGGAAAAGCAAAGCACAAGATGTTCGAGGGCTGATTGCCCTCTGCCTGCTCCTGAGCCTGGAAATCTGTTTCCACCCTCTTGCTCTTCCCTGTCCCAAGGTTTTTTCTCTGAGAAAAAACATATTTTCCACATGGCTGTGAGCATGTGGAAGCTATCAATTATGATTTTCCTTCAAAATCGTATTTTAGTGAGGGGGTTGCAATGTTCACTTACAAAAGCCAAGCTGTTGGTGTTGGTTTCGTTTGAATGAGAATTAACAGGGTCAGGCGAGAAGGAACCCATCTGCTCTTTTCCAGAGTGAAGGCAGACCAGGAAAGTCTTCAATGGCATTTTACAAACGAAGCACTAGACTTATATCCAGCCTGTTCTCATTTTGCCACATAGGTTATTTTCAGGTAAGACCCAAGAGCGCATGGGCCCAGCTATTATCTCATCAAACCCAGAATTTTTCTGTGTAATAAACACTCCAGTTAGCATACAAACCTTTGGCTGGTATTAAAGCCTTTGGGTGGCTGGAGAGGAGCAGAGTGCAGCAGAAATCTGACAGAAACCCCCATCTCTGAAAATCCACTGTCATGATTACAGGTGTGCTTGCCTGAAGGGAAAGGGGGAAAAAAAAAGCCGCTCTCTTGATGTGCTTATTATTACTTATTTTCCCACCATGACGAAAGAGCATCTGACCGTAAGTCATAAACCCAGCTATTTATAGGCCTGTAATTAAACATCACTGAAAGTGTGAAGACACAAAAGCGGTGCCATCTGCCATGCATTTGTGGCACCATAAATATAGATGAAGCGCTGCCGCCCCTTTTGTCCTCCCAGAAAACTTATTATTTAAACGGCCTTTCTGCAGCGACTGAAGCGCAGCTCCTGGACCCTGCACTGTTCACCCCAGCAGAAAGGCGAGCTGCCCGTGCCTTTTATAAACTCAGCCCAAAGCCCGTTCAGAGCATTTAATGACATTTTAATGGCACGGGGTGTCACAGCGGTCGGCCAGGAGTGTTCCGCCGGCAGGTACCTTCGGTGAACGCACCGACACAGGCACCAACGGGGAGTTTGTGGTGAGGGTCCGAAAGCTCCAGTGTCCTCCCACCAGCCCCCTGTGAAATCTCCGCTCTAGTTAGTAACTGGAAAAAAGAAGTCTATATATAGCACATATGAAATGTTATTTTAATCGCAGGCAGATGAAATTCATCAATATTCCTCACTATAGAAAAACTATATTTGGCAAACTACGACGCTGCAAAACCGACTTGAATCCCCAGCATTTGGGGTTTTGGTGAGGAGCGCTGGGCGGCGGGTCTGGGTTGAGCTGCTGGCTCTGCTTCCCTCCCCGTCCCCAGGCAGAGGGATGGCCATGAGTCCTCGGGCCGAACAGGAGAGGACTCTGACGAGCCACGGTCCCTTGGCTCATCCCGGCTTCCACGTCCCAAAGCACTGCAAATGTCTTAATGTCTTTGGGAAGCTGACTCCTGCCATTTTTCCACCATGAATTGCTCTGCATTGCAGCGGGATGGGGACGTACCCTTGAGTAGGCAAGTTTGGGTGGAGTTGTACAATTAACTGGGCAACTGCTCTCCGGGGTTTTTTTTCTTACTCCAGATCAACACTTTAATTAAAAGTAGTTTTCAATGAACAGAGCAAACTTAGTATAAGCTCCAGGATAAGACTAGCTGTCTAAAGGGAAGCCTGGTGTTTCCGGGGTGAAAGGGCTGATGTGGCAGGGGACCATGCCGTCCCCCCAGCACCGTGTCCTGCGGGTCCCTGGGAAAGGGTGACTGGGAGCCGGAGCAGCCCCTCTGCCAGGCTGAGAGCCATGAGGCAAAGACGCTATTCACCATCAAAGTGCTTCGCAAAAGTCACTTGGAAGGTCATGAAGCATTAGGGAAAGTGAAGCCGTGGCTGAGGTTCACCGCTTTCCTGCGGCTATTCCCGCACCAGGACTTGGACACAGCTCCTGTGGGGAAGAAATGGCCTCAAAGACATCAAATCTCCTTTCTTTGCCCGCTGCGAGGGCTGCCCGGCTTGCACCCAGCCGGCACCGCTCCTGCCAGGGCCGTGGGGAGCGTCCTGGGCTTCACGTTGAATTCCCCAGCCCCTGTCCCCTCGGCACCGCTGCCGTGCCCCCGTCCTCGGGGCTGCCTGCCACGCATCTGCTGCCACCCCAGCTACGGACCATGCATGGGGCGGGACGCTGCTTGTACACGGATAACGACGACGAAAATAGCCCAAAAGGAAGCATGTGATGCTCTGCAAATAATTTGAGAGCTGCTTTTGAGCGGTTTAGATATGGCTTAATTACAAGTGAGTTACCAGAAAATGCAGAAGATGCAAGAGGGCAACTCTGGCTTCTGCAGAGGCTGGTGCAATTCCCATCAAAAATAGTGAAAAAAAAAAATCCATCATTAACATGGGCTAAGTCGAGTACTCCAGAAGCAAACCATATCCTCAGAAACAAGGCACTTCAAGTGGAAAATCTGTAGTGCGGGATGATTTTTTTTGCCCACCCTGCTTTCCCTTTGACCCAGCAATGTGGTGCTCTGGGGATGGGGAGACAGACTCAGCTGTTCTTGCTGTACCGAGTTTCATTTTTGCTGACTGATGATGAAGTGCTCCAGACTGAAGAGAATGACTACCTTCAAATTTAAAATGGAAACTTAAAATTAGAAGTTAGCCCTAAAAGAACAGTATTACCTGGGGTAAGGTAAGGGTTTGAATGTGACTTCTACCCCTTAGACCGGTCCTGGTGAGAACAGAGGTCCTTGTTTTGGCCAAATCTAGCTGGAGCCAATGAAAACTGAAAGCAAAATCTGGTCCTCAGAGAATAAAAACTTTCTTGCTTTTCATAAAATATGACCCTGTAAAATGAATAACACATTTTTACAGCATGTGAAAAGCCTCTGGACTAGAGGAAAGAGCATGCCATTTTTAAGTTGTTCCACCAGAACTAATTTAATTTTCAGCTACTGACTGTTAATAATATTTATTGGGCCAAGGCAGTCTCGAAGACCTTTCCAACCCATGGAGCTGGCACAGTAACTCCCAGGTCTGGTCCCCCCTCCACCCTGCGGCTCTGGGGCTCCGTCTGCCTGACCTGCCGGCAGGAGAAGCCCACTCCTCCGGTACCGCAGCCTGCCTGCGCCAGCCCTGTCCGGAGATCAGCACCTGCGCCGGACCCTCTGGAAGGGGTGCACGAACCGGGGTGGGGGGGTTCCCCCAAGAAACAGCCCATTTTCTTACTCCCCATCCCCTTTACCCAGTAACCCAAAGGCCAGGAGAGCTCACCCGACACTGGCCAGGCGCTGAGGGAAAGCCGTCCTCCGCGTGAAGGACCTGGCCCCTTATCTCTGCGCCACTTTGTGCCGACCACCAAACGCCAGCTGATACGGCAGGCGGAAAGATAACAGGAGAGCCTGTGACTGCAGACGGTGCCGTGCTCTGTAGGCACAAGGGGTTGCACTGATAGCTTTAACGAGGCATTTCTTCATTTACTCCGGTTTATTCTGCACCCTTAATATCCTTTCCTTTGTATTTATCTATGTGTCTATATACAAAAATATCTGCCCCCTAAAAACTGGGGGTGGTGGGAGGACTTCAGACCAGGTTTTACTGCCGACTGCAGCATAACACAGGGTGACTTAATATTTGCTATTTATCGCATGTGTTCCGAGTCATTTTTACGTTGGGTTGGGTACGTGGGTGCTTGCAGCCGTGCCAGCCTTGTGAGGGGCCAGAAGTCACCCCGCAAGGACGTGCTGCTGAACACCAGCCAGGGGAAAGCTCTGAAATGATGTTCTCTTGACATGCCTTTTTAATCCTAATTCACGTCCTTTACATAGTTATCTTTTCCAACCATTTTCTAAAACCTTTCCTAAACGCGTTAAGTTCTGTAATTTTACAGGCTGCTGAAATTGCTTACATTCAGAGCAAATCCGTAAATTATCATCTTGTGAGCCCGGCTGTGTTATTACAGGTTAATCCTGTGCTTGGTGACTAACAAAGATAGTGGCAGACAACCCCAGGGCTCTGCGCTAACAGCAATATTGTCCCCTTAATCTCTCTCAACCAACAACGCACAGATTTGCCTGCTAATTATTTAAATACTAGATGGAGATAACCAGGCAAGCAATTAAGTTTCTAGTACCAGGTGAGCTAAGAGGCTGAGCCTGCAGCATCCCCAGCAGTAGTCCCCATTTTGCTCCTCTCCTCGCTGCTGTGAAGGTATGGTCTCGCTCTTTGCTTTTGCAAATACCCGTGATCAGCTTGTACCTTTGCTTTGGGGTGAGCAGCTGTATCGAAGGGAATTTTGAGGTTTCGGTTCTCTCCGTTCCCAACCTCCGGCGCACCGCAGGCTGCAGGCGAGATTGAACCTTTCGAGGCAGCAACACAAAAAGCGTTTTACAAACCGGTGCAAGCACCGACACTGAAAATTTGCATAGATGATGGTGAAAGTCAATTCAAACCCCACGTAGGCCATTCGGTGAACGTTCTGCAAAACGCACGCTGGCTCGTCGCAGGGCGCTGCTAACGAACGCACAGGCTGCACCTGCGGGAGCTCGACTGCAGGTTGCTTGCGCGCAGTGTTTAAGTAAAACACGGCAGAAAACGGTGTTTGAGGAAAGTTAGGTCAGGTTTCTGCTCTCCATTGATTTCCATCAGATTTCCTACTCTCTGGCGTCGGGCAGACCAATACCCCAGTCCACCCGAGCCTGCACTGCGTGGCCCCTGGCTAGCGGGGCAAAGCATCCAGCTGCCGGCTGGAGCAGAGAAAATAAAGCTCGTAGCCAAAAGCTGCCAGGGATGGGTCCTTTCCCCCCGGGAAAAACCCGGGACCTGCGGGGGGAGATGCGGGGCCGGGAGCGCAGGGGCTGGGGCCGCAGTGCGGCGGGGTGCGCACCGGGCGGAGCTCCGAGCAGCATCCTCGGAAAATTCCCAGCGGGAAACCCCTATAAACGCAACACTGTTTCCAAATTGCTCTCCGGGAATAAGCCTGAGGGATAAAAACGAAAGCCCTAAACCACAATATTGCCGTCTCGGAGCGGCTCCTGCGCTAGAGTGGCTACACTTAAGTGGTTTCAAAACCTGAGCCTTTTTGAAACAGTTTCCAGGCGTATCAAGAGCTCTAATGACTCACCGGGGGAAGAACAGTGTTTTGTAAACACCCCGTAGGTCCTCACGGTCAGACAGAGCTTATGAACAGTCAGACTTTGCTCTGTTTCTTCCAACACATACTTTTCATATGTTGGAAAAGTTTTCGATGGCACCTTAAAACTACGTAGGGTTTAATTCACTTTTCTAATACCAGCCACTGAGTTGCATCTTGTTCCATGTGTAATAAATGTAAACAAACACCCCACTTCAACCAAACCGCCAAACCAGAAGGAAAGACCTTTCTGCCCCATAATGGTGGAGGCACGCTCTTGTCCCGATGGAGGAGAGGACCTTTACGACCGATGCTTCAAGGAGAGAGAGGGTGACCCCGGCCGCAGCCTAACCAGGCTCCTTTGCCTCTGTGCCGCAGTGGCACAGCCCTGCCATGGAAAACCCCGCGGAGGTTACGTTTGCAGGGTTATGGCCTAAATAGTCCTAAGCAAATCTATTTGACCTCTACAGTATCGCTGCTCTGGGGAGCCCCAAATAGAATCATCCCCATAATTTGCCACTTGGTTGTCCAGATAAAGTTTAAAGCTCCAAAACATCATAGCCTTTAAATCCTATGCCAGAAGAGAGGGGGGTGGGAAACAAACCAAAACAAATGAAAAAAACAGGACCCAAAATTTCTTGAAAAATTAGCTCTACCAATAAGACAATCCTCTAAAGTCTAGATTATAAATTCAAGAATATGGAAGATATCCACACAAAAAAAAAAAAAAAAAAAAAAAATCCCTTCCCAAGCCCAGGGTTCATCGTTGTGATTAGAGCTCCCCTTAGTGGGTTGCAATGGGGGGACACCCTGGAATGCGTCCCCCCATCAGCAGGAGGACAGACAGACAGACTCCCCTCAGAGGGTCTCCCAACCCGCAGGCAGAGGCACGGTGATGGGCAGCAGCCCCCGCCTGCGCGCCGCCTGCCCTCGCGCATGGCCGAGGTGAGCAGGGGGGCTGCGGTGGTCTCCGCACCGGTGGGCACCGAGGACAGAGCTGCTCTAAGAGCCCCCCGAGGGAGCGCGGGGGTCCTCGCCCTGGTGAACCCCTTTTCCCCCCTCCCCGCAACGAGGGCCAGCAGACGTGGCAGTGCTCGGCCGGGCTGGCGGGGCTCTGACGGCACCCTGGGGCCGTGCAACGGCCAGCGAGCATTTCGGAAAGCCCACCTTCCAGGGGCTGCAGCAGGGGCTTGGGGCTATCACAGGCCCCAGGGGCTCCGGACCCACCACAAAGGAGGTTTCACGGCACCTACCCCATTCCCAGAAAGCCAGCCACGCTGTCCAGCTCCAGGCAGGAACTGCCTGTGCGACTCATCCCACGCAAACCCATATGCATTCCTGCTGTGAGACACAAGATTCAGAAAACAGAGGTCTTAAAGTCTATATTGCAGACAAGCATTGGAAATAAATCTCTTTGGGTAGCAGCAGGACCGCCAGGAGATGCTCACCGGGCCAAGAGCAGGGCTGGGTCCACAGTAACGCAGCTTTGCAAACATGCAGAAGAAAGCTCACGTCCCCACACAGCATCATTCAAGCACGTGGCATAAGGAACATGCCTTTGGGGATCAGGTTGCTGGGTACTACAAGTGCAATTGCCCAACTCTGGATGAATAATGCAGCATTTTCCAATGAACCCTCAAATGGGGTAAGGAACTCATTCAGACTCTGCTTGTGCTTCTTCTGCTCATTTGAACAAATTAGTAAGTTTCCCAGCAGTAACGACCCCCCAAACACTATTCTTTCTATAAAACAGGTGCAGAAAGGAAAGAAGTACAGGCAGCAGAAGCAAGACGCTGACTCAGCGTCAGCCTTTAGTGCATGGGACAGCGTAAGAGCAGCTGGAGTTTTGTGTTTCCTTGTGTGTTCACCGAGGTATCATGTAACTCCGTGTTACAGCTACATCCCTCCTCCTCAGAATCCCCGAATACGCTCGGGGCTGCTGACAGCACGGACAAAGCCGATACAAGAGGTTTGGCTGCATTTTTAGCCAAGAGAAGCTGGCTGCTGGGCGGTTCGGGGTGATGGAGACCTTTGGCCGTGCCGTGTTTGGTGGGCTCGGCTGCCCCATCTACTCCCTCCGTACTGTTCCCACTCACAGATGCAACACCGGGCTGCGCTGCAGCTTATCTGCATTTAACACAAGACCCTATTGATTTAAAACCCTTTGTACTTTCTAATAGGCAGCCTCCTGTGGGCCCTCGTTCCGGGGCTTGCTTTATCCTATGGCTCCTGGGAATCAGTTTTCACAGAGGCTTCATGCTTTCAAGTCAACTTCTGCCATCTGTGATGTCCCAAACCCTCCTTCTCAAGGCAACGTTGAGTTTCCTCGTCCGCTCGTCCCACGTGCACCTCTGAACCCCGCAGCCAGTCCCACCGCTGGGCTGTGCCGGTTTCAGCTGCAGTTTGGGACTTGCCTTAAAAGTTAAACTGGGAACTCAGCATCCCTCCCCATGCCGATGGAGCTAGTTTTGGCAGCAATTTCTGAGACACCCATTTTAATTCTGTCAGGAAAAGTTTCTTTGTTTTGAATTAGCCGAAGACGCCGTAAGAAAGACCATGCCAGAATTAAAAGGATAAAGGAGAGAAATTAATTTAGGTCTGCAGGCAGTAATGAGAAATATCTATGTTAATAATAAATGTAAAGCCCAATAAATGTAATGATGTACCTACACCCATTGTGCTGAAGTGGGTTTATTTTAATCTCCCTAATAGGTCATTTCATGCCTGCTTTACCACAGCCAGCCTCCTCTCCTGCCTTCCCTCTCATTCAGGGCACACTGTCCTCTTGCAAATGGCTTTTCCTGTGCCTCGGCTCTACGCATTTATTAGTATTACTATCAAAAAAATTTAATATTTTGTTTGCCTTCCTGGCAGGAGCATGCAACCAGCGTAGCCCTTCACATTGCCCACCAGGCAAGCCAGCGTGCCAGGGTTAGCCCACGCCGTGGGCAGGTAAACCCATCACCCAGGGCAGCTCGGGAGGGGACTGGGAGAGACTGGCATGACGAAATGATGAGAAAGTCAAAGATGAGAGCAACTGAGCCAGAAAGTCAACAAAATGCAGCTAGGTCTGCCCCTCCGGCTGCTGCTGCTGCAGGAGGGGAGCGCTGCAGGAGGGGGGTCTCAGCTGCAGGAGGGGAGCGCTGCAGGAGGGGGGTCTCAGCTGCAGGGCTCCAAAGGACCGGGTGCGACACAGAGAGTTTAGGAACATGTACCAACTTCTCTGCCTGACCCAGGCCTTCTCTTCTGCACCGGGTAAAAAGAAAATGACCGTTCAGGAAAAAGATCGCTGTCTGTTCTTGAGTATCCAAATAGTTGTAAAATAATTTTTTTCTGGTTTCCCCCCCCCTCATCTTTTCTTCATCTTTTCTCACATAATTGATTTTTTCTATATTTCTATATTTTTTCCTATAAGAAAAAAACCCAAACAGTTTAGAAAGAAGCTGGGGATGGATGGTTATAGTTGGAGCCAGTCACATTTTTTTCCCCCTAATTCTGTATTACTTGTATCACATTTAAAAGTCCTTATTGTTGTTACACCCCCAAGGGCCTTTTCCCCCAAGGCTCTTGAAAATTCTCCATCAAGTTGCTAAATCACACTAAAAAGTTTTAGAGACAATGAATGTGAAGATTATCAAATTATAGTAGTATAAAATATTTTCTTCCGCTAACAAATATTTAAATTTGTTTTAAATATACTATTTCCATGAACATGCCATTTGAGTTAATTACTTTACTGTAAATGCATCTCTTAAATAATTGCTAAACCTCAAGAAATGCTTTCAATAATTGACTGCGTTTTCATAAGGAAAAATGGTGTTATTAAATCCAAATTAAATGCACATTTGAGACACTTAACTTAGAGTGCTAACCTAGCAAGCATTTTCATCCTGTATAAGAAATAACTTTGGAAATTAATGGCAGGAAACAGTCACTCCACAGTCATCGACAGTCATCCCCTTCCTGGTTTTTTTCTAACTCCCACACACATTAGAACATTTTTAATGAACGTACCAAAAGTTTGCAAGCAATTTCGAGTTTAAGAAGCACGGCATCCCCAGTTTTCATCACAGGGTTTTGTAGACCCAAACCAGCTGGTTAGACTGGGAGGATCTGGGCCGGTTACTGTTTGAGGGGTTTATTCAGCCAAGAATTGGGCGTACGTTTGAGCAAGCCCCCGCCGAGGAGAGGCTCCCCGTTTCCTGGTAGGACCGAAGACCCACAGCCCTGCCCCTTCGGTACCCGGGTGGTTTCCACGGGTAGAGGGCCCAGCAGCCCAGCAGTCCCCAGTCCCACCAGTTCCCTGCTGAGCCTGGGGAAGCTCTGGGGCAAGTCCTGTGTTTCCTCCCTGCCGGTTCCTCAAGTTTCTCAGAGAAGTCACGAGTTTGGGAAAACTTTCAATTGTAACTCGGATCACCTGAAGCAGAACACCGATTTTCTCCCTCCAGATCTACTTTGGCGTCCTATATTTCTCATACCTTGACATGCAATGTTAATCTGATAAGTCTCCCTTTATGCGTCTCTATTCCCTTCGTTGCCCTTGGCCTTTTAAGTACGTGGTATTTTACTTCAAAGTAGCGTTAGCCCTTTCAGGAAGAGCCGTAAGATCCAAGCCTGAGAAGATAGCATCAAAACCAATCTCAGCGTTTCCCAGATCAGACTTAATAAAAAGTCTGCGCGCTATCCAAGACATTAGATTTGATTCCACAAAGAAATACGGACGTTAGCACTAGAGGGAGGTATTTCCCCATGTACCTCAGATTCAGAGCCACTGAAAAACAACAAAATCTAGCAGCAGGGAAAGGGTATCTGTGATATTAAACTACGTTAATCAACTGCAATTAATAAGAGTGAGCTGCAACTCATCATAATCAGCTCCCATCAGTTGCCAGTGATAAAGATATTACCAAGCAACAGATAATGAACTGATATTTAAACTGAATTACATTATTTAATGTATAGAAAGTTTCACAGTGTCTTACAGAGCAGATTGTTTACGTGTTTATTCCAATGAGCGAAAGAACTTTAGAGCAAGATCCAGGGAGCGGGAGCTGGCCGTGGAAAACGCCAGCACTGATTGACCGGAGGAGGTTAAACTGTCCTTCTACTTCTTTGCAGTGGTGGCACCCCATACGGTTTTGCATAAGACATATTTGGATTTAAAAGTTGGAGTGATCTGCTAAACACGCTAATTACATTGCTACAAAAAAGCGAGGGGTGGTAAGGACTTGTGCAGCCCCTGCCAACACTTGGTGCCTGTGCATTTCTGACGTAGATGAAAAGGGCTTTTTAATTTCTCTCTTCACAGTCTGGAAGAAATTCTAAAAATCTGTAACATTAGGGGGATAAAAAAGTCCAGCAGCTTGTTCCTGTGCCTACCCGAGCCTGCGATACAGCACAGCTTTCTCACAGCTTGCTAGTTCAGAAAACTTGTGTAAACTTGGAAAATTTAAAAAAAAAAAAAGAGCTACGGACTAATTACAGCAATTTGTAGTCAGCCAGAAGCGGGTGATGAGCTCCCTGCGGCTGCAGGGAGGGGAAGGCCGGCTGGAGGCCAGGGATGCGGGGGGACGCGGCGACCGCATCCCACCGCATCCCACATCCCTGCGGCGGGGCCGGGGCCGGGCAGGTTCCGCGGGCCGGTGGCTAGATGGAGCTGCAGCACCAGGAATGAGGCCGGAGGGGGCTGCAGGACACAGCCCCCCCCTTCTCTTCCTTTCCCTTCCCTCCCAAAGCTGTCCTTCAGGATTGTTTTTATGAAAATAAATGGAGGCAATGAAGAAATATCATTATAGGGCAAAAGCACTGGATGCTATGAAAAGTTAAATAACACTTTTTCTTCGATGCCTGCGCACCGCTTGGCAAGAGACGGTCCCCATCCTGTGCGATGCGCCCTCAAATCCCACCGGGCTCAAACCCAGGCCCCTCCGGACCCTCCGGGTCCCACAGCGGGAAGGGGGGCACAAAGCTGAGGACGAGACTCTGGGACCGCGAACCGTCGGGCACACGGTTGGCCATAAGCTCACACGTGCGGCCACTGAGGTACCCTGCGAAGTGGTTAAATCAGGTGTGGGAATGTGGTGGGGAAAAAGCAGCCAGCGCCTGATGAAAGCCCAAAGAGCTGGCCCATGAAGTTTCCCACTGACCCCGGGTACCACGGAGGGAAGAGGTCTGGCTGGGAAGGCTGGGACGGAGAGACCGTGGAGGTAACACCAAATGTGAAGGGTCTGGTGGACGAGCCAGGAGAGCAGGAAGCAAAGGAATGCCGGGAAGCACGCTCAAGGTGATGAGGAGATGGCTGCGCAGACCGGCAGGCACCCTGGGATAAAGGCAGCGCTGCGTGGGGGATGCTGCCCGCTCCGGCACCCCTTCCCGCAGCTCTGCTCGCCAGTGCTCACCCTAACTCTGAGGGATATTGTGCATGTGAACCCAGTGCTGGTAATCGCTCAGCTCGCAAATGAAGTAATTAAAGATCGGACTCGCGGAGCATTGTGCATGCGCAATTCCCCGGAGCTGCGGGCTGCAGCCTGCGACAATAGCGCGGTGGCACCTTACGAACCTGTGACACCAGACAGGCACATCGATCGCTTGATCTCCAGTACAAATAGAGTGCGAGGGGGAGAAAAACTAAGGCTCTAAAAATATGCAGATATCAGTAAATTAATAATGACACGTGGCTGCGGCAGGGTGAGAACTGACAAAGAAGAAACGCAAGTCCCTCTCATTGATCATAAATATTAATTTATTAATAAAACGGTTTTAGTTCAAACATATTGCGTATTACTATGTCTATCCGCTTCTAGTTTTCTGCCAAGTTGCTAGCGGGTGTTCAGTCCAACTCAGCCACAGTTTTGATCAGGTATGGTAAGGACTCTGCAACCTCCGACTGGATATACCCACCGTATACAATGCTTATTTTTGTTGGCCTGGTGCCCACAATCCTAGCACTGAGTCTTTGCTTACTTCATCTATTCAAGTTCATCTGTTTGAACGTCAAACTTAATCAAAATTATTTCTTGCAAATGATTAAATATTTTCTAGGAAATCGTGTCCTGGATCCACCCCGCTGACAGTCGGCTTGAAGGACGACAACTGGTTTGTGCTAAACACGGCGGATGAATAAACATCGCTTGTCTGGGGTTCATTAGGGGACAGACTCGCGCCTACCTGCCTACACGTTTGTGATCCACAGGCTGCTGAATTGCATTTGGCAAGAGGGAAGACCTGTTAGCCTTTGTCAACCTTCTCCGGGTTAGTTAATAGCAGAAATAAAAAAATCGTGGGGAAGTAAAGGTTCTGGTTTGCGAAACAGCTGCAGAATTGAACCAAGTCCAAACCTGTAGGAAAGATTGATGTTCACATAAACAATTACAGCTGTAGCTTAAGTGTTCCGTGATAAGCAATGGTACATATCAGCCTTTCACTTGCTGTTTCTGTAATAAAGTTGTTATAGCTACATTAATTAATCTAAGGGCACTTCTAAGCATCGCTTTATCCATCCACCTCTCTGAGGAAGCAGTACCTCTGGAGTTCTTAATAAAATAATAAATAATAGCAATATAAACTCTCGGCTGTTTCCAGCCCCTCCAAGACAGCTAAAAGAAGTTGTCGTAGCCCCCACAAACACCGCTCCGGCTGCGTCCTCGCCCTGACCTCGGGATGGATTAATAGAGCCTATGATTTATTCCTTCCAAGAATATTCTTTTAAATAACACTGCCACGCACTCAGCTGGTGCTGCTTTGCAGAAGAACATGCCAGAGAAGGTTTTGTTGCATTTGCATCACTTCTGTAAAGATGATTTGCACAATATTCACTGGAAGAGCTCATCGGCAGCACGTGGACACACATGAGTGGCAGGAATTTGGATGGAGCTTAGGAACTGTTAGTATTTACAGGACTAATCAGGATTTTTTAATATTTTTTTTTTTAATGGAACATTTTCCAACAGAAAAATGCCATCTGGATGAAACCAAAACGTCTTGTAGGGACCTGCTGGGTTTCGTTGCCTCTTTCTGACAAAAGCCAGGCAGATTTCCCAGGAGACCCCCCGAGCTGCCCTGCTCTGCCCCCCGCATCGCTCGGTGCATCGGTGGCTGCAGCCACGTTTCCCAGGTCCCGCACGTGGGGCTGCGATGCGGCCGAAACGCCCGGCGCTGGGCAGCACTGGGCCTTGCGAGAGGGACCCAGCACCAAAGAAAGCAAATAGCTTCCTTTGTTCATTCCATGTGGAAAAGCGTTGGGATGTAAAAGCCTTCCTGAGATGAATGACCTATTTCAGCCTTGCCAGAATGACTGCTTCAGAGGCTATGGATTTAGGCAAAAAAACCCACCAAAAAAACCCCACCAAAAAACCCTGCCAAAACCTGATGCTATTTGTTCAAATTTTCAAGTCATATCAATATCATAACTTCTTTCAAGAAAAAAAAAAAAAGTAAGTGAAAGCTTGGGTTTTCACCCAAGCCCATGTACTGGAAGCTCAGCCCAGCCACAGCTCAGTTCCCAAAATCTGACCCAGAGTAAGGAGGTGGTTGTGCCGCCTGTGGTTCCAAGAGAGCCTTATTCCTGGCTGTGGGTATGTCTGTGTTAAATGAGAGGGTATGCTACATCACTGTGGTTTAACAGCCTTAGTTATAGGTTGTTATTTTAAAAAAAAAAAAACACATTAAAAAAAAAATTATGTTGGGAAAAGTCACGCCGTTGTGGATGTGCACTGCTCGCTCCTGCTCCTCCCTGCCCTCCAGCACTTGCTTGCACCTGTGGAAGATTTTTTCTTTCATTTCCACGGCGAACGCAAGGCAGGATTTGCACTTTTGATAGAGCAACAAGTCTCTGGTCTGCATCGTGCATGAACATCTCCGGCAGTGGCTTGGTAGCAGAGGTGCCTGGAGAGGTGCAATCCTGCTCCCCAGCGCCTGCGATGCCCTGAACGGGAACATGCCGGCCGGTGTTGGGGCAGAGGGAGGTGCTGTGCCATCCCCCAGCAGCAGGTCAGTGCTGGGGAAATGCCACCACGGACACCGATACCGCTCATCGATGGCAGCGCCTTCATCCACCGCACCAACCGTGGGCGAAGACCAGAATTCAAAAACGTAACCAGCGACTGCCTGCTTTTGCTCAGATTGGCCAGAATTTGGGATAAGGATATTGTCATGCTTTAATAAAGTTAATTCTTTTTATCCTCCTGAATAATACGTGTGATACAGCGATGTCTCTGGTGCTGTCCCCCTGGCCGCCCACCTGCACCCAGGCTTATTTCGGACACCCTCCTCTCGGTGCTCCTCCGGGATGAGCTGACCCCCAAAGGGATGCGAAGGGCGGGGGGTGTTAATGGTCCCTCGCTGGGGGGACCAGGAACTTCTCCATCTCCCAAAGGAGGGCATCCAGGAGTTTCTTTCCAGGTCTGTGAAGCCTGGATGTTTTACCATAAAATTCTTACTACTGAGGGGGAACAAAGAGAAAATAAAGAGGGGGGAATCAGAAAATTTAAGTTGTTTTTTTTTTTTAGTAATTATAAATATAAACAAAAGAAAGTTGCACACCACTATGCACCTTCTAGCCTCCTTGGCAGTTAGGACTGCCAGCCTTCTTTTCCCTACTCCTCATGGTAATTCCTGCCTTCCAGTCCCAAATAAATCTTCTGACAAACATCAGTCGTGCTCACATGCCAGTACTGCATGCACGGGGAGAAGTAAGAGCGTCCACACAAATTACACTTAAACCATTGTTTTGCCTTCTTTTGAGACTCCTGGCTTGAGAGAATTGCTTAACGCACCTACTGACCCATAAAGGCAGATAATTTCAATATGAACTGTTAATATATGCTTCTTCACAGTGGGAACCCCATCCCCAAAACCGGTTCTTTGAAAAGTTTTTGGTGGCTATTTTTTCCAGCCCAGAGAAGCGCACCCGGGGCTGGTCCAGGCAGGGATGCGACCCTTTTTGGGGGAGCCCCGGCCAAGCCCCCCACGCAGAGTAGGGCGCAGGCAGGCGAATGTCCTCTGGGGGGGGG
>NW_010972599.1:976530-1096832 GCF_000737465.1 Haliaeetus leucocephalus | reverse complement strand
TGGGACGGGGTGGGGGGAGGCTGGGCTGGATGCTCGGGGGGCTCCCGGCCGGGCGAGGGTCCCCGGGGTCCCCAGGGTCCGGCAGCGCTAGATGGCATTGTTAGACCGGCGCGCCGCCCAGACCCAAATTAGTAGACAATTATCCCTCTTCCACTCCTCCTTTTATGTGATGAAACTGGTTACTTATAGCCTGCAGGATAAATTCTATAGGGTGCCTGACTCAGTCAGGGCTGTTTCTTCACAGGCTCTCTCTTCCCAGCTTTCACCTCAATCTGTCATACAGATTTGACACTGCATCGTTCCAACAGTGCTCAGAAATGACATGTATATAATGTGGAATATTGTGCACATTTACAGCCAGGATTTTTTCCCCTTAAAACATTGCTTGCTATATTCTGGCAGTCGTTGTTCTGGAAATAAAATAAAATTAAGAGGGAGTTAAAAAAAAAAAGCAGGGGGTTCTTTTCTTTCCATGTATCAGTGACCATCTTAAAGAAAAACTTTTATTTAGATGCTAATGTGATGCAGGACAAAGTGCATTTGATTTTTAGTGGAGGTTGTTAGTGCTTACAATTGTCCGGCAGTTCTACGCTAATTAAAGAGAAGACGACGCAGTGCCACAGCACACACTGTGTGCGCTCGGAGCAGGGTATTTTTATGATTCTCTTCTATTAATGCTCCATATTATAAATCAAATTAACTGGAATTTATGTTGAAAAAAATTTAAAAATGAGTCCTTTTAAAAGAGCAACAAGACCAGTTCAGTAAGTCTGAGAACCCTTTTCCTCGAGTGGATTAAACACATAACGGCAGCTTTGTTTTCCAGTGCTGCCTCTATAATCATCCTTTCCCTGCCCTATAATAATACTCAGGGACTAAGTTCAATTATTTCATTCAAGAAAACAAAACAAAAGTCACAGATTTGAATGACTTCACAATTCAGTTTCAATTGTGGGTGAGCATCGCTCTAATTCGACGTCTGGTTAAAAGCAGAATTTCAGCAATATCAACAGTAATGCCTCCTTCCACAATACGTACATATGGCAAACACACAAATATGTGTATACACACGCCTGTGATGTATAAAAACACGCACAGGTGGCAGAGATACTGACAATAACTGCAAATCCCACTGAAGCACGTTTCTTGCGTTCGCAGGATTTTTGAAAGCAAGTTGCTTTGGCACCCACAGAGCAGTGCAGCCACAGTGCCCATCTCGTGGTTTTCCTCAGGCTGCTGATTTATTGGGGTTGCTTTTTTTTTTTTTCCCTCCCCCCCTTAATATCTTTTGCATTGCAGTTTGTGATTTGTGACGTTAACTCCCGCAATCCTGCGGCACAGGCTGCCCGAGCCCTTCCCCGCGCTCTGAGCAGATGCTTTGCATCGATAGTTTCGGCTGTTGAAACAGGAGCGTGACTGGGGGCCCGGGGGGTGGTGGAATTACAGAGTTAAGCCTTCGGAATAAACTTTAAAATGATGAAGCGTGTGTTGGAGAGAGCTATTTCTTGTTAAGGCTCCTCCCGTGAAGGCAAACACGGGCTACGCACGTGAGCTCGGCTCCCTTCACCAGCACCCAAGTGCCTGCGCGGGCAGTGGATCCAGGTGGGATTGTACTGGAGCTGTGTCAGGGTCTGGGAAGGAAAAAACCCTAAAAGCTAAGATTTATTGTCACTGTTAGAAAGCAAAAGAAAGAAAAAGGAGACTGTCATTTTTCTAATAATTGCAGTTTCTAGAAGAAATAAAGGTCCTTATTCTGGTGGGTTTTTAGCACGCTGTCTGTGCCAGCCCAAACGCGACTCGGAAGACCCTTGCAGAGCTCAGGCAGGCTAAGAAGCTTTCAAAATGAAATGCATTACTAAATTCCTTCTTTTAATCCTTATTTTTAATACTCGGAGCAAGATGCATGGAAACCACATGGTTTTGAATTGTCAGGCTTCCTCCATGTGGTTTGTAAACAAAAATAGAAACAAGGTGGTTGCCTGATACCAGCGACAGGCACGTCGCTGCTTCAGCTGGATTTATCTATGAATAATAAAAATGTCTTTGCTCACCATAACTCACTGCTATCTATACCTGATTTTATTTTTATTTACATAAAAACTTGTGATCCAGCAATGAACTTATACGGTTGTGATTTTTGCTTTACAGGGTTATCTGGGATTTAAAACCCTGGTTATACCACAAGCCTCGGTCGGAACTTTTTCCTTTTCTCTAACACTGCTGCCATTCTCCCGGCAGAAAAAAATAAAGCCACTGCTTGCCTTTGAAATCATCCCCATCTTTTGCTCCCACACCCTACTCTTTCCCTTCAGCCTTAAAAGCACGAGGAAAAAAGAAAAATAAAAAACCTAAAAAACCCCTTTGGGGGGACACCGCTCGGGCCGGTGCTTTCGCGCAGACCGTGGTAGGGTGCACGCCCGAAGAATGGCAGGCGAAGGCTGGCGGAATCCTAACAGACCCCCAAAGGCTCTGCAAACCGCGGCAGGCTCCGACGGCGCAGCGACCCCGACCCACCCCGCCACGGCGCTGCCCGGCGCCGGCTCTAGGAAACCCTGCCAGCCCCTCCGCCAAACTTCGGGCCTTATTTTTTTAAGGAAATCACAAGTTGCTCTGGCTATTATTAGCCTGGGCATGTGCCTCGCGCTTTCCCCGACTCGCCGGAGCTTTGCTGGAAGTCAGCGGGAGAGGAGGGAGCGGGGGGAGCGGAGCTGCGGGGCTCGAAGCCCCCGACGATGGAGGGAAGGGTTTGACCCAGGCTGGCCGAGGGGCCGGGGTAACGGCCACCCAAAGAGCGTCTTTAATTCTGGAAATCAAGGAGAGGGGGAAAGATCCTGCGCGTCACTTATTTATGGCTTTTCGTGGCCATAGCGCAAATTAATCAGCTCTAACGCTGCAAGTGAAACCAGCTGCAGTTCCCGTAGGCTGATGGTGCTTGCTCTGTTAAACGCTGCAAATCAAAGTTTTCATTGCCGTGTTCGAAGGTGCAGCATCATTTACTGTCACTTTATTAGTTGCAGTTTAGCTCAGGATAAACACGGGTTTTGTTCAGACATGCCAAAATGTTTATTTTTACTTCAGGACTTGCCATGGGCTGCAGAGAAATAAAAGCCACATATGGACTTATCTGCTGTTGAACTGTGTAGGGGATTATTTTAACTGTAACTGTAGAAGTACCGCTCTGGCTTTCTGTTTGCTTCTCATTAGAAACTTCGCTCTGCTTAAAAATAATATCGTGGGTTCATCCTCTGCCTTAGAGGAACGGAGCGAGGGAATGAGCGATCGGGCACAGAAATCCTCACTTATGAAAACTAACATTTTAAGTTCTGCTGCTTGATAACTTCCCTGTGCAGCCCGATAGAGTCACTTTAATATAGAAAGCTTTAAATGCTTTGAAGGCTCTCCCCACATCTGCCAGCCCCCAGCTGTGCTCGCTGTCAGCAAGAGTACCGGAGCCGGGTTCCTCCAAAAATAAACCCCGAGGCCGGCAGCGAGCTGGGGGCCAAGGCTGCGGCCGGGCACCCTTCCCCAGCCGGTCATTCCTTATTTCAGGAGCAGGGATTAGGGATAGCTCCTAAGGCAAAACAAACCAAAACATCTCATCTCAGTTAATTGTTTGTGCTGATGCCAGTTAATAAGTCCCACCGCCCTGGCATTCACATGCTCGAGCAGCTTTTTCCCCGGGAAGTACGGTGTGTGCCGACCGGAGCACTGGCCACCCTTGGAGAGGGGATGGCTGCACTGGCGGAGCCAGCGCAGTTTCTACCTACAGCATTAAATAGCAGCTTGAATATTCGTGTATTTACGGCGGTTGTCAACAGGCAGTGTATCTTCCAGCACCAGGTACAAGTTACAGGTAAATGTTGATTTTTTGATGGGGCTGCTGTGCTCTAACAGTGACGATACATGTAGGAGTAAACATCTATCACCCATCAAAGGCATCTCTGGAGCGCCCACCAATCACCATAGTAACTGAGAACCAATTACGGTAATTAAGATTCACATGGAGTTGTCCCTTATAATCAGAAGCTATTCTAATTTTTTATTTATTTATTTATAGGTGTCTCTGGTGCTCGCAGCCACCGCCGAGCTTCCCACCGCGGCGCCGCGACCTTTCGCATTTAAAGGTCGCGGGGAAAGCCTGCAGCGAGGAAGGGAAGGAGTACCACCGCCAGCTCTGGGGCCGAAGGCTCCCCCCCGAGCGCGGGGTCCGACGCAGGAGTGCCCGGTTAAACACACACACACACGGGTGTTTTTCCCAGGAGGGGTGAGGAGAAGCCCCCGATGCAGCCGGAGGGCGATGCTCGGCGGCGGAGGAGGAGGATGCTCCCCACTCTTCCTCCGGCACAGGCTTTTCCCGCTCTGAAGCCAATATTTCAACTTTTTTTTTTTTAATACATGCTATCAACGGTGGCAACAGCCTTGTAGGGGCTGCAGCAGGGTAACACACGAGAGGCCGTGACAGCATTTTCCTTTACATTTGAAGGGTGCACATGGTGGGGGGAAATGCAAGGTTGGCAGGCGCTCTCCTTCCCAACTGCCTACATTTACTGTTGTCATTAGGCACTGTAGTGGCATCTGACACACAAAAATTACAAAACAAAAAATTGTGAAAAGATTGTATTATTATTAGGTATTTTTTCTGTAATGTTTGTTAATGGTATCGGCACACTTTGGTTAGATAAATTGACCCCATTTTTCGTCGCCAGACACAAATTAGACATGGAGGTAAAGCAGAAAAATATATAGTTACTGATTTTACTCTGCACAGTGAATATCCCAATTAAAAAAAAAGACTTTAAGAATCCCGTATATAAATAAAAAATCATGTCACATGTCAAAATGCTTTTTAAAAAAAAAAAATTAAAGTAGGCATAGCAGGTATCTACTTCAAAATCCCCCATTAAAGATCCATTTCCAAGCCCCAAACGCCTCCTTCCAGAGCTCCGCTCTCCGCAGTGAATGGCACAAGAGGCACTCCTGTTGCGTAAAGTCAAGTGGGGTTACGCTGGGTTACATTGCATCACTAGGCACAAGACATAACCACATGTAAAATGACATAATGCAAATTTCAACAAGATGTGGGTTTCCTCCTACGCTCTGAAACGCTTTCCAGAACCCGCACGCCGCTGGCTCTCGGGATGACGACTGAAGGCCGGCGGTACCTTGGGGGAGCACCGCGTGCGTAAAGCCTCCACCTCGCTCAGGTGGGTCACTGGAAAGATGCTGTTATTAAAATATTAGCCCCTCCCTTTCCTTTAGTTATATCATCCAGCCTGTCTCGTCTTTATCCGATTCCAGACACCTAGGCTGGATAAGGCCACGAGCCATGCAGGTATAGATCTGCTGAGCTGTAGGTCTGGAAACATGCATCGCAGGTGGAATACCCATTTTCAAAACCTACAGATGTGTAGGTACACAGGATGGTGATCCTAGACACTCAGAGAGCTATAATTATTAGAAAGATACTTCTTTACCCTTTAGGAAAAAAAAAAACCTAAAATGTTTTTATCTAATTAATAGATTAACCACCTCCCTGCCAGGGGCTCAGCATAGCCACAGGCATCAGCCCTGAATGCATCCACCTGCCTCAGGCTGCTCAGGCAATATAACTCCCCATAAAACACAGCGAAAGCAACCCCAAGCTAACACGAAAAGGAGTAAGTGAAGAGCCAGAGCAATTTTCCTCACTCACAGCCATGCTAATCTACTCACGTCCCAGCAGCTGAGCTGCTTTAGCCTCTTCTAAGCTAGCAAAGGCAAACTGCTGCCAGTAGTGATCATGCAAATGTGTAAATATTTATGAACTCGCAAGTTTTGAATATACAACATTTACAGCTGTCAGTCTTCATGGTTATAGATCTTTTTGGCTTACAGATTGACTTCTGAGCACGAGAACTTCCTAATTCCAAGCCTGGTAAGTCAGGACAGCTTTTCACACCAGCCTCAACACAACATGGTCAACTCATTTTGAGAAAGGGGTGGAAGGCACATGATGATAAATGCCATGGGAGCCCTCTGTCCTGACCAAACCCCACATCTCTCCTGGGCAGATTTCATGAGCTAAAGGGCGCTGCAAGCTCGTTTTTCTCATCAACACCAACACCACACCTGCTGCATGGACAGAAGGTCAATGTCCAGCTAATGCATTTCAGTACTAACCATGACCAATGAATACTAACTTAAAGGGATTTATAGAATTTCCAAGTCACTGCATAAGATTTGTTCCCATTAAAATTCAGCCTTCCACCTAAAGAACAGCCCTGCAAAGTAAAAAGCCATCATCTCCCATTTGGTGTTTCCCAGCAAACTTCAGGTCAAAGTTCACTCTGTCCACAGGCAAGAGGGTGGTTTATTTATTTCAAATAAGCCACTCCTGCCAACTTATTCCAAGTTTGTGGGCCTTATTTCAGAAGTACTGAAGGGAAAAGGAAGAGCCATGGCTTGACTTCAGTATCTCAGCTGAAGAGCTGGAAGTGATCTCCAGCCTGCTGAAGCCTACTGCAGGTTTATATTCATCATTTCAAGTTCAACCACAATTCAAGGAAAGATTATACAGATTAAAAAACTAAGTGAAACACCAATTTATTTACCCTAGTAAAAATGCGGAATTTTTCACTACTTGGTTACCTTGACTCTATCAATTTACTTCAGGCAGTAATAAACAAATGTTGTAAAATATCGTCCAATCTCTTGAAACACCGAGCCTAAACCACCAAAGTGGGGCTCCAGGCAGACATCAATTCACAGCAATGTCCCTGTTCAGGGTACAACCTTATGCATACATTTGTTTTGTGCTTTTGAGACAAACTATCATAAACTTCACTCAAGTCAAAAAAGTGTCCTAGTTACCTTCAGACAGTACATAATATCAGAGATATGAAAAAAGCAGCATGTTACTTACAAGAAATGAAATATCATGCTTTGATTTGGCCTAGCATGTCAGATATTCCTCTTGAAAATCATTACATATGTTTATCTTGGGTTTTTGCCACTGACTGAGAAATTGTTAAATATCTTTCATGTACCACTTGTCTACATTCAAGAGAAGAATAATGGGGTGCTTGAGATTACTCTTATGCAGCTCTTTCATTGCTCATCATATGGGATTGGGTCTGTGGGAAGAAAAAGCACAAACTGCACGGAGCCACCTAGGAGAAACAAACTTCTGACTCCCCGAAGGTATCAGTGGTAACACCTCTTAGTCCATTTTGACTCACAGCCAAGTGGAAAGCCCCAAGACACAACTACCACTGAAACCCAGTGTATTTCCAAAGTAAGATCAGGGTTCCGAAACAACAGCTTTCAAGTCATCCCAAACCTGTCTTCTGCTTTTAAACCAGCACAGAAATGCACTATTAAACAGCAAGGGCAGAACTCACATAAAATCTCCTATCTGGAGATATTAAAAAGCTCATATGGTAAAGGTCAGGTCATTCCCAGCCACCCACAACTACCATGGGAATGAAACCAATGCAGTACCTTTCATCCAGCACTAGGACAAATGCCAGAAGAAGCAATCTCACTTTGACTACCCAGGATATTGGGTCTATAACATTTATAGTGCACCTGGCAGCCCACCAGATGGCAAAGCAGAGATCTGGTTGGTTGCCCTGCATTGATCTATCCCCAAATCAGTGATGGGCAGGTGCATCTCATTGTCTATCTGCTCACCCCAGTGGGAAACTCTGGGGAGATAAAAACAGCAGCTGAAGATCTGAAGACCTCTGATTGCTTTTATTTTATTTCTCATTAGTTGCAATTCTTTATAGACACAGGAAATTTTGTTTTATAGGTCCAGCCACAAAGTTCATCTAACACAAACTCTCCTAACCCCATCTTATAATGTTGTTTTTAAAAAATAAAAACAGGGATAAAAAGGACATCTGCAACACTATTTGGGGTGTGTGTGTGTCTGTTTGTTTTTCAAGCTTTAGGATTCCTCTATATTTGGTATGTCATGCAACTAAGATGACAACACTGTCTCTGTCAACCCTTGTTGGGAGAAGGGACTCCACCAGCCAGAGCACGAAAGGTCTCTGAATTTGCACATAAAATGGAAGAGTGGTAAAATGTAAACCAGACCTGTAGCCAGTTCTTTGGCTGGTTTGAGTTGAATTGCTGAAGGTTGTGGAATGACTCTAGTCTGCACCAGGAGAGCATCTGGCCTTTCTGCCTGTCTCCCCTGATATCACTGCAGAGGGAGCTCTGCCAGGGTGAGTCCTCCGCTTGGCTTGGCTGATGCACAGTCCACAGCTGCCTGCGCCCCTTCTCAGGAGCTAATGGCAGACTCCTCTAGCGAGTTCGCATATTAGTAAAACTTCATTATTTCATCAAAACATAGAAAAAAATGTTTCCTGGTATATGCTGAACTGCTATAAATAATAATACCAGGGTATTCTTGGCAAATCAGTCAACAAAGCAGATCCTTACTCATTTGCTGTGTTTGTGGATGTGTGTTATTTCCCACGTTAGACATTTTTACCCTCTTACAAACTATCCTGGCTACCTGTACGCCGAACAAGTAAACAAGGCAGACTTTTTGTTCACTTATTATTTGCAACTTATAATTTACAAAGCATGAAATAATGAGATTACACTACTGATGAAAAACAAGTCCTGGAGATTCACCTGAATGAAAACATGTGTCAAGACTTTGGCCTGACTCAAGATTTCATCTCCACCCATACTTGGTTGTATGTGCACAGGTATGAGAAGGGAACCAGGGGCTAGAAGTGGCTGGACTCAGGATATTAACTTTTTTGGCTGAAATCTTGATCTCAAAGTGTACTGTGCAATATTGCTTTGGATGCAGAGACATACCACCCTGTACTTCAGTAGGGCCATGGCAGTAAACCTCATCAGCAAAACGAAACATTTTTGATGGATACGTGGGCAAAGTGCTAGACTAATCAAGCCGGAGAACTGGCTGTAATTCACTGATAAGGCCAAAATATGTACTGTTTCTGACAGTGTAGAGAGCACTTTTAGTGTTTTGTTTGTTCCAGCTGCTGCGCGTTGAGTTGGGAGGAGTCGTGCTTGGCTGGAGGAAGAGTCCTGTGAAAAAGTGGAAGGGTTTTGTGCTTTGTGGTGCTTGCAAGGTTAGCAACTCTTAATATCATGCTAGCAATGTAAGCAAGGAACATTTAAGGCTCTGGATAAAAACTGAAAATAGAAACTGTCTCAATGCATGAAATGCAATAGTTTTGCATTCCGTGGTGCTCATGCTTGCAAGGGGGCAACCACGTCTCTCCCAGACCCTGTGCAAACGTGTTGTGGCACTGCGGAGCAGCAGCCATGGCACTACACATCCTACGTGCACCATCGATATTTTTAAATTCAGAGGTCTGCATTTCTTATACCCTGCAAGGCAAATGGAAAAAAAAAAAAAACCACAACAACTCTCTCTTGGGAGGAACTGAAACCCCGTAAAGGTCCTAGGTCTCACAAGCACTGCTCGTGCCGCTGAGCTTCCCAAAGGCAGTGTTTCTGCAGCCAGGGCTGGGAGCGATGGCCATGAGCAGCCCCAAGACCTGCTCAGCTCCTGCCTGGTGGGTGACTGGGGACTTGGGGGATTTTGCATTCACCTCTAGAGAGCAGAGTCTGCAGCTTTTACTTAGCAGCTCCACTGCTACAGGTGTGATGGACATTGCTGAGCTCCTGGGAACAAGAATGTTGTTCCCAGAAGTTGCCAGTTCATAATGCAAAGTCTCTTTGATGGCAGCGTCCTGGGCAGGATGCTCCAGGGACACTACAGGACCCATAATACCTTGTACTTTTAGCCACTGTCAAGACTATCTTCTTTTTCCCAGCACTTACGAGGAAGATGCTGAAATGAATCTCTGCCTCCACTGAGCCACATCAAAGAAGATGAACCAGCTCAAGGGTAGCTTAGACCCCTCTTAAGGATCAGCATTACTATTCACAGCAATTTTTTCCCTAGTCCCAAAATAATGTTTATGGAAAAGGTCGTAAAATCTAGCCAGCCTGAAGTTAGCCAAATAAATGCCAGGGCTGCTCATCTAGTTCAGTGTGTCTGCATGTCTGAAACCCTCAGATCTTAGTATCTTGATTTGATTATCTTGATTATCAGCATCTGCTTTAGTGGCTTACACTATCAGGCAGAAGACATCAGTTTAAATTATGGCTTCTGCCTTTTACCTCCTGACATAGCTGTCATGCCCAGACTGTGAGGAAGAAGATTGTAAAAGCAAAGAGAGAAAGTAAAATAAAACTGTATGTGTGCTGGAGCGTTCGAAACAGGAGGGAAAAGAGGTGAAGCCCTCATAAACTGTCTTCAGGTACTGCCCCAGGACAGCCTATTTGGGAGGGTCATTTCCTGCAAAAACATCAATATGTTGGATCTTCTCTACACCTCCAAAGCAGGATGGAAACCTAACCATGGTGGGATGTTCAGAAAAACGTCCAACCAGGCCAGTAGCCTTTCATTTCTCATCTGGACGCTTTTGGATGCCTTTGGACAACTTCTCCAGGCTTAGGGAATGTAATATGCCAGGGTATCACTTTTTAGTATTAATGGCTTTACCACATTGCTTGGTCCTCCTCTCGCCAACCCCTTCACGCCTGCAAGGATTTGGAAAAGTCAGTTATGGAGGAGCAATTATGATACAGATTAGATATCAGACTTCTGTGGGCAGAGATAACAATGTTCAGTCCTACATGTGGAGAAGAGCTGAACAGATGGAAAATTTGTAGATAGGACCTGAATTTTTTTCATATATTTTGTAACAAAGCATATTTGTCTCACTGGAGTTTGGGTGCCATGGCAAAAGAAATGTCAAATACTAATATTTGTAAAAGCTCTTTTTCTGGTCCACAGATCACTGCCTCCAACCGAGAACATGGTGAATAAGCAGATCTGGAGCTGGAGCTATTTCTGATGTTCCATGGTTTGTTTTTTTTTCTCAGGCCCTTCAATTTTCTCTCTTTTTCTTTTTCCCTTTGGTAAGATATCAACAACTCTTCATTTTACTAAAGGTTTGTTCCTCTCTCCCATTCTACTTTTGACTTCCTTTCCTTCATTTTCCCCATCTCCTCTCCCTTTCATATATCATATCATATCATATAATTCTTTTTTCCATAGTGCATGAAAACACGTATTTCTTCTGCTTCACGCAAAAGGGGCTGGTTATCATTAAAATCAGCAAGTAAAATGCATATAGGAATGACACTGATACTTTAAGAATCTTTTACTTTTATTACTCCAATAATCTCTCCTTGAAGGCATACAATACCTTTGTTGCAGTGATTTCCAGTGCTCATTTTGTGGCCAAAATTCCAGTTCATGCCATACACATGGTCTTTCCTTCCTCTCTCCCCAGGATGTACAATGGTCCCCGACCTGCTTGGGCCATTCTCTCAACTCTAAAATTAAAGCCAGTTGGCACACCGCCACTTGGGTGACCATTCGCACCAATCAAAACAACGTAGTTTGAAACATCAAACATGCAATGCCCGTGTTTGTTAAAAAGGATTGCACAACTTCTACTGCTTCAGGTATGGCCATGTGAAGCACTCAAACAGTTATGAAGAATGATCAATTTTGTTGATAGTTTGTGAACAGACAAAAGAGCTAAATCTGACAAATCACTAGTGATGGATAGTTCAGCGTATGAATGAAAGAAAAAAAATGAAGGAAATTATTTTTATTAGATTTTAGAACAACCAAAAGTATTTTAAATATTGTTGGGATTTTTTTTCTTTCTAAAGAGCTAAAAAAGAAGTTTCTTATCTCAGGCCTTGCTTATTTTACAAACAAGCAAACGAACGAGCAAAACCCATAGCAGAAAAGGCAGGACACAGTTTCCCTCCAGTAAAAAACTAACCGGTTTTTGCCATTGCTAAGACTCTCCTGTAGCAGCTGGAGCAGAGGATAGAGTCGATGCCCAGCAGGAGGATGTGGCACACCCACTGCCCCTGCAGACCTTTGCCAATGTGGGGAAGCGGCTTTAACTTGTGATTATTCTGCTATTTAACATGACTCATGTCGGACCCCACAGATCCAGAGGCCTGGGGTGAGCAGAGCTTGGCAGGAGGGTTAAAGATCTGCAGCAAGAGGAAACCATTTCAGATTTCTAACCGTGTCCACATACTAAAAAGCAGTCCTGGCCTCTGACAGTATTTCATCATGATGTGAGGAACCCAAGCATGAAGCCTATAGACCAGAGAAGGAGATTTTGCGTTGTTTCATGAAGTTTAAATAATGCACTGCTATTTTAAGTACTTTAATTAAAGTGGTACGAACTATAGTTTAAAATGCAATTTAAAGTCAGAACTATTTCTCTGAAAGTCTTAAAACTGGCTATTTCAATAAATTTAGAAGGTAAAATTTGTAATATGCAACAGAAGATGTTTGGCGAAACTGCCTTACATTCAGAAAACTGAACCTGGATTGATTTTCCCTGAAACTTGTGCAACATTAATAGGACTGAAAAAGCCAGGTTAGATTTTCCCATTGCATAACCAGATACATTTGTAGGGAAGAAGGTGGCTGAAGAAAGACAGAAGCCTGTGATGGGGAACCGAAAAATTATTCCGTTCTGCCTGTTCCTGTTGTACTCCTTGCTCTCCCCTCTAACAGCAAGCACAGCGCTCAGTGCCAAATGTCGATGTGTGTTTCAAAGAGCGTATGATCCCTCTCGGTCCACAGGCTGAGGGGACTGGCGAAATAAGAGGAAATTCTGCAAGTACAAAATTGACTTGCATACTGGGAGCAGCACTCGGCAGCAAAGCCCCAGTGCTGCTACTTTCATTTCCAGGATTTAAATAATAGAGAAAAAAGATACAACTGAGCTGGTACTTAAAGACATTTGATCATCCTCAGCTGTTAGGTACACCAGAGAGGAAATTTGCAGCATTTCTGACACTTCATCAGACATGAGAAGCTGCTGTAGACAGCAGTATAGATGCTTAATGAAGGCTTCATTTTTGAAACATCATTATAAATCTACCTGTGTGTTTTGTTGCAATACCAAATGGACTTGCTTATACCTGGTGTTGTCGGGCACTGGCAGGAGCTGGAGGTGGGACAGCCCCAGGAGACACCGTCCCCGTGTCTCTGCCTGTCCTGCCGAGAAATGGTGTGATTTCATGGATGGTCAAAAGGTCTACGAAGAGCCGGGCTGCCCTTACACGTGGACTAACCACATTGCAGCATCCCACGTAAGGATGATGCATTTTCAATCTAAGGGTCTAAAAACCTTTTCTGACAAGGGCAGCCCAATAGCAGCAAGATGGACAACATATTACAGCCCAGGGATCTTTTCTTTTTTTAATGTGTTTTCTCTACCAGTGAAAATCAGAATACCACGATGTGTCCCTTTTTCACACTTACTGTACTTTACAAACACCAATTAATGCTCACATTAGTGGTGAGGAGGTAGGTAAGTCTGAGTACCAGAGACAGTGTAGAGTTAGTTGAAGATCTCATCTCCCTGCCCGCTGCTACATTTAGGTTTAAAGTCAGCCAGTTACCCCATCGATGCAACACCTTCTGTGCATCCAAAAGCTTTCCCGAGCTTTTATCTGGGCTGCAGGCCCTGAGGAAGCCCCTGCTGAACCACAGGGCTGTCCCTGACCCCCCCCCTCACGGAGCACTTCCCAGAGCTCCCAGACAGGCTTTGCCACCGGAGCTGAGCATCACAGCAACTTCCTAGAAAGCTTCGTACAAGGGCGAACAAGTTACAAACCTTCAGCAAACGGAGATTCCTCCTGTCGGGATCTTGATCCAAACAGGTGCTCATTTGCCTCAAATGATGGTTTTGCTTTGAAGAGGGGGGAACTGCACAAGAGGACAGGAAAGCTTCAGTCCTGTAAAACAGTCTCAGAGAGGTTCCTGCTGCTCATTCGGAGGTAAACTTTTCTTGGGCTGTGCGTCATGTCAATCACTGCTTTTTTGCAGACCCAAAGCCTTCTTTTCCTCTGTTAGATGCTGTTATCATCTTCAAAGCCGTATCAAAACAGTGTTTGTTCTGCGCTTTGATTTCCCACACACAGAGATTTCAAAGAGTACAGGGCTGTTTGAGAGGGAGCATTTCAGATGCTCTGTGTGTGTTTGTCTTCCCATGTCTGTGAGTTGGGTAACCGGTGATTAATCCAGCGCTGCCAAGGGAAAGGTGAGTTCTGGCTCCACCAGCAAGAGCGCTGGTTGCAGTGGTCTAGGCAGCAATTCGCTTTCTTGTATCCAAAGTCACGTTTGCTTAGAAAAAGAAAACAGTGACAAAGCACAAATTCAGTGTACTTGATACAAACCATGACGGTTGTTTCAGTTTTGCAAAAGGAGGTTAATATGTCAGTTGAAGCTTAAATGAATCACTTTTCAATAACATGTTAGATAAAGACACACATGTGCATGTGATTTCTACAGTAAAAAAAAAAAAAAATCCAGGTCAGGTTAAAGAAGGTCAAATGGAAAACATTGAGGAGGTAGATATCCAAAGCCCACTGATTTTCAAGGTAAACCAGATCACATTTCCTAAGCGCACTGAGGCAGTCCATAAATAGCAGGTTGGTGGTGCTGATCACTGGAAAAATCAAACAAAACCACAAATAATAGTAAGAAGTTAGATTTCCATATGCAAAAATGTGCACACACCAAAGCAAAAAATGAAGTAAACAAAAAATCCTCTACGCAATAATGTTATAAAAAGGATGCCTTGGGACTTCAAATTGTAGATGCAGTACGGGCTCAGGGATAATACAGTAGGTCAAGGAAGAAGACGGACATGTCAAAGAATATCTCACCTGCTGCGATACTTACTCATTTCTCAGCAATCCCTATGCCCAAATCCTTAAATTCAGAAACATCTTCCTAGTTCCTCTTCTCACCACATCTCAGAAGTTGCTCACTTCCAACTTCGTCATTGCTCCAATTTATTAAAGACTGCAAACACATAGTTCAAGAGTTCATCTTCTTAATTTCCTAGTTTGCACAGACATTATTACTATCAGCTACCATGATCTGGTGGTAGCCACCCTTCCTGGAGCTGGTTTCAGCAGCAGATTTCAATATTACCCAGGAAAATGAGGCCTTACTCTCTTTCCTTTTTCCAAAGCTACCCACAATCTCACCTTACCTGCCTTTATTCTTCCTCCTCTAGTTTAAACACGACTCCAGTCCCATTTCACCCCAATCAGCCTATAATTTTTCCTTTTGATCTCTCCTTCTATCTTCATCAAATCTTGTTTATGCTGATTATGGTCACTACTGTTTTCTTCTGGATACACTCAGCGTGCTATTAAAAGTTTATTTACAGACCTATTGATGAATGCATCATGTTTACAGGCCTATTGATGAATGCATAACAACGTGAACTGAAGCGCATCAGAAAGTTTATATCTTTCTATTTTATTTGACCTTGTTAAAGCGAGGAAACAATTATTTTGTACAAAATACCTCCGCACAGATTTGTTTATTTTGCATTTGTATGTTAATAGACTTAAAGACTTATATGGTCCTTATTTTGCTTTTTGCCTGTACAAAGCAATTCTCAGCCCTTTTCAATAATTCATTGGAAGTTTTGCTGCAGGGCTTCTGCCTCCTGAAAGTTCTGCGATTGAGAAGAGCGATGTGGGAGTTTGAGGTTTTGCGTCGTACACGTGTCGTGTCCCACGAAGACTGCCCTGTAGTAGTGCAACTTCTCATTGACTCTGTAGGTAAAACACAGAAAAGAGCAATAGGTTGCCTGTGGTTTTGCAGCACCCGCCGGGCTTTTTTCCTGGGCTGGTCCATGCAGAGCCCTGCCAAAGCTGAGGACCTCTCTGCAGATGCAGCTCACGGCACACACAGCTCCGGGGCGGCTGCTGCCGTCTCGGAGCAGGTTGCCAGTAAAAAGCACTTAAGTTAACAGAATTTGGGTTTGCACACGTGTATTCGGTTGCTGCACCCCTCGGCAGCAGCCAGCCCCGGAGCAGGCAGACCCCGCAGAGGGGATGGGGACGGGCAGACTCTGGGGCGAAAGGTGGGCGCGGGGCTGCAGCCCCCGCTCCGAGACTTCGCGTCCAGGATGGGCGCCGGGGAGCTGGGAAGCGAGGGAGAAGAGGAGGAATTTGGCCTGAGAGCGTGTCGCCTCCGAGGCCACAGAAAGTTTTTAATCCCCTTCCAGGTCATTTTTTACGCTTCCTGCAAAATTTGTAGCCTATTGATTTCGTCCCACTGACAAATTCCTTCCAGTAGCGCACGGAAAGGAGCAGAACAGACGGTGGTGACGACCACCCGCGTGGGCACCGGCCGAACAGAGCCACCACTGCTCCTGCTGCCATCGGTAGGAGCACGGGCCAGGGAATACGGACTGTCACGTCCTAGAAAATGGAACGTGGCAGGGTGGAAATGTTTTGCAGGGCTAACATTTCTAATTGATGAAGTAATAGGAATAGCTTTCAAAGGAAAAGTTCGTTCTTTAAATCTAGATCTCATGGCTTCATGGTAACATCAATGAAATCAGACCTTACCTCTCTGCTCTGAGCAATGGCTCAGGTACGGACACACGCTACTGCAACACCCGACTCGCAGATGAGAGAAACGTCCCTGCGCACCAGTAATAACTGTGTCTGAAACAAGAGATGCAGAAACCTTATGCAAGGCCGCATCCCAAAGCGGATTTTGTAAATCTGTATAAAACACTACGTTTCTTTGTTTTTCCTCTAAAATAGTTCCTGGCAGAATTTTTTTTTCAGCCTTTTTAAACTTTTTTTTTTTAACAGACTTGGATTCTGTGTGTGCACATTCCACTGCCTTTTGCCTCAGAGAGAGGTGGGTTTATTTATTTATTAAAGGATTTATTTATGTATTTTCACAGTATAGCCCAATTAAACTTGACAGCTTATTCACAATGGATTCCTGCCCGATGGCAGCTGAGACACATTACATTAAGAAAGACAGCATAATAAAGAATATAACCAGTCGAATTAGCTATCAGTATATTTTGTGCTCCTTTGTTTATGGTTTTTGCCATCTGATATTCGCAAATCTCACATTTAGGGACAAGGGGCCATGTTCTGTGCATGCCACGTAACTTGATGTTTAAGCAGCTGGCATTCCTCCATACAGTATATGCTAAAATCACACAGAGACACATGCACACCTTATTAATATTGACACGTCTTCATTACGAATAGTAGATGCTTTCTCCCTCCCTCTCCTAGCAGGCTGCCCATGGTGACTGTAACCAGAAACGTTTCTGGAAGGGGCTGACAATTTGGGGGGATATTCCCCTGTCTACTCTGGGATTGCCCAGCACTGACTACTCAGGACATGTCTGTGCCCCAACACTTGGGGTCAATAAGTTTCTTCTGTGCAATTCTTTTAATCCTCTTTTTTTTTCTTTTTTCGCCTGGAATTATGCAATATGGAAATAAGTAAATCTTACTGCTGTAGTAACGGAGCCAACATGTTATCCGTTATGCCTTGCCTCAGGTAGAGCAGGGCAGGGTTTGGGTGGTTTCTCAATCCCAAACAACAGCCCTGCTGCCTTACAGAGTGCCCCTGCCATCCGTGGGTGTGGGATGGGGGCTGGGGGGCTGCTGCTCCGGTTAATGCTGGTGGGATGTATCCACAGGAGAGAATACACTGACTGCAGAAACTGCAAACAAATATAACATGGGTGAGAGAGCACAGGGAAGAGTATTGTGAACACTTACAAAGTAATATTAATTTAAACAGCTACTCATGCTGAAGGAAAATCTGCTGAGTACACTGGTTGTTCTCCCCATAACAATACTCGTATGGAAGAACTGAAGACACCTTTTTTTTTCTTTTCTTCTCTTTTTGTGGACTAGACTTTGAAACACAGGAGATGCCAATGTCACCTAACTCTTCTTGCAGTTTAGCTGGAAGCAGAATATTGCTACATGGCATCACGCTTAATAGACCCTAGGAAGAGTTTTTCCTGGTTAAATACTCAGTCTTAAATTCAAATGCAAGATGCTGGACCTGTAAGCTGTTTTTAAACCTAGATACACTTACTGCAAAAATACCTTTACCCTAAAACCCCACACTTACCCTAAAGCATGCACACCAATGCAAAGCTCAGCTCTTGCCCTACAGCTCTGCAGGGCCATCACGGTCCGAGCAGCCTTCCTGGAGCATCGGCCTGGGAGCCCAGCGTGGTGGTCCTGACCTCTTCATCACACCAGAAAAATAATTCTGCTATGGGCCGAGCCTCTTACTTTTTCCACTCGCATTTTGAATTCATCATATTTACATCTATTAATGCTTCTCCTTTAGGGTAATCAAGGGGTGGGGGGGTGGGAGGGGGATTAATTATACTCATCAGTTTAATTATGTCAGCTCTGAATTGCTTCACTTTTTAGCCTAAGCTGCACTGTCCAGCACAACAGCCACCCTAAGGAATGAACATGTGCATTTCAGAGATTTTTTTGTCTTTCCTTAAAATATGAATTTTGAGCATCTTTGATAGGTACCTTTCCATTTTCTTTGTGCCTGTGGTCTGGAGAGGAGCTTATTTCCCTTTTCAACACAGACTTCCACAGGTTACCAGTACTGTACCAACCATGTTGCTCTTCCAGCATGAGGCTTTTCTTCTACTCCTGTGATTCCTCACTCGTCTCTGGGACTTGCTTTTCTGAAAGCCTTCATTATTTCTCTGCAGTTTATGTCATCTGCTTCCATTTAGAGGCAATCTCCTTCAAGTACACAGTCCTTGCCATACGATGCTCCTGCAGACATCCCCCTCACTCAGGCCCAGCCAGGATTTCTAATTAAGCAAATTGGCAGCACACGTAACCTCGCTGCTGGCACACCTTCCCACCTGGCGGAAAACTCCCCAGCTTCATGTCTGGTAGTCCCATTGCCTTTTTCGGGGGGGATTCAGGGAGATGTTAACCCGTTGTTCAAGCTGCGATGCAGCCACAGGGGTTTTGGGATGTACTCAGAGCAGGCTCGTGGGGAGAGGTGATGCTGATGGAGATGCAGGTGCTCGCCCCGCCTGCAAACGGTTGCAGGGAGCTTGTGGAGCAGAGTTTCTGCAGGTGAGGTCCCTCTTTTTCTCTTTGCAATGCTTGCTGCCGTTGGGTCTCGCCATCATTACAGATATTGCAGATAAAATGCAGGGGAAAGAAATACCAGGAGGATGGCATTTAAGTCCTGTTGAATGGCAGGATTCATCGCTTCCTTTCAAATATAAAGAATTAGTAAACAGAAAAATAGTATAGAGTGCGCCATATTTTTTGAAAAAGCAAGATGACACATCCTTCTCATACCTCAGCGCAACTCCCAGTATTATTGTTTTGCAATCTAATTTCTATTGCTCCACTGGGAAACTATTTAGATACTGTACCTCCAGGATTGTTCTAATGATATTGATATTATTGGCATTGATATTAGTGTCAACTTTATGTATCTCGCTGGTGAGAAATTCTTAATAATCATTGCACAAAAAAATATAACAACATTAATTATGTGAAAGCAGATGTTTTCTCCCCATTCCAGCTCCTGCCCAGGAAGGAGCACTGTGGCTGGTTTCCTCCTGCCCCTCTCCCCAGGTCTGATCCCCAGGAGGCCAAACCTTGAGAGGTAGGTGACGGAGACCTGTGAAGAGCTGCTTGTGTCCCAGAGCACTCCAAAAGGAATTTCTGACTCCATAGTATTATGTTCTCAGCCACCTCCCGATCCTTGCAAGCTGTTCATATCGCTGCCTCTGTCAAGCCTCTCTACCACCATCACCAGTGGTGTGTGCGATCAGTTTAAGAAACTAAACAGACTGGTCAGATCTGGACGTTTTCTTTGTAGGGGACCAAGCTCATTCCTGCCACATAAATACCTTTTCTTTCTGAGGGAGATGCATTTTCTTTAAATTATCCTAATGAGAAGAAAGGTTTTAAGGGAGAAGGGCAACATTACACAAAGGCAACGGACAACTTTTTAAGACGTGAGTGTGTTACTAATCATGAAGGGTGGTGGTTTTTTTCACTATTGGAGTGATTTTGTTACAAACATAAGCATTTTTGCAATAATAGATTTGATTCCTTCTTTGGCCTGAAATGCCAACTCTTTGAATTTTAAGCCTTCTATTTGTTCAATCGTGAATTTACTTTTCCCCCAGTTCTTAAAATGACCGTGTCGTAACATGGTAAGTGCCTGTGCGCTGATGTCCGGGCTGACGGAACCGCAGACCTCTCTCCTGTTCACTGTGGTTTGGGCATGCCCGCAGACTGGGACTGGGACTGGGACAACATCCCATCCCTTCCTGACCTCAGCCCAGGACTACCAGGAAGACCAGCCACCTTACACCCAGTGACACATTTTCATTACCTGAGCAGCAGCAATGTATGGGAACGAGCCACGTTTTACCTCATTTTGCACATGCAAACATATGCATATGATGCGTGGTGGGCTCAGCGTGGCTGCCCGGGGCTGTCTGCCTCTCGGGAGCAGGGCTGGCTGTGGGAACTATAGAAACGGCCACCTATAGAAATCACCTCCTACACTATTTCCTTTCAGTGAAGCACTTTCATCTAGAGTCTCCAATTTTTGAAGACTTTCAAGTGGAAATCCTGTACGAAAAATTGATCCATCAACCTACCCAGGTTTCCAGAGCAGGAGAGATGCTGGTTACAAAACTGATGCTTAAAGAACTCTATAGAGACTATACAGACTTTATATGGACACTTCATATGAATTGCTCCTTCAGCTGTTCCAGGTACAAAAAAGATAACTTTCTCCTAAGCCAGATGATGCATGAACAAGCTTGGGAGACTCTTACACCTTTCCACTACTCTTCTGCATTTTGCCAGCTAATTAGCTCCCAGGGAAGAATATCCATTTTTGAAGTAATTCCTAATGGCTTTATTGTCTCCAGAAACCCCAACCCCTGGCACATAGGCTGTTGGAGCGGGTGACAACCCACCCATGCTCGCGTACCGTGGCTCTCCAGCCCAGCTGCGTGGGGCACGGCTGGCACCGGCCGTGCGTCCCAGCAGCACTAGGTGGTGTTGCAGAGTAGTTCTGCTCTAAATTAGTGAAAAGAAGTTTTTTTGTATTGGTTTAATCTACTGACGCTATCACAGCCAGGTATGTTTGTATCAGCCGACCTTCCCAAGACTTAAAAATTGCTTTCAAAACGTGCTGCCTGTGGGTTTGCTGAGGAGGGATGCTGGGGACTGGTCTGCCAACCACTGGCCTCAGCGGGAGGAGATGGTACCCGAGCATCCCTCGGCTCCTCACACACCTAGCCACAGGGTAGGGGTTACATATGTATATATATTAGTAATTTCAACTCTCTTTCCAGTAAATAATATTTTCTATAGCCTCAGAGGGTTTTGAATCCAGTATACCCAGATCCAGTGCTGAAAAGCTCCAGAGAGGATTCCTAGTGCTCCAGGACTTTTCTACATGTCTAAGTTTACGTTCATTTTCTCAGCAGCTGGATAAAAACGACATGCAATTTCTGACCTGGATGATCATCATTAGAGCTCAGCCCCCTGGAAGAAAGAAAATTTAAAATCAAATTTTGCTATTCTTGGGCTTTCCAATTCAAACATCAAAATATTTCAAAATAATTTAGCTATTTTGAAAGCTAAAAATATTGGCTGCTTCAAGGAAAATTTTTGTTTGAACGTATCCAGAAGAAATACATAACAGGCAAGGAAAGCTTATGCTACATATGCCACCTACAATGAATGTGGACATAGAAAAGAGAATGGGAATAATGATACTTGCTCTCCAGAATCTCAACATGACCCGGCAATGTATGTTTGCAGCCCAGAAAGCCGGCCGTATCCTAGGCTGCATCACCAGCAGCGTGGCCAGCAGGTCAAGGGAGGGGATTCTGTCCCTCTACTCACTCTGATGAGACCCCACCTGCAGTACAGCGTTCAGCTCTGGGGTCCTCAGCACAGGGAAGACATGGACCTGCTGGAGTGGGTCCAGAGGAGGGACACAAACATCATCAGAGGGCTGGAGCACCTCTCCCATGAAGACAGGCTGAGAGAGTTGGGGTTGTTCAGCCTGGAGAAGAGAAGGCTCCAGGGAGACCCTATAGCAGCCTGCCAGTACCTAAAGGGGGCCTGCAGGAAAGCTGGAGAGGGACTTTCTACAAGGGCATGTAGTGAGACAACAAGAGGTAATGGTTTTAAACTGAAAGAGGGTAGATTTAGATTAGATATTAGGAAAAAAATCTTCACTGTGAGAGTGGTGAGGCACTGGAACAAGTTGCCCGGAGAGGCTGTGGCTGCCCCATCCCTGGCACTGTTCAAGGTCAGGTTGGATGGGGCTTTGAGCAACCTGGTCTAGTGGAAGGTGTCCCTGCCCATGGCAGGGGGGCTGGAACTAGAGGATCTTTAAGGTCCCTTCCAACCTAAACCATTCTAGGACTCTATGAAATACTTTTTTATAAAAGCATTATGTAAGGGCTTAGTCGTACTAAGAGTGTTTATAGTGAAATAAATTGAAAATCCTGAATTATTTCAGTCCCTTGCAGTGCCACAAATTGAATGCAGTTTCTATTAAAGGACATCTCAGGAAAAAAAACCCAAAAAACCAAAAAACAAACCCCCAACATTCTGTGAAAGCCGGGTACCTACAAGATATTTATTAAAAGCATGCTTCTAGGAAATAATTCTCTTTGCCATAAACTCTCCAAATTCTTGCAGGATTCAGTGGATGGCTCAGTCTTGACTAGTTGACTGTAGTCAAACCTTGTGTCTGTTTCCATTTTGTAGTAATAGGGTAATTTTAACTACAGTGCTTGTTCACAGTAGAAAATGTTCCTGTGGCATACAGCACTAAAACCTCCTACTGTGAAGATTTGGCACTTAGGCTATCGCCATTAAAATCTTATTAATTCTAATTATTATGCCATTCCCTGAAGAATAAACCATGTTGCATCTTCATAAAGTGCATAACGGGTACCTATTTCCATGCTCTCCGTAATTCTAACACACAGTATTTGCTTTTACTCCCACTTTCTAACTCCTCTCCTTCCAACTAGCTCTCACAGCTAACACAAGCTTTCTGCTGATTGACTTTCAGCCCTTAGGCCACCACTGGATATATTAATGTTTATGTACATTCCCACAACCTAGTGTGGAAAAGGGTTTGGTTGTTTTTTTGGTTGGGTTTTTTTTTTTTTTTTCCCCCAGTATCTCTGAGCATAATAGTATCTGCACCACACACATTACAAGACAGATTTTATGGGGTTTTCTTCCAAGCTAAGGGCAAAACGCAAGCATCTCAGCCTCGCAGCCATACTCACGGCCCCAGGCTGCCCGAGTGCTGCTTCACCCCCTGCCCCTGTGAGTTTGTCCCATCGCAGGCAGCTATAAAGAACGTATTTGGGAATTTCCCCTACTGCTAAAAAAAGGGATTTTGATCATGAGATGCCAGAAAATACTGCTGGAAACTGTGCACACGCTCTACTTTGACCTACAAAGGATTTCCATGTTATACATTTAGACATAAAAGTATAAAACATATATATAGTTTATATTATTTTTTCTGTATTTTATATATCCTTTCTACAAGTGGAAATTATGCCTCTACCAATTACACATCTACCAACTCTCTGCACAATTTTAGGTGCATGAACAGCCCCGATGAAATTAGTGCACACAGTTGGGAATACATTTAATACGTCTCCTGGCTCAGGCTTACGGTGCAACGTATAAACCTAACTACTGTCACTGCTCTACAGGCAATTCCCTGAACTTTCAGTTATATGGAGCCATCAGATTTTCTTAAATCAGAGTTGGTTTTGTGCATCCAAGGGTTTTTCCTTCTTAAGGAGCACCTTAAGGACGGGCAGGCTGCATCCCCGCTGGCCTCGGCAGCATCCCAGTGCGGTCTGGTCCCAGATCCCGCCGTGCCTGATCCCAGATCCCGGCTCCCAGCTCCTGCCCTCTGCGCTCAGAGCCCACGAAGACCAAACGAGGCCAAGCTTTACAAGGAGCCAAAACAGACCTTAGCCTCCTGTTGTAAAATCTACATACGCAACACCCCCAATATTTCTAAATCATCCTGGTTTTATGTAGCTGTAACACTTTGTCACACTGTACACTTCTATACAATATTGGTCTATACAGTGAATTAACAACACCTTTTGACAAAGTGCTATCGCCTGCCACCATCGCTGTGTGATAAAGGTACTTCTACATTTTTCATTATTCAAGCACACTCCCAAGCACCCAGAATGAGCAGTGAAATACTTAATGAGACATTTATCTAGTCTATGTATTTTACATTTTGCTGATAGTATAATGAGGCAGAGGTACTGAAATGAAACATCCCTAACATTTCACATAATTTTCCACTTCCACTCCACCATTTTTAGTATTGCTTTTGGGTTTTTCACTGTTCGATGTTTTGAACTTTATCATCACTATCAATAATCACTATGTCAAATGCAACACTCTGCTACGCTTTTTTGGCTGAAAGAATGCCTCACCATTTATCTTCAAGCATATTAGGAAGATGATTGCAGTCTAATAAATATAGCATCAATTTCTCATTCACTTTCAGTACCTCATGTAGATGTTTCCCACTATTGTTGCTGCATTTTTAGTTGCTCAAACCTTTATCAAAGCTATTAAAAATGTATTCTTCACTGTTCCTAGGAAGCTTTTTATGCCTATTTATGCCCGTCTCTGCTTTCCATAGAACCCAACACACTCGAGCACCAGAAGTTTTTGTGTCTTTAGTTTTTCAGTGATGTCCTAATTAAAGAGAAACAAGATTTATGGGAAGATACAGTTTATTAGACTAATTTAGATAGCTGAAAAGCAGCCAACTTGTTGGGCACACAAGTCCTCATTTAAATCCCTGTAGTTAATGTAACTGTTTATGAATTGGTATTTTCTTTGACTACTTCTTAATACTGTTTATATTGATTGTACAGTTTATTTGTGCGACAATCTTAAAGAAGGTCAGAGAATATCCATACAACCATATATTTTACTTATACAACACTCTCATCTACACAAAGAGCACTGAAAATTTCCTTCATGTAAAAAATTATATTGAGTACTCACAGCTATAGCTGAATCTTTCTGAAACTGGCAGAGTCCTTCAAAACTCACGTGCCCACTCTCTGCTTTTTTCAGTATATTTTCCTGTGTTACAGGGTACATTTTTATTTAGTACAGACGTATTCTCTGTATGTAGTCTAGTGCAGGATTAAGTAGATAACTCTTCTGTGTGCCCTGTAAAATGCAGTGATATCTTTTGATTTTTAAAATGCTAAAATATCTGCATTCATGCAGAACTATTATAACTTTTTCTAGAGTATCTTAGCCATTACTTAGAATTTTTTTCTCTGACAGATTAGTAATTTCTATGGCTGACTTCCAAAATCTCATGACCTGCTGAATCCCGTGAGCATGGCAAAGGCAACCAGAGGCATCACAATGATGAAAACCTGTTTTTTTTTCCTTGAGGTGTTCACACCAGAGGGGCCTTAGGAGCTCAACGTTTCCTCTGCCCTAATTCCGACACAAATAGATGCTTCTTCCCTGTTAGAAAAGAAACAGTCCACAGGCCCTAGACCCTTCAAATCCACTGAAAGACTGTAAGAAAGAATATACATGCACTGGAGTAAGAGGTCAGAAGAGTTTGTATATTGAAAATATGTCTGTTTCTGTATTGAAAATAAGGGAGATTTGAATATTTAATTTTTTTATTCATGTATTACTCCTGCACAGGAATATTCCTACTATACTCATTCTTTATTTGAAAATGACTAGAAGAAAATAACTTTTAAGAAAAAGGGAAAAGATGGTATCTCTGATTAAAAGAACCAAACTTGTCTATAATATTGCATTTATTTTCTATTATCCTGTTGTTTGGAAATATTTTTCAGCCTTGTCTCCCCATCTCCTGATAAAAAACACATTAGTCTCCCTTTCCTTTTCTAATCTACTGGTACAAATATCAGACTTATAAAAATGATTGCTTCTCCCCATGGGAGTCCTTCATAAGCCTGATGGCACCCTCCGGATTCGCCCATTTCCCAAATGTAATCCCATCCGCCCATAAAGCCCATTTCATTTAATCCCATCCACCCGTTCAGCTGAGGAGAATTGGCGAGGGCTTTGGTGTGGGGCGGCTAATCCCCCGGGCGAGCGCGGGGGCCGGCAGGGCAGGGGGCTGCAGCCCCCACCTCCCCAGCGCCAGGCTGGGGAAGGCAGCCGCCCACCCCGGGACCCCCGGCAGGGCGGATAATTCCGAAATCAAACTTGGTCAGACGGCATAACTCGTACGCCTAACCTACTGCAGCAACGAATTATAAGGAGTTATTAAGCAGGGCTAGAATAAAACAATTACCATGCACAGCAGTAATTAATGCCTATTGGAGACGTTGCTCAGCCAAGCAGTGGTTGTAGCAACGGGGTAAGGCAGCGTGGAAGAGGGGAAGGGAGGTGTAACGTTCGCGGTGTAAGGGGAAAGGAGACGCTCGAGCCAGCTGCGTCCCCAGGACCGGGCTGTGCCGGTGCGCTGCAGGCTCTGAGCCAGGACCGACAGAAAGGCCCCCTCCCCTCAAAAGTACTCTTGAAGTAATGGGTAATATAGTAACCGACCGCTTAAAGCTATTATACACCGCTAGAAAGCATAGAGCATCTTCAATGTCAGTATAAAAATTAAATAAATAAATAATAAACACATAAAAAAAAAAATCAACCCAAACAAACAAAACCAAAGAAATTAAAAAAATAACACAAATGAAAACAGAAAGCACAGAACAAGTGGAAAACCTTCTCAAATTACATCACAAGCTGTGAATGGCAATTACCAGGATAACATTTTTTTCTGTCCTCAGCCTTCATAAGATAACACCATGGTCTGGATTCTGTAACGAACCCAATCTTCACCTTTCTTTGTGCCAGAGAGCATGTTCACAACACAGTGAACGTTACGCCGCTTCGGAGTAGCTCATCGTCTTCCTACAGAATCCCACCACGTTCCTCTGCAGCTTTGAACACATCGGGAGAGCAGGCAGCTCAGCCGGCCGGGCAGGAGAGCCCCAGCACAGCCTAAGCACAAAAAAAAAAAATCTGTCTTTTCCAACCCAGTGCTATCTCTTACAACTGTGCCATACTGGTAGCACGCACAGAAAAGGCTTCCTTCATTGGCAAGGCCATCACCATTTTGGTGTGAACTCAAGTCAGTCGGAGGACGGACATATTCTTGGATAAGTGGGATGGGTTTCCAAAACCACAGTTGCAGCTGGGTGCAAAGCAACCCCATTATCAGGCATGCCTTTGAACAATTAAACTGCAGAGTGCTTGTGCAATCCAGTCTTAAAGAACTGCCAGGAGACTGTCATGAAGCATCAATTGCATGATACAGTCATTCAAATAATTTCCTATCCACATAGAAAAGCCCGACTCTAATTGGGACACTATTTTTCTTCAATAACCACAGTTTTTTCCTGTAATAAGATCTACAGCTAAAGAAAATTCATAGAACATGACTTTGGCCAAATTCAACATGCTTCCGCAATGTGGGTACTTGAAAAGTTAAAATACTCTAGATGAATGATAATGCCTTTGAAAAGTTCCCATTCACCATTGGATAAGGCCAGATTTTGTTATTCTCGTATGTCACGTATGAAGTGGCCCAGCAACCTTCTAAACAATTTTTTAAGCATTTGACACTTTCAACAAATGGATTTCACTATTTTTCTCATCATAAATTTTCCACATACTGTGTCTGTACTTTCCATTCCAGTAAATAGATTATTAATCTTGTTAGCATAAAAAGGCTAGCTTTTGTAGCCTATTTTGAATATGCTCCAATATAATGAATTATAACTAAAAATCCTGAAGCACCCAGGTGACAGGCAAAGATTACCACATCTGTAAGATTCTGGTTATAAAAAATGCAAGTTAATTTGCTGGAGTGTCATGTATTTAAGCGCACTGCTCATGTTTAAGTTTATTTGGTTATATCCTAGTAATTTAGGTCAACCGAGTCAAATAATACAATGACACCGGACCGAAGTCTAGAAGGCTTTTTGCCTCCTGTCTTAGCCCTTCATCTTCAATTGTCAACATACTCCAAACTTCACTATCGCTGTCAGAATTGACATTGGAATCTGCAGCAGTATTTGTCTTAATCCAATATTTGTCTCATTCCCACTTCTTACTCTCAGTATTTGCCTTATTCCCGAGTGTTTTAATTTTTGTGTTTGTCATATGTCTTCCCTGTTCCCAAAGACTCATCTGATCTGGTTTCTTCTCATTGCATCTGTAAACGATGGTGCAGCGCATGCATGTGTAATGCAGGACGCTGCGGAAGTGGAGAATAATGACTGGGAAGACTCAGCCAGGGAATACTGAGCTGCCGAGGTACAGCTCCCGCTTCCACCAGCGGCCTTTCCCGCTCCCTTTTTGCTCCCATCTCCCACTTGACGTGTTTTCCACATGCATATCATACGCACACGGACAATTCTTTGCCCGCGCCCTAATGAGACAGGCCGAAGGCAACGGGACCCCCTCTCCCAACGAGCACGGGAGCCCCAGAAGTGCTCACTGGGCATGGACAGATAGGAAGAGAGAACAGCTGAATGACTTTGCTAATTGCTTTACAATGAGGCCACCGTTTCCTAATCACAGTGATCGAGTAACACCAGTTCAACAGGCCCCTGTGTTGTCGTCTTCTCCATCCTACGTCTCGACCATTCCGCTGAGGAAATGACATATATCGCCCAAATCCAGCACATTAGCCAGGAAGGGGAGGGAGAGGAAGAAAAAAAGGAAGGAAGGAAAGGTGATGGAGAGTTAAAGAAGAGAAAGAGAGGGGTGAAAGAAGAGGGAAAGAGGCAGAGAGACAGAAGAAGGAAAGAAAGAAAGAAGTGTCTATTCTTAGGTCAGGATGAATGTAAGACTCAAAATGTCTAGGGAAAAAAAAGGGGGAAGGGGGAAGATAGAGATAAAGAAAAAGAAGAAGATAGATGTGCCCAATCCACCTGTAAAAGGAAATCTCCAGACTAATAGGCTAAAGACCATATAGAAACTGGTAACTTGGCAAACTGCAAGTTCCTGAGCAGGGGAAACCCAAGAGGAAGGCGAACACCTTGGTCCTTGGGTGGCAGCAGCAAGAAGGTGGCTTTGGGGACTCCTCGGTTGGTTAGACAGCACTGTGGAAGGAAACCGCCGACTTGGCTGGAGACGTCAGACCACAGTAAGGCGTCATTTGTGTGGGTCTGAACCTGTTAAAGCAGGCCACAGGGTGGTTCGAGGAAGACTCAAGTGCAATGGGTATTACACAGCAAAATTAGCGCATCTGCCCAGCGCTGGGACTGGGGCAGGATTAGACGCACCGTACAGGCAGGTGCAGCACTGGGGTATGGGCTAGACCTGCCCTATCACTTGATTACGCCCCACAGTAATGAGCTGTCACACGGACACGTGCAGCTCTGGGAACTCACCACAGTTAGCCAAATGGGGTAGGTGAGCTTTGCTCCCACTCAAATCCTAACTTCGCTCTGATGCCCAAAGTCCATTGACCCAGACACAAAGCACAACAGCTCATCTCACCGGTTCTTCACGTAAACCCACCTAGTGAAAGCTTTTTAACTGTTTCACAAGGCTTGAAATACAAAAGCTACGTAACGTCTGAGACTTTTATTTTACGAAACACATGCGTGCATCACTGACTTGACTCATGCTCACACATTTCTTGTGGGAATTGGCTCCTGTGGGAGTTGCTTCCCGTAGATCTAAATCTGCTTCAGATCACCTGCAGCAGAATCCAGCAGATTCCTCCATGGAAGACTCTGATGACACCACACTAAAAGGAACTAAGATTATGAATTTTCTGCCAGAAGGCTATTAATTCTAGGTCTCCTACTATGTTAAATCTGTGTCAGCTACTGCAGTAGTGATGTATAGTACAGACTTGCAACCCAGATAAAAGGATCTTTGCTACCTTTTGTGTGATACATCTTCTTGGTAAACCAGTCTATACGCCCAATTAGTTCCACCTCAGTTATTGGTTGTAGTATTATTATTATTTTATTATTGCAATTATTATTTCAGGGTTCTGTAATGTCTTCAAGAGAAAGGACATTCCCTTGACTGAAATAGTTATGGAATGAAAAGGAAAAAAGAGAGTGTGATGGAATGGAGAAAAAGAGAAAGGGAGATATGAACAGTAAGAGGAGTGAGCATTAGCCAGTGACTGCCTGTATCACAAAAAGACACAAAATTTTACAAGACCCTCGACTTCGAGATACATACAACAGGCACAGCAACCCTGTAGTACCTTTTAACTGTGTTGTACGAGATACAGAAAGCGCAGAGGGGGTAAGCGTGGAGAGGGTCTTGTTCAGCGCTTGAACAAGGTCTGACAAAAAGCATATGGCTGCAGCAAATGTGCATGAGAGAGGGGAATTACAAGGTGGAGCAAACCACTTGTAATAATTTATGCCAGTTCAATAAAAGATACATATCCACAAATGGAAAGTTTAATCCCTAGTTTAGCTATAGCTTGGTATTACTTGTTCCTGCTCAGTGCTTTTTAGGGATCTCTAGGGTTTTGGGGGTGTTTGTGGTCTCGTATGACCTGGGACGATCCCAGATGCTCCTGAACCCAAATGCCTGCAACACCTCAGGGTACAGTCATCCGGTTGGGAGACAATTTTCTGCGAGGCCAGCCCAGGACCGTACAGCAAACACACCGTGGTTTTGCTTGTTTACATTTTGTCAGGATTGCTGATGTTCTTGCAGAAGTTTCTGCCTGAGGCCTAAATCTTGAAAAGTATTTTCTCAAAGCTTAATTCCATCTAGCATAGTCAGTTTTGCTGTTGTTGATGTTAACCTGATGGAGAGAGAATCAATCCCTTACAACATGTAATGCACTGAGCCTCCCTATCCTTCCCACACCTGCTACTACCCACACTCACCTTAAACGTTTCTATCATTCTAAGCATAAACCAGTGATTGTGCTAATGTGTTGACTTCTCTCCTTGAACTGGATGGATTTTTACTGCAGCTTTTTGGATTACCGAGCCCAAATGCTGCAGTAATACTAAAGAAGTGTTAATGTTATTAGCTAGTATTTTCACCTTTGGATGTCATTTAATTCCCTTTTCTCTCTCTCCCCTCCTCTCATCTGTCTTACTACAAATCATAGCTTGCTTTACATACTGAGAAGCAGTCTGAAGAGCTTGGCAGTGAGAATTAATTGACAGAAATGACAAAAGACTTTTCTTCCTATATCTAAGATACTCTGCAATATTGCCAAACTGAAAGTTCTTTTAGGAGTTTTTCTTTAAAATTAAAAAAAAAAAAAATCAACTCAGAAATGACCTTAACAAACCAAGGAAATTCTGCGCATCACACCCTCTCTTCCTATTGAGAGAAGCAGCACTGCCAGAATACACAGTACAATACGTCATGAATTCACATGCATAAGCATTTCGAAAATCCTTCTTGGACAAGGTTTCTATTTAATTGGCTTAAAAAGCCACTCTTCTCCCACACAGTCTTATGCAGAACCATCTGTGCAGGGAATTAGCAATCTGGATAAATAGTCTGTGAAGGAATTCGCCCTGCCTCGCGCGGCTGGACGTTGGGGAGCTGAATTCCAGCAGTTGTGCTGACCGCTGCGCTGAGCTCGCCGAGGGGCTGAGCAAATAAATTCAGATGAAATAAAGGGCTCAGAGATGCACTCGAAATTCAAGCCGTACTTGAAAAGGCCTGTTAGATGCTGGGACCCGAGGGAAGAGCAGAGAACAAAAACATGGGGATTGCTGAGGAGCGGAAGTCAGGCCATTTTATAGCCATTTTGGTGTGGATGTGAAGACTTGTGGTCTACAGTTCTTTGTTTGCTTATGATAGAAGGAAGAACCATTGCACCTTGCTAATTAAAAATTAAATAGGGAAAAGAGCACAGACACCCTAAGAAGACATTGCTGTTGGGCGCTGCCTTACAATTGCATTTTGTTTCCAAGTATCCCCAGTCTCGTAACCGCTGCCGAGCAAGCCCAGCGCGTGGAGATGGAGGCTCCTGCTCTAGCACACATACAGTCTGGTTGCAAAACATGAGTGAAAAAATAAAGACCATAACCAAAACAACTGTGAAGGATGTTCACAGTGTATTTTGCAAGCCTTTGAGCAGAGCACCAAAAATCGCCAGCAGGAAATGTGCTGGATGCTGGATTCATGGTTATACATGAGTAAGATGAATAAGAGGGTCAGTATTTCAGCTCTTCCCCCCTTTCTGATTTTTGCATGGACAGCTGGGAAAATCTCTCCATCCTAGTTGTTGAGGCTACAAGTCTTCAATTACACTTCGACTCCTGTCACTTTCCAAGTGAGACATTCCCATCCAGCACACGAAACTCCGCAGGCTCCCATGAGGACCATATGGAGCTTGCCTTCAGAGGAGCGGCGGCAGCAGCATCTTACTCTGCTTTTAGCATGTCACATATTTAAACGTTTCTGAGCAAAATCCTGTGGGCGTGCACTAGGGATTATTCCCCAGGTTTAAGACGGGAGGGAGCTACCACGCAGCACAGGCTGACACAGGAGGGCTCCCAGTGCCACCCTACAAGTTGCACCTCCAGGACTCCCAGAGAAGTGTTAAATGGCTCCACTTGTGGCATATTAATACCGGCTGTGTTCAAGCTATTTAGTGCCCACTTACAACCCCAAATTTTCTCTGGGCACTGGTATTATTACCACTGCAGTGTGATACCTCTGAGATTATCACTGTAGCATGATACCCCTGGAATATCATTTTCAAAGCAAGATTTCCAAGACAACTGGGTGTGCTTTTACTATTTTTCCACATCAGCCTTCGGCCCCCAAACCTGTCGTGAGCTACGGCTGCGCCTGAAGTTTCTCCGGCTGCGCAGATCCCGGGGTGCCGTGGCAGGGTGCAGCCCGCTCCTCTTTTCCGAGCCATCTCCCACGGCTCCATCACTTCAGTGCCCCCACGTGCCATCCCCTCACCAGCTCGCTGCTCCTCCATCTCCGTCCAAGGGAGTAAAAGTATCAGATGCCTGCTATCCAATCCAATCTCCCCAGCGGACACTAAAAGGATAATAAAAGGATAATTTACTAGTATTCATTCAGATAATCCATCTTGAGCAGATTTTGAGCTATCTGCATATGCCTAATTAAGATTCACTGCAGAGCGTCTGCTGTCGGTGCGGCGGCAGGTTCCCGGTGCGGCACGTGCCGGGGGGGCCCCGCTCGCCGTCCTCCGCGGCCGCTCCCAGGACAAGAGGTTCCCCTTCGCGGGAGCGAGGTGCTCCAAAAGGAGCAGGTCAGCTGCAATTTGAGATTTTGCAGATTTTTTTCCTACTTCAATGGCAGAAAAAAAATCTTTTCTGTGTTGGCAACAATTTCAAAGAATATACCCCTAAGGGAGTCATCCTTTCAGCAATATAAATTACTTTAAAGGGGGAATCAGCCCAGGCAATTAGACCTTTTAGAACAGGTGACCACCCTCCTACATATTAAATCTTCAAAGGCAAAACTGCCTCTCCCATCCCCAGCGATGCAGGGTGCTCGAAGTGTCAGTAAACATACAACCATAATTACATGAGCTGCCTCATTTCACTAGAATCTTTTCAAGATTCATCATCTGCGCATTGATTTTGGATCGTAGGACTGCATGCTTCCCTCTTTTGTTAACACATTTTTAAGCAAGATTTAACCTCACAAAGATAATTTGTTCCTAAAGATTTTGTTGACACGGTAATGACAAACTGCAGGGTGTGTGGATCTGGCCTCTTCGGCGGTGCCACTCTCGGGGCATCTGCCCTTTTCCTCCAGCCTGATGCTGGAGAGCTTTCCCAGACCTCCCTTTTCCCTGCAAGCCATCTTCCAGGTCAATCCCACGGCGATGTGACCCCTTACGCAGAGCGGTTCAGTCTACCTGTTCACCGCTTCATTTTGCTAAGGCATCAGGTTTTAAGTTAGGAAATGGTATCTCAAAGTTTCTTCAGTCCTGATTGCCTGGTTTAGGCTTAATTTGAAATAGACAAAGGAAAAAAAAAAAAAAAAAGATTGCTGGGTGAAATAAATAGGAAATATGTGGATTTTGAAAAATACGTTGGCAAAACTAACTAGCAAAGAGTGGGAAGAGGACGGCGGGTGGGAGCCCTGGCCGTCACAGGCCGACCTGCAGCACTCACGGCCCCCCTGCACCCAGTGCCCACGCGGGGGGTGGCGGTGGGAGCCCCCTCAGCCGCACAGCTCAGCCCCCCCGAGGGGCTGGGACATGGCAGTGCCACGGGAACGGCACCCCGGCTTGGCCACCCCACCTTGAGCGTGGACCTTGGGCCACGGGGAGAAGATCCCGTACTGGTCGTGTCCACCGAAGGTGACGGCACTTGCTCCAAAACCAGCACAAGTCACACGAGGCCAACATCTCTAATTCTGCCTATCGCTAGCACCTCTGATACTAGCCGCTAAGGACAATTGAACAAAATTTTTCCAACGTACTGTATTTTTTGCGATATCACAAAGAGGAAATAAACAACCGTACTTTTGTTGGAAGTATCAGGCCCTGTGGATGAGCACACGTTGAAGTGCTTGAGCCTGAGTTCGAAGGAGATAACAATTACCAGCAAGTCATTACTTAATAACGGGATAATTTTTCAAGCAAGCATGAATGCATCTGCACATTCCTAGCAAGCAAATAGGTTTGAAAATTCTCTGAACTGGAAAAAAACATTGTGAATCCCGATCATATGCTTTTCTCTAACTGTATTTTAAAAAATATTTGCTTAGTCCTATAATCTAAAAAATGAAACACGGTTTTGAGTTTAACCGTATATCAACACTTAGATGTTTAGCCCATGGCTAAACAAGATTTTCCTGTTTACAGTTATGATTTCATGTTTCACCATAATAAAAAGTCTTGATAAAAGTATAGATGTTCACAGTGCGAGCACTGTCTTATCATTCGTTTATAAATAAACATGGATTACATTAAAAAAAAAGAAAAATCTTTAAGCATACTTCTAATCTGATGCAACATCTCACAATAACCAGGCTGCCACCAGCAGCGCAGCTACTCCTACTGTGCAGGAGAACAAGTTTTCTCCCCAAAGCTCAGGAAGAAGCTCTGGAAATAAAACAGGACTTGTGGGCTTGTGCCACACTTGGGGGTGTTGGAGAGCACCGTAACACCAGGTACGACAGAGCTGCCGGAGCCATGCAGCGTGTCCCTGAGTCTGCATCCTTTATGCATCTGGTCCTATATAAAACAGTGCCACAGGACATCGGGGTGGAATTCAGCACGATGCTAGCATGCTTTTGCTGGAGGCAGACAGAGCTTTGATAATGTCTGCATGGGAGAGGAATATACAAAAATTCAGGCTTCTTTCCTGCCTGTTACTGCCCGAGTGTGCTTCGTACAGCCGGGAGCACACCCGCGGTCCCCGCAGAGGGACTCCTGCCCGCCGGTACCCCTGAGCGAGCGAACCCATGGCACCGCTAACGGGTTATGGACACGAAACAGGATCTGCTTTCAGCAGGTTCACGTGAATGTACGCAGGAGCATCTTTTTGTCCGCTTCATATACGCAAAGTGTTTTGTTTGCTTTATCTCCATAGCCTAAGGAGTACAGCACGGCTTCACCGTCCCTACCAGGGCACTCGGACAAGATGTTCCTGGCTTTTGCTTGTGAACATTCCTTCCATCACCCGCAGGTTGCCTTTGGCCGACTCTTTCTCCTGGTGAAGCAGCCCCAACAGGAATACATGGCTAACTTCAAGACTTCACACTTCCTAGCAGAAGTCTAACCTTCCGATCTATTTGTACCCCTTCTCTTGCAGGGTGGGTGCTCTTTGCTTGTCACTTCTTTTGCTGGGAACTATCATTTGTTTACTTTTTTTTTTTCTAGTGCCATGAAATGATGCATCATTCAACACCAAGGTGTTAGTAAATGACAATGTAATGGCAAAGCTAAGTACGCTCTAACAGTAAAAGGGAAAAAAAAAATCACTAATCAAAGTCTTTCAAATTATATGGAATACTGACAGCTTTTTACGCTGTTTTAATTAAGTACACTGTAATTTAAACCACTGAACCATAACAACCCAACGTTTAGTGTTATATCCCTAGGAGAACTTTAAAAATATGCATAATTCTGCCTGGAAGGTAATTGAGGGATATTTTTGGGGTGGTGGGGGTAATTAAAGGTTATACAGGAGAGTAATAGGAATTTTACTTGGGTACTGATAGTGTTAGCAACTGTGCTAAAACCTCCTCGGGAAAGTGATTCATGTTCCCGGCTGAGTTTTCCTCCTGTTATTTTTAAAGGCGGTGAACACTCGGGCTGATCTCTGTCAGCTTCTGTATCCTACTGAGTTGTTGAGGGGCACGTTTTCCCGGCGCGATCGCCTATCCCTGGCCAAAACAACGTGATGCTTTAGGACCAATAAGAGAAATTAATTGATTTCTCCCCATCCGCAGGTAAGAGATGTTTCTTTTATGGCTGTGTGAGGGCACTGTCATCCGGGAGGAGCGGAGGAAGGGTCGGCAGTTTTGGGGATGATGATGATGGATGAGCAGAAGGGGAGGAAGGCAGGGCAGCCCCCCCCAGAAAGGCAGCCCCCAGCTCCCCCCCGAGCAGGGGAAGGGTATCCCAAGTGCCGGTCCAGCACGATGTGCGGCTCCGGATCCGGCACTCGATGCAAACCCGCCTGGCGATCCTGCTTGGGATGCTGGAGGAGCCAGCGCAGACCTGTGTCTATCGGCTCTAGCTAGGGAAGAAGAATATTATGAGAGGGGTGCTTAAAGCATTGTTCCTAAAAGTGCATCCCAAAGTGCCCGCAATACATCATTTTAGGGGCAATATTTGCTATACGTTAAGGCAGAAAAGGTGCTCGCAGCCCCCTAAACCTGACGGGCTGCATAGCTCTAACTGCCATAGTATGTACAGGGAGATTCAATGTGAAAAGTGGAAGATAATGTGCTCACACACTAATGGGCACTGAACTAGACACAGGCTCATTTTTCACATCATGTCATCTCTAAGGTTTGAATAAAAAGTAATGGCTAGAATGAGCCTGGATCTATCTCAGACATTATCATTTGCCTCCTCAGTTTTATTTGTGTTGACTTGTACAGTCTAAAAAGATGACAGTCTCCGGGCCCCCGGATCAGTCTGAGTGATAATACACAGCACATTACACTGCTGGTGACAGCTTCTGTTCTCCTCGCTGGCATATGAGCGCGGCGCATCTCCCTCCGTCATCTCAAATGCTATCAACTGACAGAATAAAGAATCTTGCGGAGGGGACATCACAAACCCTGTCTGTTATGATTTTATGAGATAAACTGGAGTTTCTAGGGTATCTTGTTCGGGAAATTAGTGTCAGTCAAACTTTGGGGATTTTTTTTTTTCTTTTCCTTTCCTTTTTTTTTTGTGAAGATAAATAGCAGGCTCTAGAAAAGTGGCTCTCTATTTATATCGCCACACAATCGAAGCCTAATTTGAAATTGTGAAAAAAATAACCAATAACCATTTTAAAACAATAATCCTCTTATTGTGGTGAGGATAAAGGAAACACTTCTGATTTCATCCAAGCATGACTAAACAGCCATGTATGCTCACTGCACTTTTAACGTGGCAATACAATAGGCTTTTTTTTTTTTTTAGGTTACATCAGTATTTTTTACTCTAAAAACACCTTAAATTTCCTCATCAGCCAACAGCCCTAATCCTAAAAGTTGCTCAAACCATTGCATTCAACTATAAATTCATATAACCTGAGACTTCTCAGCTGAACCTTACACGCTCGGCCCCACAGGCATAATGCTTAATTAAGTGTAATATCCTTATTTAAGACAGGCATTCTCAGTAACCCTGGTAAGTGTTCCAGAAATTATTTTCAGAGATTTTTAGTTACAGGAGTGTATATGGAAAAAAATATTGCCGAGATAATCTACAATCTCTGGAGGATTACTACCTTACAGAGATATGCAAAAACCCCTAATTCTTTTGTTTAACCTGGAAGATAATTCTAAACCTTCAGCTAATGAATCCCAGTAGGTTAGAGGGGGTTTGGATTAATCTCCAATTTGCCAATCCTGCTACCGAAGGCGGGGGAGGATCCTTGCAGCCCTTTCACTCCCTCTGGGCTCCAGCACATGTGTCGCTGCCCACAGAGCCGCTGTTCGCGGGACGGGGACCCACGGGACCCCGCTCGGGACGGGGACCCGCAGCCAGGCAGCCCCGCCGTCCCGGCTGCATCCTGGCCATGCGGTACTGGGGATGCGGAGATACTCCTACCTGGCTCGCGTTATACACAACCCAGAAGTATTTTTTTTATAGCTGCCACTGTTCTCTAAGCCTACCGAGATGCTTTTCTTACACTTTCAAAAAATATACATTTCAGAATCATAAAAATTTACAAGTACTTGAACCATAATCTGCCAATTGTGGCAGCTGTTTCCCATGTAATTTCAGATACTTCTGTTATAATGAATGTGTCTCACTTGGCTGAAGTTCCTGTGAGTGTTTAACTCTGACTGTACGTGGTCCTTTTCAGACCGTTTGCCTGCTTTGAATTTCCTCTACTGTCTAGGTGAAAAGATGCCACAAAACATGCAAAATGAATAAGAGATACAACACTCACTTCCGTCTCTGCATTAGTAGGATTTCTCTTTTAAAGCTGCTTCCACTTACCACCAGGCAGATTTCTCACACCACCTTCACATTCGAGTGCTACATGTATTTTATAGGGAATAGGAATTAAAACCGTAACAAAAGTAAAAATCACCAAGGAAAAGTGAAGAAATGGAAGGAGCAGGCAGCATCTGACTTATTTCTTCTACAAACGGTAACAGCGTGGATGCTTTTTGCACAGTCACAAATGTAAGAACCAAACCCATAGCGAACGCTGGACCCCATGTAAAACATTCTGCTTGAACATAAACCTGCTGTTCTGGGGAACTTCCAATAAATCTCAGAATCTTATTGTTGCTACTTACTTCCTCAGGAAAACGATCGTACATATATGCATGCAAGTGAGTAAATGACGTTGGAAAGCACAAGAGAATACACGCAAAACATGAGAGCACATTTGCTTTGTTAATAGCAGCGAACTCTTTGGACTCCTTAATTGTGCCCAGCCCACCTTGCAAGCCCACGATTTGTGTCCCACTGGTTTCCCCACCAGCATACCCCTGGCTGGCACCCGCATCCTCAAAATTGGGGATTTTTTTTTTTCCCTCTCCAAACTTCACCCTTGAGGCCATTTCACCTCTACTTGGTTGAATAATGGCCCCGTTGTAAATAACACATAGCTGTGTCTCAGGCAAGCCCAAGGAAGCTGCAAATGGGGCTGCTGGTCTGTCCCACAGCAGAAGGATCAAGCTGAAGAAGATCATTTGAAAAGTGATTTTTGTCTTCCCTGGGATTTCGTTCTCTTCTGGTCTTGCCCATGGCCATCCTTGGTGACCAGCAGACTTTTACTTTATTTCACACTTGACTGCAGGTTCGGTGCAGGCAGATGCTGCTTACCATTCCCTGTGGTGGTCGTGAATGTGGGAGGTAGAAGGCAGCAAGAAACAAACCACTGGGGTTTGGTGAAGGGAAGATCCCCCGGCGGCTCCTCCGTGGCCTCTGGGAACGGCAGGTCCACGGTGCCGGCGGGCGGGCAGGAGGGATGCTTGGGTGACGGCTGCCCACGCACGTTTGGGGAGCTCTCACACCGAGGACAGCCTCACCTCTCTGCAAACCAGCCACGGCACACGAGGCCTTTGGTAACATCACCTATTTCGTTATCAAGCTCCTTAATCTCTCTTACGGATTTTTTTCCACTTGGGAGGCTGGCATGAAGCCACGCGCAGCAGATGGACGGCACCGAGGTAGCCAGGGGTTGTGCGCAGCAAGAGCATTCTTCCCAGGAAAGCTGTCAGGAATTCTGCCTTTGCTCAGGGCTGCGTGCCCAGGACAAGGCTCCCTAAAAACTTCGAGCTCCCCTCCCTGCAGGGACCTGTGGATGTGCAAAAGTGGTGGTGGTGATCCCAGCGTGACGGGAAGCTGGTGAGAACAACCCCACCACCAGTCCACGGGAAACGGCGCGAAGAACCAAGTGACAAACCAGGCATTTCCCCAGCCTGGGGATGGGAGAATTGGCCCTGTTAAAGGAAAGTTTCGGGTTTTCGTCTTGTGCCAAGTCGAAGTGCTGTGTTTCCCAGTGCTGTGTTTTCCAGTGCTGCCACTGGCTGTGGTCTGCTGCTGCCCGTGACAGAGGACGTCACATCTGCAGGACCATCCAAGTATTTTGGATGCAGGATTTCTCAAGTTGCAAGGCAAGGACAGTAATTAACAGAATGCAACTATTAAATAATACCTGCAAGAAATTCTGTTTTAGAACTTGACCTTAATTTCATCCACTACTGAAACTAGCTTTTTAGTCATTACCCCCAAAAAGTAAACCGTGCTTTCTTAAAGATTCTCAACAGGTTTTAGTTCAGTTTAGTTTTTAGTTTAGTTTTAGCATTGTTCTTGTTTCCCTCCTCCAGATGAGGAGCAGTGCTGGGGCGGGGAGGGGGGGCGCGCAGAGCAGGCCAGGGACAGCACAAAGGAAGGTTTGATAAGGAATTCAGTGCATCTGAAGGGAGAATTTTAGTAAAGGGTGTCCTCAAAAGCTAGCATTGCTATAGCAACAGTCCAGCAGTTTGTAGGAGCAGCCATAAGAGGGATGCATGCTGGCAGGTTGATCTATTTAGTTATTGCTCCCATGTCGTACAAAGTATGGAGACATCCTAAACTACTGCGGAAACACAAACCTTCTCCCGCACCTCTCAAGGAGGCTGGTGCCATCCCATATGCCGCAAGAGACAAGATAACCGCACATCCCGCACTGGCTTTCCCCAAGCATCGAAATGGTTCATACGTACGGATGTGTTTTTACTACACAGACGCACACCGAAACGCTGGCGTACAGGAGAACGACAGAGAAGGCAGAAAACTCTGAAGCCACTTACCCTGCCTGCAGGTTACTCTCGTTCAGCACCTTAACCTCAGCCTACCTGCCGGCACCTCGTTTCCCCCAGGCTCGCTTTCAGCCAGACAAAGAGGTAGAAGCCCAAAACAATCTGGTGTGGGATTACATAAGTCCCTTTCCCTGGGGGAACCTCTGCTGCTATTTAGCTGATTGCAATTTCTCATCACAGCAATTCTCAACATCATCATTATCAGTACAGCAATCAAACACAAACAGGAGCTGGTTCTAAATGAGAGATGGATGGGTAATGAAATAATTGCTTTGCTTCGCAGCCCAGGGACACTCCCCAGCCCCCAAATACCTGACCTTCTTACAGCGTGTCAGGTACAGTGGGGTTTCCATGTTTTACATCACTCCTGGATATATTACAGCCATAATTCTTGCATTGCCCAAGGCACTGTGGAAATTCCAGCTAATCTCTAACTCGGTGAATTTCCTTTGTATTTTTCAATTTGAAAATAGATGCTATCCAAAAATCTGTATTTATTATTATTGTTGTTGTTGTTCCTGTGTGCTGCTCAATGCATCATCTGAGCAGTGGCTTCCTTCCACTGCAGACTGCAAGGACACACGGCACAGTCCTGCCTGACGGTGCTCACACCCGTACTCGTGCCGAGTAACGCACAAGGCAGTTTCTCAAACATGCTCACTATTGCAATTCTGATAAGCAAAACATATTTTATCACTGTAAAAAAAAAAAAAAAAAAAAATTTAAATCATTATGTGCCCACTTCAAGTACAAAGATTTATCTGATTAACGCAGCAATGGTCACACCTTCATCGGGCAACAAAATGGTTCTGATTAGAATAAAATATCCCCCCCTCCCCAAAGGAGACCTGTTGAAATTAGGCATGTTAAGCACCTAGACATCTTGGAAGTGTAATCATTTTAGGAAACAATTGTTAATATTTCTGGAGGCTTTTAAGCAATACTGTATTTAGCATTACAGCTACTTTTTAAAGATAATTCAATACATTTCCAATGATCCCTGTGTACCAAGAGTCTTCAATCCCTGTTCTTCCCAAGGGGTTTGTGTCTCCCAACCCTCCGGTGTGTTCCAGTGTCCACATACACTTCTGTAAATTAAATATCATTGACCAAATTGGGATCCATTGGGATCTCTGGGGCTCTGATACTGCAAAAGTCTCCATAGCACCATTTATTGTGGTTTACCCCAACATTTCCATCCACATCCCCTAATTCAAACACCACACAACTCCCTTGAGGCTCCTAGGACAAGGTTTTAGGGTGGTTTTTTGGTCGGATTTTTTGTTGCTTTGGTTTGGGTTTTTTTAACGTGCTCCTGCACATGGGATCAGGGAAAGGCTGACAGGGGACTTTCCACCTGGCACACGTTTATTTTCCTGACAGACTAGATGCAATAATCTCCTGTATACCCTTTCCTACCTCTTCTCTGCCAAGCCTCATAGGGAAACGCTGAAAGATCAGCAGATGAAAATTGCTCAAGTCTTTCAGTTGAGTCTATATGGGCAAGAACCTCACTTCTGACTCCAGGTTTTGTTCTAAATTAAAAATCCCATTGAAGTTTTTGTAAAGAATCTCTTGAAGCTATGAGAATGGGCTCTGCATCCACATTTAAGTACATTTTAGTTGTATTTCAAGACTGGGTGGAATACGCTACTTGTAAAGATCGGGAGAAGGTTCTGTATGAGCCATGTTGGGATCACATGAACCCGAAAGTCATAGCAGAATCTCAAAATATGCAAATATGCAGAATATGCAGAAAAAACCCCAGGCATCCCCCTCTCCCCAGCATCCTGCATCCCTTTCTGGGAAACGGAGCACCCATTTCCCAGGCAGCGGTTCCCAGTGCTCACATCACCTAAGCTGGGTGGCTCAACATCTCCAGCAGGATTCCGAGCTGCTCTTCTTCCCTCTGGGCAGTTTCCTGGCCCTCAGTAGCATCACCACAGATGAAACAAAATGTTAATTGTTTCCTTTGGCAGAAACAAAATGGTGAAAAAAATAAAACCGGTCCTACTGGGTACCCCCCCGTTTGTTGTCTCCCCCCTTCATTCGGGTTGTTTCTCTTGCCACTTGGTGCTCTCCCCCCTCCCGCAGACGGGCTCTGTGCCGGGGGGCTGTCCCGCTCACACATCCCCACGTCCCGTCACGGCAGACACCCGGCTCAGCCTTTCCCACAGCAATGCCTCCGTTCTGCTTGCAGGCACGCCAGCAGGACACCGGGCATACGAGAAACCTTGACCTTGCTACATGTCGGGATCCAGAAAGTACAGATAAGCTAAAGTCTGCTTTTAATTTTCTACTTAACGGTGAAAAAGTTTACCTCCAAGTGGCTGCACAGGGCAGCGGCCGTGGGTGTTTGCACCCACCGGGTCGCTGCGTCCCTGTTCCACAGCCCCGGAGAAGTTTCCTTTGGGATGCAAAGTCGAGAGGCTGCCGGTGAGGGGTTTGGACCAAGAAGATGCCGGTCTGCCGGGGCTCGGCCACCTCAGACCCCCACCGCGCCGGGGGGGGCTGCACGGAGAGCCAGTGCCAGGCAGGCACCCACCCCAGGCATTGCTGCAGGAAAGCCATTTAGGCTCTGATCAACAAAGCACTCAAGTAAATGCTTCACTTCACGCGCACGAGTCCTCCCGGGGGGATCAGTCTCCTCCTTCACGCTAGGCACTTGCTCAAGTGGCCTGCTGAGCTGGGACCCTGCCACCAAAACACTTGTGCTCCACCAACGAGCCTCCGCGTTCGGCTACTTGCTGCATGATCAATGCTTGTGAGAGAGAAAAATCAGAAAACGGTGCGTGTTTGACTCCTTGGGTGTGCGAGAAAGCATTGACTGGTTACATACATGCATATATATATATACACATGTGTATACACACACACACACACACAGAGATATATAAAAAAATATATTAAAATATATATATGTGTATCTTCTTTCAGGCTAGGGGATTTTTTTTTACTCCTGCATTTGAGGAGAAATTCCCAAAATTCGGTAGGAACTTTCAAGCATGCATCCCAGTTTAGCAAGAGAGAAGATACCCCTATTTTGCCCATTCTGCTTTCAGGTCAGACCCTGCACCACCAGCTAGCGCAGCAAATCAACAAGGCGGCTTTGGGAGAAAAGCCACCCCTGTTATTTTTTCTAACAAACACAGGCAAACGCCAGCATTAATTTCTCGGAGCTGACCAGCAGGACTGCGATGCCACACAGATGCGATTAGGAGCCCAGGACGCCTGATTGCGCCTGTTCAGCAGCTGCGCACATCTGTACGGGGGGAGGCGAGGGATGCTCGGGCATCGTGAGGGAGCAGCAACAGCCGGGTGATGCCACATCACCTCGGAACACGTGAGGCCGTGCTCACCGACGGAAACCAGCCTAGGTGTAAAAATATATATATACACGCACACCCCGCAAGCACAAAGCCGTAGAGCCAGCACCTTAGACAAAAAAAAAAAAAAATTAAAAAAATTAAAAAGCCCATCAGATGTCATTAAGCCATCAGCGATAGCAGCCCCCCACTCCGTCCCGCTGCAATTTTTGGAGACCAAGACTTGCTGCAAACGCAGAGCTCTCGGTATCCGGCTGTAAATAAAGCCCAGGTTAAATGAAGAGCGTCCCGGCTGAAGGGGCTGCCGGCCCTTTCATCCCTTATCAGCTTCACGTGGGCGGCTGCAAGGTAAACATGAAACGCTGCCGTTGGTAAATTCCGATTTGGAATCTTGACAGCGTATTTCCAAAGGTATAACATCTTAATCAAATTTTAAAATAAAACATCCCAGCGCTGAGCTCCATCATAAACCTAAAAATTATATAACACACATGTTTTTATGCTTTGCCAATTACATTTGAAATAGGGACTGTTTGTTTCAGCCCCTCTAAAAATGAGGCGAGGATGAGAAAACAACCTATTTCCTTATTAGGTTCAGGAGTCAAAGGACTCAGCCAGGAGCCGCAGGCTTCAAGAGCATAGAAGATTAAGACATATATTGGATTCATGATGGAGGGCACAAAGTTCATTTTCAAAATAAAACAGAATTTTATTCATATTCCTTTTAAAATTCAGATTGCCATTTGCCAGCTGACCTGTGACATGGCAGCAGTGTATTACATTTTCAATGAGCAGTCTGTCTGGAGCTGGCAGGAGAGGAAACTGCTTCCTGGTTGAGTTTTTTCACCACCCTTAAATAGTAAGAATTTGTCAGGATTGTTGTCAGAATGGTAGACGGTGCAAACAGGGACAGGGTAGCATATTTATTTTTAATAAGGAGACATGCAGAATAGCAAAGTCACTGGCATTATGCACCGAATAGGGCTAAAAAAATAAAAAATAAATAAATCAGAGCTCGGTTGCAATTTGCGTGTGGAAATCAGGGGTGGAAATACTTGGCAGATACATTGAAAATAAAAACAAAAGCAGACCAGGAAAAAAAAATACATCTATATTTAAAAAATAAAATGCAAAAGCAGTTTAAAGCAAGTTTTCAGAGAGTGCAAGTCAAGCCAAGGTTTTTCTATAGCGAGGAGCTAGATTTATCTAGCTCACCATCTGTCAAAATTATATTACAAAAGGCACATATGCAAAGATACAAGACTACTGATTTTCATATATATTAAAACCCGCAACTCCTGTGGAAAATGAGACTCCACACGCGACGACACCCAAAAGCTCCCATGTCAAACTTCGGGGGCTTCGCTGTAATTCAGCCGCTCCCGCGGCGCGGGGACAAAGGTGGACGCTCTGCCAGGGTCTGTAAATCTGACCATACGCCGCCGCGACCCCCCCGAGCCCCCGCAGGTCCAGCCGTATGGGAACCCCCAAATACTGCAATTGAACCACAAGCGCTTCGCGCAGGCGGAGGGAGGACGGGGGACCGGCAGAAGGGGGGACCCGGGGGCTCGGCGGCGGGTGCCCTCTCCTCCTCATCATCACCGCCAGCCCGGCCGGGTGGTGATGCCGGTTTATGGTCTGAGCAAACGAGGAGGAGGAGGAGGAGGAGGCAGCCAAACTGGTTTTCCCTCGCAGCAGGGTTTGGAGCCCACATTTCTGGAGCGAAATAGTGGGAACCCCAGGTCCCCTTCGGTCCCACCGCCAATTATTTGTGTATTAGATGGCTTTTGTCATCGCAATCAAACGCCAAGTACAAACTGCGCCGCTCTCCTGATAACTTAATCAAGAACTCTCTGCTTCAATCTACCTGTAGATAAAATCCAGTGTATATTTTGACACGGAGAAACAAATCCACTTACCGCAGGTGAATTAGCTAATCATATATCAGTAAAAACACATCTCGTGCTCGGCGTAAAGATGATGATGAATATAAATTCTCCACACGCTGAATTTTAAAATTTTTCTAGCCTAGGCTCTCTCATGTAAGCCATGTTAACCTGCAATCTGTAAATACTTATATGTTGACAATGTATAAGCAGTATAAGCAATTTTGTTGGCAATCTATTTTACTTTATGAACAGCTGAGCTCTAAAGCAGATCACTTCAGCGTTAGCTCAGGATTCATGGCAGGAAAGCAGGAGGGATGGCTCGTCTCTGCTGCTCCCAAACGTGTTTGCAGACTTGAGCATTGGGGGTATTGCAACATTATTTTTGATATCCAAGCCGGCGTTGTGAGCAATGCCAGGCATCTCGCCCCGTCAGCGCTCCTCAGTGGGTGCTTTGGGAGAGGAATGACATACGGCTGTTTACATTTCTCATCCGTGAGTCAGATCACATCACTTCTACCATAAGATATTTTTACCCAATGCAAGGGGACTTAATTGACCACAATGTCACCTTACAGATATTCATGAAGTACAGCTAGCAGGTACAGCCACTGATTTTTAAAAGTCTGAATCTGACAAAAGTATAAAAGGAAAGAAAAACCAAAAACCCAACTTCTCTCTTTTTGCAGCATCGCTGAATTTCAAATATTTTTTTTTTTTTTTTTTTTTTTTAATTCTTGATGCTTTACATTTTGGCTCAATTTAGAATATAAAACATTCTAAAACGCCAACCTGCAAACCCATGTGTTTACTTCATATGTTAATTTATTAAACCGTGTCTGGTAGAAGCAAGATGCGTTAAGGCTAGTTCTGTATTAATATTAACAGCATTACACTACTGGTATACGCTATTGCTACTTTTCGCATTAATCACAAGAAAAAATTCCAGCTGCTCGAACTATTAACAGCATTTAAATCGCTAATGCTATGGAGGAAGAGGCTCGACGTCTGCAGACGTCCCCGGGCTGCGGTGCTGTACGCCGTGTTTGACACCAGCGCAGCGCCCGTCCCCCCAGCAGACCTCCTGGGAGAAGTGGCCCCATGGAAAGGTGGAGGAGAGGAGCAGCCCAGACCCAAACCCGAGGCGAGGTGGCCCAAAGCGGCGCGCACAAATTCAGCCAGGGAAGGGAGCGGAGCGGCTGCCTCGCTCGGCTCTTCCCCCCAAACCCGGTGCTCGGCTCCTCGTTCGGCATAAAATACAGAATCCTTAATTGGTGTGTGCTTCTCCAACATGTTTTTAATGAAAACGCGGCACATAACTCTTAGTTTGTTGGCTGGCAGAGCCCAATTTACAAAAGTGGGAGTGCAAGATAAGAAAAGAGTATATCTGCAAAGCAGGCTGTGCAATGAATCACGCAGTGCCAGAGTTGAGCAGAATATAATTGAGTCCAACATCTCTGAGCACTTTCACCATAATTAATGATAATCTGTAACAGAGGAATCTGAGATTCCAGTTCAGAGAACTGTTTAATTAGGCCAAGTAATGAAAGCAGAAGCAGTACAAGAATATGGCCTGCCTCATGATTAATGATTCATGCTACTGAACACAAAAGTGCCGCACCGTTAACTCTAACGGATGCTGCATCTCTCTGGCATTTACAAAATAGTGAAATGCATGCATTTTTGTATCTTAAAGATGTAACTGGCAGTATCCTTTTCTGAGCTATTTACATGATAAATATGGTTGCAAAGGTAACCATCCTCCTCTCGGGTTCTTTGCTCTGGGGTACTTTAAGATAAATATGGTATCTGCCTGAACATCAGTATTAAGGTAAGGTCTCCTCCACTGCTCAATAATTAATATCTTCACTTTTAAAGTTAGCCAAACACTGATGTTTTTCTTTTGTACTTTGAAAACATAGACGAGCCCTGGTGAAATGATGTGCTCTCAGTGCAGCTACCCAGATACATTTAGCTCTCTGGAAGGAAAAAATAGTTCAGTTCATAAAGTACAAAATGTAAAAGAAAAAAAAAAAGATGAAAAGATGGTAAGTTTTTTTGCAGGCTTCCACTCTTGCTGGGTCAGGGTGCAAAATGTAGAGCAATTTGACACGGAATTGCCCTAGAAGTGTAAGGGACATGACAAAAGAAGTGATAAGACTGCCTGGGGCTTTAACTTACAAGCCAGCAAATTATATGGGTTTTATGTGACTATTTACTCCGCCATTCAATGAGACAAGGAGTACTACTTATCATGGGCACTGCAGAAGCCCACGGTACATATGCAAGGTCTGAGATAAGAACACTTTTACAAAGAAGCATGTTCACTAATGTCTCCATTCACCACCAGATTAGGTCTCCTTGGGTGCCTGCTTCAGAAGCTGCCACGGTTCAGCACCCACCGAGACTAATACCCATGCCGGAGGCATTATCTGCTCTCTGGCATAATGGACCAACATTTCTGCCCTGCCACCGTCCTTCCCTTCGTGGGGAGGACCCCCTGCCCTGCACCCTCTCCTTCCACTCTCCTCCGGGCACACAAGGAGCTCCTTCGGCTCCGTCCTCTTCCCGACGGCAGAACTCGGGGCCATCGGGGGTCCAGCGGAGGTTTGGGGGGGGTTTAAAAGGGAGATGTGAGACTGGCCGGCGCGAGGAGCGCTTGGGGCTCCCCTGAGATGGGTCCTTCATTCCTCCTGGCCATTCGGCGCTCACCGGTGTCACGGAGAACAGCAGCCTTCCCATTCCAGCACTGCACACCCACACATCCCCTCCCTGCCCCTCCGCCTGCTTTGGTGCGCCAGCAGCAAGAAACCACCTACCACTACGAGTTTTTAAAAGCACACTTCCATGAAGAGGAAAAGCTTTAAAAAAACCTCACCTAAAATGATAGGAGAATGGATGTGCTTAAATTATAATGTCAAATAATGAGCAGGGCAACTTGTGAATCTTTAATGGACGTTTTAAAGAGCTCATAAACTTTTGGGTGAGATTACAGAGGCTCTGAACCTGTCAAACACAGCTCAGTTATTTTAAAAAGACAAACTGGCAACCGCAGACCAGGGAGTTTCACATCTGCGGAAGGGAAACTATGGGAAACCCTCCTGAGGGAGGCAGGACGAGGAGGAGGAGGGTGTGATTAAGGACAGCAGCATGGCTCTCGGCATGCCGGATCGTGCTTAACTAATCCCCGGCATTCTTTGAAGATATTACTGCCACAGTAGATAAGGGAAATTCAGATGTAGTATACTAAAATTTTCAAAAAGACATTCGACAAGGTTTCACCGTGCAGATTAACGCCCAAGATAAAGGCGCACAACTGGTTTAGGAACAGAGGACTTCACGTCTCACCGGGTCCGACTCGGTGGGCTGGGGGTGTATTTTCCAGTCACACTGGGCTGGTTTAAGAGGCAGATCCAGCCTTGCCTAGACCTTGTTCCTAGGCGAGACCCGGAGTTTGCCGGCTGCCCTGGTAGGCAGAACACAGCCAGCAAGTACCCCCTGCAAAGACACGCTGCACGCCTCGGCTGAGCTTTCAGGCCATTGGGAAAAACACGAGCTTGTGACCTGGAGGCTGAGTAATTTAACGTTTGTTTCTCATAATAATTTATATTCTCAGAAAGGAAGAGGAAAACCTTAAAAAAATCTGAAGAGATGTCAACAGACAAATCCAGCCCAACCTGGAAAGGTTTGGGTTGTGTTGAGAGAAGCAGCGCAGCTCTGGCTAACCAGAACAGCAAGCGAGAAGGTTTGTAGCAGCTCATGACTTCCAAACTCATGTAGGCTCCTGCTTCCTATGGACCACAGCGAGGGCTCAGCAGCAGCCATCACAAATTTCAGTGCTGGGCGATTCCCGTAAGGACACGAGGAAAGTTCCCATCAGAAATCAAACAAGCACACAGCGACCATTTAGCCTTCCCCCTGTAACGTACAGGCTACTCAACATATCTCCTCTGTTCTTGCATGGAGCACAGTAACTGATGGCCCTAAGGACTTTTTAATGACGGCGTCTCATCTCTGGTTAAATACTTCAGGTGACAGATAATTCATCGCATCTGTTTGTAAGAGGTACCAATGGCTTATGCTTACCTATTGTTAATTAGAACTGTGATCACAGCATCACGGTAGAATCTCAGAAATTAAGCAGTATCATCCTGAAACCTTCAAAGCTGTTATGATCTACCCCATCCTATAACTTACTAATGAAATGCAGAATAAATTATTTTAGTATTTAAATTACAGAGGCTTTTTTCCCCCCACCAAGAGATCTAGGTAACTGTGCTCATCATTATCTGTCAGTGGCAATCTCTGCACTATCTGCCAATTCGTAATGAACATTTTGCAAATGAAACTCAGCTGCTTGAGAATTTAGAAAGGAAATGTAGAAATGATATAGCCAAAGAAATATTTTTAAACTAAAGTCAGCATCCTTAATTTTTTCCCATCACCAACCCAAGAAAAATTAGCATGATGACGTCTGGCCTCACTGAGAAAATAAACAGAAAAGGAAGTGTTGAAATCAGCCAGTGTTTTCCACTTTCTGATGCCAAATACTGACTTATTTTAGATTTCTTAAGAGGTGTTAAACAGAGTTCAAGGCTTACGCCACTGGGAGATGAATGCAGTGAGCTCGACTTGACCATTTGTGAGAATTACTGTGCAAACACAACCAGGGTGTTTTTCTTGGAATTTGTTCCTGTAAAAGTTATTCAGAGAGGGAAAAGCTGCAATTCACAAAGAACGCATCGCTGGAATAGTTTTCCCGAAGCCCTGTTACGTGGAGGAGGGAGGGAACAAGATTCTTGTCTCTCAATACCAGCAAGGACTGCTCCAGAAATGAGAATTACAGCAACAAGGCCAGCCTGAGTGAGAGGCTAAGGAGCATTTCCATGCATAAAACTGCAGAGGGGGAAAAATAAAAATAATAATAATTAAAAAAAAGGCCCTTGTTAAAGAGACCGTAAACCACAGGAAACCTTGAAGCCTGGTCTGGAGCAGCCCCGTGCTGGACAGGCAGCACGGCCCCGGGAGACACTGCAGCCACCACGCAGGACGTTTGTTAGATTAGTGCCAACAGGCCTACACGCTGATGAAAACCAATGACAAAAAAAGTAGCCTAGATAACCAGATCCTGAAATTGCTTTCTCCTACATCTGTGTACCCGAATCTCCCTTTTCAACAGCTTGAACACGCTGCAGTGGCGTATTTATCCAGCTTGTCTCACCCGAAACCTCACCCGCAGGTTGGCGAGCGGACCAGAGCAGAGTTTTTGCACTTTGAGCAAAACAAGTGAGACTGTGTTTGTGCTGTGGTTCAGAGATTCCCCTGAGTGGCTGATGCAGATCCACTTCTGATCCCAGTTTGGGGACGACCCAGCGCAGCTCCTTCTCATCCTTCCCTGGCTGGGAGAGCGGCAAAGGCTGCAGATCTGTCTGCAGAGACCCAAACAAACCAAACTAGTCCCTTCGACTGACTAAGACTATCATTTGAACAGCTGGATTTATTGACTTTGCAAAATCAATAGCTATTTTTATTAATCATCTTTAGATAGCATGATGCCCCTACTATATCTCTTTCAGTGACTAATACAATAAATTTCCCCTTTTGATGTTCCCTGACATTTGAGCAAATTAAATGGAGCATTAAATATGATCCTCTTTGGGACAAAAGTGGGTAGAATCATTTGTGACTACTTTATTAACTGCTATGAGAATACTGGCAGCACCTTCTAAAATGTTGTTTGGCATGCAATATTTATTATTATTTAAATTTTTCAGAGCAGTGCTATATTGCTGTGGATCAAATGGTTTTAGTTTTGTGGAATGGAAATATTTCCATATTTGCTTTTATTTTGAACATGATACCAGCTGGGGAACCAGTGTCCATCTTTGCTATATGTATTATAGGAAATATTTATAAAGTATGCTTTGCTCTTAAAATGGACAATATCCATTAAAAAGTTCACATACAAGCAATTTTGCTATGAAATAGTTCAATTGATCTTTTCTGAATGTAATTGCATCAGAATTATATTTTCATTCTGAAAAAGTGACACCAATTTACATGCTTTGCAAAAGAAGAAATGGTCAATTAAATACTATGGCTTCGAAAACTGCACAGGGGGGGAATTCGCCAGAGTGGGGCTCCCTGACCCCCAGCCAGATCCTGTCCAGGTCCATGGGGATCCTGGTGCATTTTCAATGTACAGTCACGTTTACCCTCAATGTATTTTATATCGGCTATTCCTGGCATTTGCATCTGAATTTCCAAATTACAGTAAAAAAATAAATTAACAAATTACACCACTTAGACATACACTTTATCGCCATCTTACAGAGGAGGTATTTCAGGAGGAAGGATGGTACGAAGTAAATTACAGAGCCCCTGCTGCGGGTCAGAGCAGCAGAAGTAAGAGTCGGCTATTTCTGTCGATCAACTGTTTATCAATTTTTGCACAAAACATCCATTCAGCACCTAGATGTGCCTAGATTATGTCTTGATATGAGATTAATGTTACACAGCTTTCTTCTACTTCCAGCAAAATTGAAAGTAAAATTCCCATCATCTCCCACAGAAGCACAAGTCCTTTCATAACAGCTAACTGCTTCTGCCGGGCAAACATTGAAGTTTCAGATTAAGAAGATAAGAACCAATTGACATAAAATAAGAACTGTCCTGAATTTTATTCCAAGGCTCAGAATGAACCCAGACATGAACTTCGATTGAATCTGGAGTATAAAAAGAAATTACAGCTGACCTCCTCCCAGACAAACTGCCTCCGTTGTAGAAGCAATACAGGTGTGTTAGCACAGTGCTCAGCTTGAGCTAATTAGCCCTGCAAAGAAACTAATTAACCCAAGATGAGCATTGTCTTCATACAACTATGCTGTTTTCAGTGTCCAAGGGATACAAAATTAAAGCGGGCAGCTATGTAAGTAGATTTCTGCCCCCAAAAGCTTCAGGTGGGACAGGGCTGGGCATCTCTCGGGGTGGCACAGGTCACCGGTGGCACCACCTCTGCCCCTGTATTTATCGCGTCCTGGGGGGAAACGCTCAAATTCTCTGTATATTCCCTGCCAGCTTGCGCGGTGGCTTCCTCCATCTCGCCGACCTTCTCGGGCAGCCAGCTGTCCCCCCGGGAGCAGCGGCTGCCCAGCCTCCGCACCCAGACCTCTCCCTGCACTTCGGGGCTCCCTCCCCCCAGGACAGCCTCCCCCCGAGCCGCTGGCTCTGGGGCCACGCATTGCCTCCCGTGCATCCTTCCCGCAACCCTGGATCCTCTCCTAGTACTCAACCTCTTTTGCCCCAAACTGCGATGGGCTTTTTTCTGCCTCCTTTCCTTACCTGGTAACCTCCTCTTCATCCTCTTCTTCATCCACTCAACTCAACACCCGAATTTTCAAATCCCACCTACCCGGGAATGATTTCTCTTGGTTATCACCAAAGTGACAGCAATAATAGCCTTAATACACTACTAGCCAGTCTCAGGCAGCTGCGACGCGTGCCGTTTGGAAGAGTAAAAATAAAATAAAATCAATAAAGTGGATGAAGCACTGAGGCTGCTGCCCCGGGGGTAGGGGAGAAGACCGAGCCCAGGAGGTGGCTGGGGGGAGCATCCCCTTTCTGGGCTGTCCCTCCCTCACCAGTGATTCACTTGCAGCGTGCGCTGGAACTGGAGGTTCCTACACTCAAGTTTCACCCACTCTTCCTAATAGTACTACTCCTTGCTATCTCAGCTGTGATTAAAATTGTCTGGGTGGAAGTAAAACGATGTGTAAGTGGTATGTGTTAATGACAGGTTCTTAAAGCTTGTCTTGAAATTAATTTAGCAGCAGAGCACTACCCAGAGGGTTTGAATGAGAAGACACGATGCTACGGTGCCGAGCTCCCAAGCGAAGGACCTGCGCAGAGTCGCACCAAACCCACGACCCCAAATTGCATCTCTGCTGGGTTCAACGGGGGCTGGAGCAGGTCCCCGCCGCAGCGGGGCATGGCTGCTCCAGAGGGGTGGGCACTCAAGGCTTCTATTTCAAGTGACAAAGATGATGATCACCAGCAAAGAATACTGCATGTGTGAGTTTCATATCATTTTCTAGCTTTCCATTTCCTAGCCTGTGTGTGTAAAAATAAATAGTAGCTTATACATATTAAAAACTTAATCTTTTTTCTTAACCACATACCAGCAGTGGCTTGAACCAGGAAACTACCTAAAGGTCTGATTTATTCTATAAAAACTTGAACTTCTGAAAAACCAAGATCAACAGTGCATTCTTTGCCATCTCAGTTACGGGTGAAAGTGTCCAGGTGCGGGTACAATTGCCAGCATTGTACCAACAGCGCACCTTAATGGCACTCACCACTTCTGTCTTCAAGTGACATGTCACTGCAGAAAATCCACTTTTTTCTCCCCTTTCTTTTCTCTTAACTGATTTAATTCTCAATTATAAGCTAGCCATTAGTACAACTTAATTAATACTGTGGGACAAAATGGAAACCACAGTTCTGAATTCAGCATCGCTGAGATTCAAGAGAAAGTGTAACACACCTGTGGTCTGACATGCTGTTAGTACAGAGCATCCCTCTGTTCTCCTCTCAGCCCCAAAACCCCACAGTATCACACCAAATCCAGAACACTGGCCTCGTGCACTCACACAGTGCCTAGCGACACCAGTGGGTCATACAAGCTATATCAATGCTGACAGATTTTAAGTTGGTTTCTACTGCACTAGGTATTTTAGGTGCAGTTACTAAAGTGTTTATACCCCCCGAATCTTTATTTTTTTATTTTTTTTCCCCGTCCCCCCCCCCCCCCAAACAAACAAAAACAACAAAAAAACCCACCCACCCTCACACATTCTGCTGCAAAATAAATTAGTCCATAAAAACACAAAGTGGCAGCAGTGGTACCTCTTCCTTCCAGAAGCACTGCTCTGAAGAGCAGCAGCTCCACAAAGCCACAGACAGGACTTTCCACATACGTAATCTTGCAGACAGGGATGAAATAGTGGCAGGATCAGACCAAAACATGTTGCCTTGACCAGGTAGAAAAAGGTCTATCTTACACCAGGTGAGTAGCCTGCATGCAAACCCCCAAAATTTCTGATTCCCCCCCATCCAAGGTGACTTCAAAACATGAGTCCAGGCAGCCAGGAGAGCAAGACCAGAGAGGGTCAAGCAGTAGCGCAAGGTGAAACACGTACCTCGGATGCAGATCTACAAGAATTGCACCACACCATAGAACAGTTTCTCTACATATTCCCCACTGATGAAACATTATTTCAAGAAACAGCAATAACAAATGATTTACCAAATTTTATTGCTTATTGAGAAAAATACTGACAAAAAAAAAGTCCCAAGTTAATGTGAATTAGACACGCAGGTCCCGTCAATTCTTAGTAAGAGCAAAGTTACTTTTCTGAGTCTTTGCTGGTTTGTTTTTTTCCCTTCATAAGGTCATTTAAAATAAAAAATTCAGAAGTCAATATTAAAATAATAAAATAACACATTAAAACCTCTACTCTTGCCTGCTACAGTTTCTTCCTTAGGACAGTGTTTTCCCAGCAAGCATCCCACCCGTTATTCCACGGGGCCGTCCTCTCCTGTTTGCCCAGCTTTGAGGGATGTTAAACCAGCAGAAGAGGGCTCTTGTTTTCCAGCAGACAACAAAAGGGACGGCCCTTCCTCAGCACCCGAAATGCCGCTGCCCTGAGCCGAGCAGTACCAGGGATGCTCTGAAGCAGCCCTTGCCCTGGGCAAGGGGAAACAACAGCCACGTCCAGCACATCGAAAGGTAAAAAGTGCTTAGGCATGCCCAAGTATTTTTCATTTCTTTCTAATTTTTAGTATTTGAGGGGGGGGAGGAGTCAAGAGCAAGAACCCATTTCTGCCTCTTAGAACAGGATGGGACGAAGGACTTGAGGATCTTCACAATATCACAAGAGTCACTGAAATTAGCTTTCTGCAATAAGCCAAGTCATGTCACCAGGCTCCTTTTAGACGATCTAAAGATTAAAGGCTCTATTCCTGGAGGGTTCCTGTGGCATTTACTCAGGGATTTTTATCAAGCTTTATGTGATGGGCTACCTAACACACCTCTTCCAACCTTAACAGCTAACAGGAATTTGGTATCTCTCAACATGGATTTCTTGCTGTACTGTAGAATATTTGGCAAACATCTTGAGACTGTAACCAGTCAAAGGCAGGAGATCAAATGAAAGAAGGGGAGAAAAGTGGCCAAAGATTCAGAGCAAACATTTAGATTTGAAAGCAAAGTATATATTTATACAAAGCAAGTATGTATGTTAAATCCACAGGTTTAACTATGGCAGCATAATTTCCCACGCCAGAAAAACAGTCAGCGTGGTGTTTTACCATGGTCCGTGCCCATGAGATGCCCCAGGCAGTCGGACTCCTGCACTGAAACACCAACACCAGAGTCACTGCGACAAATGCAACCTGCAGGTCTATGCTTCGTGCAAAAGATGGGATATGGTACAGCCAGAGTAAACACAGGACTGCGTTCAGAGATCTTCAATGCTATGAAACTTCATATAAATTTAACAGGAAATAGAGATTTAACAAAGAGGTTAGTTTACTAGAAAGTGCATTACTTTCTATAGGGTCATTCAGCTCTATACTGAGTGTCGCAGCAGCAATAGAAATTCCTCTTAAAGTTTGGGTGATTAAAAAGCAAAATAAAACCCCAAACCACACCTCATCACCACCACCCCCCCCCCCAAAAAAAAGAAGGAAAAAACCCCAAACCACCAACCCTCAGACCCTTAGGTTATCATTTTCTTTTAAGCTATTTCATAAGCAATTACTTAAGGAAGAGCAGCAGCAGAGAAGGAAAAAAATTTCTGCTGAGCTTCATGTAATCTTAGGAGGAGAATGAGGGTAGAGGGAGGGAGCGTCACCCCGACCTGTCCCCCCGCGCTCAGCCCTGGCTGCAGGGCAGCCGGGGCCCCGGCGAGCGCGGCATGGGTGGGATGCTCGCCTGGTCCCGACAGCACCAGCAAGGAGAGGGGCAGATGTGTCGTTCCATCAAAGCGAGGTGAGCGCTCCCCTCTGCTCATGGGTGGCTCGGACATATTTAAGGTGACTGTGAGGACATACTACACCATTTAACGGAGCATAATGTCCTTGCAAGGGGTTTTAGTAGCCCTATGGGATTGTACAGAGGATGATCTTTTGGTGGTTCTCTGTTGAACATACCAAAATTATCTCATTCTCTACAAAACGCTATGGGCTTGCAGCACTAGTCCTGGCTCCTGTGAGGTTCATCCTAGGCAACAACTAGGAGCTCTTCTGCAAGCACAGAGCAAATATTGCGATTTCCCAGGACTGGTCCATCCCCCTGCCTGCAAGGGATTCTCGTGGGCTCCTCTCTACAAACACCAGCAATGAGCCCCTTCCCGGGCGTCCTCGGGGGAGAGCGCTCCTGCCTGTTCAAGGCTGCAAGAAGCACCTCAGCGTGCAACCATGATGCTTGGCACCAGTGCACAGACAAGAAAAAGCCAGACAGTGTCGAATAAAGAATGATGGACAGTATGAGCATTACCAGCAGGAAGAGATATTTTCTGGCACCGTTGCTTCTGTGCAAGAAGCTGTCTAGCTCCTCTGCATTACCAGAGATGGTGTTTGCACATAAATACCATGTTTTTATTGGGCTTCTCACCATGGCTATGAAACACAGGTAAGACTGTAAGCTGGTCTGATTTACAATCCCCTTCCAAACAGAGTGGCAACTCATCAGAGCACACAGATGGTCCTCCTAAAAACAACCGCTTTTGCAAAATCATCAAGACAGGTTTAAGATGTTTGCTGTTAGAGCCTTATGCAAATGAAAGGGCCACACAACTACTTAAACACTAATGGACTAAGCATATACCACGCACGTACTTCGCCTAGGCAGGCTGGAGCCACGTCTGCCTTTTGGTTTGTCGTGGGAATTTCTTACATAAGGTTTCTCCTCTGCTCTGAAAAGGTTTACAGTCAGGCGAGAGAAAGGCGAGAGCTTTTCTAGCAGCCGCCGCAGGGCGAGCGTGCCGCTGCACGGCTCAGCCCCATCGCGGCCGGCGACACCGCGCGCGGCGAGAGGGGTCTGCGCAGAGCAGGAGTCGCAGCGTGGTTTTTTTGAACGCCTCATTTGTCGGCGTATCAGCGACCGGGGAGAAAAGTGGTTTTAATCTTCGTTCCGCGTAGCGCCGGCTGGAGCTCCTACAGGTGAGCGGGCAATTTGTACAGCACCAGGCGTAACAGCGTTTGGTACCGTGGGCGAGAAAGGGCAGGTGAAGGGCTGTCCTAGCCATATTTGCCACCAGATACGCTGGCCTTCGGGATGCAATGGAAACGCAGAGGGCTACAGAAAGCCCCGTGAGACCCCCGAGCCCTGCCTGCCCTGCGGTGCCGGAGCTGGCCAGGGTAGAGACCCTTCCCTCGCCCACGAGCCGGAGCCACGGGCTGGCCACCCTTTAATTCTTCACCATGCATTTCCTAAACTCCCATTATAAAATGGTACAATTACTGCAGGTCATGAACATCAAATGCCACTAGCACTTCCAGCTGTGCCTCTGCAATAGCCTCCCGACAGAAGTACTGCAACGCAGTAATAATAATATCCCAGCTGTAGCCACAATCACGGAAATCACTGACAGTGTCAATAATGTATAAAACCCCATGGAAACTCAACTGCACTTGCCAAAAGGCATTCATCAATTACACCGCATTTTATCTACCATTCAGAATGGACTGGTTTTATTGTTGGACTTTTAAATAAATGGGTAGGGTAAATAGGCCCCGGCTGAATTGCTCTATCTCCAGTAAAAGGTATTATATAGAGTTTTACCTTAATACTTCAAACATGTTCAGGAACCACAGCAGATAGGCAGAGGGCATATCGGCAAGGAGTCGCGCTCGCGTGATTGAACCCAGCCAGCTCGAAGGTTTCGGAGATGGAGCAGCTTCTGCTGATGGAGGAGTCCTGGGAAGGGGAGCACCCCAGCCACCAGCCAATTACCCAAAAGGATGGGGAGGGACGAGGGGAAAAATCAGGGATAATCAGAGGGAATGCAAGGGCAGGTGGTCCCAGTTAGGGTGGAGAGCCAGAGAAAACTCCCCGTGCTTCCCCTACTTGTGATGCAGAAGCTCTGGGGGATCCTCACAGCTGTAAAGGGGAGAAGGCAGAAGAGGCGGCAGGAGGCGATATGATGGGTGCAAAGGGTTACGGGAGAGTTTCTGGCAGAGAAAAAGGGGCAGGGAGAGAGGAGAAAGGCATGAAAAAGCATGGGAGAGAGCAGGGGAAGAGCTCTCCCAGATCAAAGAGAACCACCAGCCCTTGGGGATTCGCGTGAGGTTTTATTTAAGTCCATACTAAAAAGAAAAAAAATCAATTAAATTAACAAAATGGTTTACATTAGAATTCACCAAAAATACCTTTCAAAATAAAAAAAAAAGCCTTAACCGGTGTGATATTTTTGCAAATACTGCCACCTTATCTGACGCACCCTCACAACTCCGGTGAACGCAGTGAGAAACCATTTTCTTTGCTCTGCTCAAGCACCGCGTGGCAAGCACTTAGCAGGAGCTCGCCCCCAGCCCGTAGGAAACACTGCCTCTAATTCATCTGGAGACTCTCAGTAAATGAAAGGGAATATTATACAGGCTTGCAGCCTGCAAAGGCTTTTCCTCAGACCTAACTTTTCAGATGTGTGCAGTTCTCTTTCATGGCACAATCACAGGCTAAATGTGGCTCACCTCCCTCCTGGCTCCTTCCCTCCATGCACACAGACTTAAGGAAGCTGGTCCAAATTAATTTCTCCTTTTTTTTTTTTTTACCTCCACAGAGGAAATGTAAGCCCTATCTGGCATTCTGTAAAACTCTTATTTATTATTGCAATACAGGTTTTCACTGCAAAAGATCTTACTGCTTTTTGTGTCAGAAATTGTCAGCTTCTATACAAACTTAAATTGAGGGACAGTTTCCCAAAATATGTGTCCATGCAACATTCTGAATTATGACTGGAGATATGGAGGGAGAGAGAGGGAAAAAAAAACCCATTATTATCACTGATACCTGTTTCACTGCTTTTTTTTTTTTAATGCAAGTGCTAAACGAGACTATCTATTACTGACAATTCACATTAGCTTTCTTAAACTGTGTGGACAGGTATACAGGGGAACAGTGAATTAAAAGCAGAAGAGACTGTGGTTTAACATGCAATACCATTTATGTCCATGTACGCCTAAGATAAAAGACTTGGAGCTAAAAATATCTAAAAAAGAGTGTTTCCTCACATTTCAGGTTGGTATTTCACAGCAGAAATGTGAAAAAATAGATTTTATTTATTGACTTGAAAAACACTTGCCTATTTAAAAATCTATCTGAATAGGGAATGACACAATCTGTCTAAAACCGTGATTATCTATATAGCTTGTAATCACCTTCCTTTCAGTATATCAGCACTGTGTACTCCAACACGGTGTTAATGGGCCCATCTGAAGTCAAGAGGAGTTGTGGCTGGGTAAGGAAAGGAATAGCCAGGCACGTGCCAGCCTCCTCCGATTTTGACTTTTTTAACCATGAGCCCAAGAGGATGAATAGGAGCATCTCAGATGAAAAGGCGGAGAAAGAGTGGCAAATTGTTTTCCAAGGTCACGTGCCATAATATCCGCAAACGAGGGTTGATGAAACCTGCACATAAGGAAACCTTCTTTGGGAATTAGCACGGATCCTGGAAAGTGGCAACTTCCTTCAAACACCTTAAATAAATCTTCTTTTATTCTTTCTTTCTCTCCTGACCTGCATCTGGCTGCCAGTGCACATGAAAGAAATTACGAAAGCTTCTCAGTCACTGCTACTCTGGTTCCTTTTGCACTACAGCATTTGTCATTGCCAAAACAGCAGAGTTTAATTAAGTGTTGTGAGCAGCCTAGTGAGAAACACACTTTAAATTAAACCTCTGTACATGCAGCTATTGGTTCTTTACCTCCTGAACAATCAGCGGGGTGTTCGGCATAAATTCCTCCTCTCAAGGGAAAGGCAGCTGTACGCACCTCTAGCAATTCATAAATGATCCTGCTTTCCCAGAACCATATCTTATTAAAGCGCATTTAATTATTTCTTAGTTTTAAACACCAGTAGATGAAGGCGATAATTAATGTGCCTACCACTAAACATTTTATTTACTCTTGATATATTAATGGTATTATCAAGAAAATATGCTACAGTTTCAGGTTTAACAAAATTACATGGCAAATTATCTTTTGATGCATCAAGCAATCGTTAATATAATGGAATAAATTATTTTAACACCTCAGTAGTAACAAATGGATACAAGTGCGTAAGCATTTTAATTTTTCAAAATGTTTTTACAGTTACAGATTACTGAGGATACTTAAATCAACGACGCAGGAGTTAAGAATAAGATGGAAAAAAACCCCCAACCTTAAAAGGTATTGACTTGTGTTTTTTTCTACAGGAGAGAAATATTTCAGTTTAACTGGTCTTTCCAGGAGAAAGTACCCTACTACATAATCATCATACTAAAAAGAATAATTGTTAGTAGCAGGTAAGAAATATTTCAGTGACATTTAGGCGTTTTTCCTGCCAACTGCAAACATGCATTTATCTCATGAAAATTCAGATTGTGATTGATACATATACGTACAAATATACGTACACTTGCATACACATAGATGTCTTCTTCACAAATACAGTATATATAAATGCAGCGTATAGGTAAAACGTTTCACCCCTCAGGTGTCTCAGAAGGATGCATGGAAGATGTATAGGGCAGGCGATCCCTCTGGGTGCACCCTCCCCTGACCGGAGCAGCGGCCCCAGCCACACCGAGCCCCACTGGCCAGAGCTGGCCACAAACTTCCACTCCCTTTGTGCTCAAGCCTCTAAAGAAAGGGAACCTGATGCCTTTTTCTTATTCTACACAATATTTTCAAAGATGTTTTTCTCAACCCCTACGACGCTTTCTTCTGGAATAGGTGTACATTTTAAGACCAAAAGGAATTTTTCTTAACAAAAATAGTTTGGAAATTATTCCAGTAAATAAATGGGTGGCATTTTTGTTAAAATATTCAATGGAAATCTTGAAATTGAAGAATTAAAATGAACATATCCGCATTTCTGAGCAGCCCTGGCACAGGTGCCATTTATCTTGTGCCTGGGGAAGAGGTCCCAACCCGAATACCAGACCTTTGTGCCGGCCTCACGCTGGGCAGAACAAGGGACTTCAGCCGGCGTGAGCTGAGACCGGGCTGGCGATGCGCTGCAGCCCTCTGCTCCTCGCCAGCCGGCAGCGAGCCGAGCCGAGCCGTGCCGGGGAGGGGTACCCCAGCTGGCTGGGCCACTGGGGATGCCAGGCAGCTCCAAAAATCACCGTTCCATACCGTTCAGTACAGATGTCTTGTAGAGCGCATGTAGAAGGCACAGAAAAGCTGTTTACAGTGCTCGCACCCAAGTTATCTTCCAAAAGACGGGACAATTAAGTTAAATTGCCAGTCAGAGCCTTGACTCCTGAATTATTTTTTCTCGGCGGACATCCAGAGCCTGAGGTTGGACAGCAGGAACTCCCGCTTCTCCTCTGTTTGGGCAATAGGTGTTTTTCGGCTGTAAACAAAAATATAAATATTCGTGTTCACATCTATTTTCTGGATATTCCAAGTAAAGTGCATTTTCTAAAGACAAATGCCTGAACTGTCTGGAGGCAATGGTAACACACGGGCAAAACATCAGCGCCATTAACAGACTCTCTACTGGTTTTAAAGCCTGCCTGGTACCCAGGGATGGGAAATGCTCTATTTGTTCGGGTACGTGATGTATGAATAATCGCTTCCTTCTGCTGAAGCGAACACAGGCTCGTCACGCCGAGTGGGTCCAGACACCCTTCTGCACCACATCTAGAGGAGAGCATCTTCCCCAAAACCTCTACTTTGACACTAAAGGCTGGTTGTGTTTTCTTCTCTTTTTTTTTTTTTTTTGTTTAGCCAACGGGAGGTGCCAGGCATCTCCTTTCTCTGCTTCAAGTTTCCCAATGCGCAGCGTAGGAAGACCAATATTCTTCAAATACTGCTTTGATCTTGCAAACCAAAGACAATTCCACAAAGACATCTGCTCGGAGAAGCAGCATGGACCAACAAACGGGCAGGTTTTTGGCTGGGGACCCCGCAGCCATGCCGAGGGGCAGCGCTGGACATCCCCATCGCCGTTCGTGGCGAGAGGCACTGCCGGGGCTGCCAGCAGTTTTGTTCCCTTGGAGAAGGAAGGAATTTGCTGTGCCGTGTTTGTACAGTGCCGGACATCATGTAAGCGAATCCGTGATCAAAGGTTCCAGGCATTATGGTATAGAAGAAGTAAGTACACCGCTATATGCGCTTAGACTTCGGCTTCAGCCCTGGTTTGACGTGTACGAAGGGCATCCTCGGTGCTGTGTTCTCTGCCAGTTTTAGGTAATACGACATCGCAGCAATCATTCTCCCTCAATGCAGACCATGCGTTCCTTGGTGCTACAGGGAAATTGGACATAGAGTGATTATAAACCAATATAATTAGCCTTTAAGGGAGGATGGCCTTCTTTGGGGTTTGGTTTGTCTAACAGATAATGGCCATTGAAAGGAAAACAGAGGGACTAAAATTACTTTTAACAAGGAGCAATGGGGAGCATGTGGTGCAGTGGAAGGACTCAGAGGAAGCGATGCAGGGGCAGGACTTCAGCCTTGAACCTCTAAATAAATAAATACATATGGTCTGCAGCACCAGCCAAGCCACCACTCAAGCAAAATGCTATTTTTAAAGGCACTGAAGCATTTTCTAACTTATCCCCAGGGATTTACACTTAAAAAAACCCCGTAAATTCGCAGAGGCTTCCTTCAAACGCTATGAGCAAATCACAGCTCTTTGCAAAATGCATGGCCAGGGAGGAGAGCCCCAGCCCCTGCTCAACAGCCGGGACCGATGCCCACTTTCTGCCTCTTGCAGCAGCAAAGGCAATGTCATTTATATGGTTTTAATATTATTTGCATGGTTTTAAGGCAAAAGTAGTTAAAGTAAATGGAGAAAATAAAAGTGAACATTTGATTTTTTGAGCACGTTTGTGAAGAGGGAATGATTTATATGGCTGTGCAACTGTTGACCACTTTGTTTTGGCACTTATATCTATATTTCCTCTTATTGTGGCTCTCTCAAGTGTTTGATAGACTAAGATGGAGGCATTAATTGAATTCAAGTGTAGAAACCTGAAGTATTTTTATTATTATTTTTAGTTCTCTCACCTTTTATTTCCATTAGCAAAGAAACGTAATCGCTGTGGGGATTTATGGCTAAAGGACGCAAACAGAGCTGGTTACAGTTATTAAAATAAAACTACTTTACCTGAAAAAAAAAACAAAATCCCCAAAAACATTTAAGCTGAAAAACACATAACAGAGCGAAAACTCACTGTTTTCCCAGATTTCAGAGCCACAATAGGCTTCTAAGTTTTTACACTGTGTGCATCCTGCACTGTTGTACCAGCACCAGACAAAATTCATTTTCCTTGGACCGGTGCTCCTGTTCAGCCACCAAGAGTCCAGCAGAAAGGCTCTCTTTTCCCTGCTCATAGGGAGACAAATTCTCTAACCGTGCCTTAAAAACAGCATCGCGGGTTCCCTGTGCGGAGCTGGAGGGCTCCCGTGGGAACCCAGGACCCACGGGACTAAGAAGCACCTCTGGGCTGGAGGGGCACGAGGGGTGGTGAAACCGCGGTCCCACTCAAATCAGGCCTAAATTTGCCCAAGGAATGCATATATTTGGTGTAATGCAGTATTTGGAGTGCCCTTACTTCTGAGGTTAAAACAGACAAGGCGGGTGAAGAGCACTGCCATTGCGTACTGAGCTTAAGCAAATGGGGGTTCCTGCTCCAGCTAATAACTCCTGGTGCACGTAGAGCTTTGTGTGCCTCACAGGGTGTCGGGCTCAGGCAGTTTTGCCTAGCACGTACCCCGATTCCTCCATCAGAGAGGGAGACGTGAGACACGAAGGGCTTCATCTCCCCGCAGGAGCCAGAGAACGGGGGGAACGGAGACCCTGAAACTCCGTCTTTCCATGCTTACAAATATAATTCAACTTTCTAGGAGGATAAAGGCGACAAGGGGCTGTCAGCAGGAGAAAGAAGGCGGCAAGGACGTAAAAAGTGCGTGTGTCCCGGTGCAGGTCACCACCGCACACAACCCACCCACCCTCCGAACCCGCAGCCTCCGCCAGGGCACGACCCACGCACCGCCTCTTCCCCGCAGGAGAGGACGGAGTAGGCAGCTCTCCGAAATACGTATGTCTGCGCACATGTATACAGACATATATTCTATACGTCTCTGCAAAGTGTTCCTCATTTGACTGTTTTTCCCCAGCCCCGTCTTCGTAAACAGCGTCGCCCAGGAGGCTGCCTCCAAACAGGAGGGCGACGGAGGAGCCCTGAACATTAAACAAGACTGTGTGCTCTCTGCAAAGCAAACTTCATGCCCACTCACACCCGGGGCCTGGGAAGCATAACCTTTAGAGCATTAGCGCGTCGGCTGCAGCCGGCTCGGCAATGAATCCAGGACGTGCTGCGGGGACGGGGTCTCCGGCTGCCAGCGCCTCCCACCCTCGCTCGAGGGACCGGGTCCAAAATCGGCTGCGTGCGCATTTGTATTAAGTTGGTGGCGGAAGAAAAGCAAAAAGCAAAAAAAAAACCCCAAGCCCCTAAACTAAAACCCCCTTCTATATTACAAAAATCAAGCAAGTAACCTAAGGACTTTATCTAAAACTGTGTTTTCTGGACTATTTTAATGGGTTTGTGCCAGGTTTCTGAACAGGAGTCAAAATTTTAGTACCGTAAGTAATTGCAGCGATAGAAACTGTGAAAAATTGCTGCATTTCATGCTGCACACATTGCATCATTAGAGTCTGAAATTTGAATATGATCCATTATAAAGGATTTCATATTAAAATGCATAAACATATGTCGTGTGTATATATAAACGAAATCCTCAAGCATAATTTTAAGAATTAGGGTATCATAAGATTACTAAGAAAAAAATATGAAGGGCATACATTTTTCGGTCTAATACTGAAACGCATCCTATTGCTATTGATTTCAGTTAAAGTATTCAGAGGAACAGACAGGTCCCTCCAGAGGGCAATTCCGAGAATCTAAACTAGAAAGCCCCAATTTGGCTGTTTAAAGAATAGGTATCTATCACATGTAAGGGAAAAGCTCCCTCATCTATGTGAATATATATTCCTTAGCTGTAAAATGATACATTCTGCTGCTATCTTTCTATTATTTAGCACTAATCATTTCTCTCAGCCTTTCTTTTGCTGTAAGACTAGAATTTAACATAGAGGCTGTTTGGATTTTTTTTTTTTTTTCCTTGAGAATTTTTTTGACCTCCTGGGGTGAGCTTTGAACCCTTTCCTGGGCCAAATAAGTGGACAATATAAGACTACTGCAAGCATAATGCTTTTACCAAAAAAAGGTGGATTGGCAGCTTCATTACTAGGTATTTTCAGATATAGTTCCTGAAAGGTGGTTTCCTTAAAGAGACTTTCTCAAAATGAGAAAATGAAAAGTGTTGGGGGCAGAAAGGGGGTGGAGGCGGAGGGAGGAGAACAGCAAGAAAAGTGGCCAAATTATGACTGGCCACCTCCCAGCAATAAAGATCTAGAAGACACTCAGGGTTATAGTAGGGGCCGAAGTAACTTCCATGCAACAAGCGCCTTCTGAAAAACTGCCACAAAACACTTCACAACCCGTGCTGCAATTAATGGGAAATGTAAGGACAAAGGAAGAACTGGCACACGTTCTTGTGCATCCTCTAGTAATGACAACGTTCAAATCAGAGTTAACACAGGACAGGTAATGGTAAAACGAGACCATATGTGCCCAGCAAACGGAGGCTATCACCATGCAGGAAGAATTCCTCTCAGCAGAAGGAGTCGTATTTTGCTGCACTGAAAAGAAAATATCCCCAAGCCCGTGGTGGCTCCAGCAGGCTGGCTGGGGAGAGGAACACCACACACAACAGCCCTGAGTAGGGAGCTTTTAGGACTAAATATTAGAGAGGAATTTGGGGTGAAAGAAATAAACCGAACGTCTCTAACTCCTGTCCCTTGTCGCCTCCTCTTGCCTGCTCTGTGGTGATGCTGCCCACTTCAGACCCAAAGGTCCGAACCCATTTTCTGAGCCATACAGCCCTCTGGACATTTCGGGAGTTTACTGAGGGATATTTCCACCCTCTCTCCCCTTCCCCAGTACACGCTGGCGGTTTGAAATATGAAAAGATTTCCAATTATTTTGCTCCAAGCTCAGCCTGGTGTCAGCAGGCTGCTGGTTCAGCCCCAGCCTGCGCAGGTACCTGCTCTGCTCAACGGAGCTCGTGCTTCGTTAGCTGCTCCGAGCTACCGTAGTGCTACGGCGAGCTCCGGGGGCAATAAATGGGGCTTTAACAAATATAAGTAAAAGACTGCCATGTAAACTGAGAGGAAATAATAAAGCAGGGAAGAGCCGCATCTGGCGTTTCCTTCTGTGTGCAGGGAAAGGGCGTGCTGGATATTTTCGCATCTCGCGCAACAAAGTTGTGGCTTGAACGATATCAGAAATTACGAAGGCACGCACTGTCTCCCTCACCTCCCTCCTTCAATCCAAACCCTTCCTGCGCTGTGGAAAGCGTCTCCGCAGGGCAAGAAGCTCCCAGCTCTCAGCCCAGATGGGTATCCTGAAATTCATAATGCTAAAAACCGAGATGCCCAGATGGCCTTTCCAGAAGGACAGACAGAAACACACCGTACGTTACATTAGACTTGCGCAGAAACGTGCCTAAAATTAAACACCCCCCCATTTGCTTCCTCTCAATAGCAAAACCCAGTGATAACACGTCACTTGTGAAAGCATCTCCCAGGGATGAGCGAGGTGGGCGCTACCTCTGCGCCGCAGCCCACCCCAGTCCCGCGTGGCCATCGCTGTCCGCCCTCTCCTCCTCAAGCCCAGCACCCAGCCGCTCCGGACAGAAAGGTTAGGGTCCCTTCAGCACGCAGTTTTTCCTCTTCTGCTCAGCTCTTCAGGGGCACGCAATGCATATTTTTGTCAAATTCTTATTTATTCGCTTTGATTTTTTTTTTTTCTTTTTCAAATTGCTGCTTGGCTCAGACTTTTAAATAAAAATGCAAATACTTCAAAACCAGCAATAAAAGTGTCCTGTTGTGGTACAGAAGTATTATTGGTGTTATAAATAAAGCGCCAGTATTTGACTGCTGCGAAAAAAACCCTGACAAAAATGAAGCAAAGCAGTCTACAGGGGTTTATGTGTTGCAGAAGCAGCTCTTACTAAAATAACCCTAGAACAGCCCCAAGTCTGCCATGACACAAGCACCACTGCTGTGATGTTGCTCTTTAAAATATACCTAAATGGAGTGGCTGCAACCTATGTCATCAAAAACAAGCTTTTCCAGCTTGGGCTTTTCGAAGGGGTGCCATCTTTCCAGCAAACCCTGTGCTACAGTCACTTGGGCAAATAAAAGTAATTCTCAAACAATTACTTACACGACATTAAAGCATCTGGAAATGAATTATCAATTGTCAAATTGGTCCAGTAAGATTTCAGTCTTGTTATAAAAGAGAAGCCTCTGAAACTAGTGTCTCATGGACAGATATCACCACCAGTGTCTCATGGACAGATGTCACCACCAGTATGTCATGGATAGACGCCACCACCGCGGGTCCCTGCACTCACTCTGCTCAGGGCAGCTCTGAACTGGCTGCCTGAACTGCATGCAAGTCACACGAGGATCCCAGCTGCAGTTTCAGCATCAGCAATCGTATTACTGCAAAATTGTCTGATCTCCAAACAGGAATATACGCACAAAATTCAAGCAACCTAAAAAAAAAATCAAATTCCTAGTACAAAAAAAAAAAAAAAATCAATTTGTGCAAGGATTGGCAGGACCCTCCTTCTCCTACGGCACTGCGTAAGCAATGGGTTTCTACACCTTGGTGGCCACGCCAGCCCCTTCAGCCCTCTCACTCATACAGTCCGCCTCCAGCCCTTGCAATTCATAGATGCTCTATCGCAAACCACACGAGCAGCACAAGGGGTTAAAGTTGCCAGACGCCAGCACAAAGCAACCTCACGTAAGGTGCGGTGACTATAGGTGCCACGGCGGCATCACCCTTCGCCTTGACCTCCTCTGACTCCGCGGCCTCGGTGGTGCCTCAAGGCCACGGGCGTATTTCTCGTGCACGTTCATCTTTCCAATGTCTGAGCCCCCTTTGAGTGGCAAACAGCCCTGCAGCTTTTACACAGCAGATTTTTTATTTTTTTTTTTTTTATTTGCTAGCAGTATTAATTACTGCTCCTCCAGTCCAGTCCATATTGCCAGCTTGATTATTCTGGCTTACTTCAATTCACTGAAATGAATTATGCCACAGCACTTAAAAAGTCGCGAACACTCATCCTTTTTAGTGGTGTTAGGCTACCGCATTGCAAATGTAAACTGACACAAGGACTTTGCTTGCTGTGAAATGAGAAGACAAGGCCACCGCGATAGGAAGAGATGGCCAAAGCCTTTATCGCAGCTGACAAATCTCACCGCGATCTAAAATGGAGTTTCACCCGCAGCTTACATATAGATCCGCATTTAGCTTGACAGCCAAGTCTTTGGGAGACTCGGGGTTAAATAAAAAAGCACAGCCGTTTACATGAACCTTAAACAAACTTACAGCAGCATTTTTCTTTTAGCCGACTGACATTTTTCTTTATGTTTCGTCAGTCATATCTGAGCGATCAGACAGCCACTACACGTGGTACACCCACCAGGATTATTATCTAGACCAAAGGCCCAGAGCTCATTGTAGCAGGCATGTAATTCTTTACAATGTATGCCACGTTAACTGTGTTGGGTTATCTATTCAACAGCTGACTGAGCTGGGCTCTCAAGCTCTTCTCAACAACCATGTAAGAAGCGATGACAATTGTACTACTTCATAACGGCTGCATGCAACTCTGACACACACTTCACAGCAACCAGTCATCTATATAAACCAATTTCAAGAGCAAAATTGCATGGTGCCTCCACTCTGTTATAAACACAATGATATCCACTCAAAGCTGATAAATGCACTGCATTTCTCCAGAGCTTTAAAGAAAAACTTCCCCGTGCCTGCGAGCTCTCCATGGCAGATTTGGCCTCTTTACGCCCCGGCCGGTCATCGGGAGATGCACAAAGAGCCTGGCAGGGCGGACCTGCCGCTGCAAGGCGATGCCGACACCGGTGCTTCGTGGCGAAAGGCCGTTCCCCCTCTTCAAAGACTCTGTACCTGATGAGCTGCAAGAGAAAACAAGGTTATACATAATTAAGGTTTTGCATACTTATCGACTCCTTAGCAATTTTCAAATTAATTACTGTATCTTTTCATAGGATTACATGCAATGTAATCCTTATTATGGAATAAAATATCTATAGCAACCACAAAGTCCTTGAAAAAATACTTCAACACCAAACACTCTAACAAAGGGGTAGATTAGAGACTGTCAAACAAATTAAAACCATTTTTACCGGCTACTATAGCTCCGTAAAATGGTGCTGTGGGAGCAGTCCACCTCATCAATGCAACGCCAGCTGCAGACGTACTGGCAACGTGCGAGGCTCTCATTTTGAAAATACTGCAACTTTCCATCAATTTGAGGCGGCGCATGTTATTTCTCAACTGTAGGCAACAAGATAGCCTCTTAGCTTTTGCTTCATGCACCGTGTATGTAATACACACCACGATATCATATTGCAAAGAAAAGATGAAATATAGCTATAGGGACCTTTATTTAATGAACCCTGTAATTGAATACCAAAACAAATAGACATCCTGATAAAACACAAAAATTATTATCTTTTTAATTCAGATAAAGGATAGGATCAATCCCTGTTTGTTTGCATTGTTCAATTAGACTACGTGAGAGTTAAAAAAGTGATCTAGACCAATCCATAGGTAATACTGCCTCGCTGCATACTGTACAATAATTTAAATATGTTAACATTTATACATTCCTATCACACTGCCAATTTTTTCCGTCTTGACCTCGAAAACCACACGCCAACTAGGTCCATCCAAAATACTTGGTGCTGACTCAACAGGACGTTTGAGGTGGCTCATGGCCAAGGTTGTCCCTCGGTGCCAGAATGCTCTGGGACAACATCCCACGTGGCACACTGCTGCCCGCGGTGACACAGTGGGGAAATGGGTCCAGACCACCCCTCGAGGTTAAGCAAGGGGGGTGCAAAGTCCCACATGGGGTGCTGGGGCCATGGGCAGAGAAGAGGGGGGCACGCGAGGAAGACACGGACAGGCTGGAGTAAGCCCTGGGGAGTCCACAGGGTGTAGGTCATGGAGAGCATCCCTAGGGGTACCCAAAATTCAGCGGGACCAGGCCCTGGGCAACCAGCCCCAAGCTCCCCAAGTTGGCTGAGCTTAGAGCGGGGGGGAGGGGGCCAGAGCCCCCCCAGCTCCTGGCCAACGCCAGCACCCCGATGGACCCCACCGTCCTGACCCCCAGTCCCTCACAGCCTGCTCTCCCCAACTTCTCCCAAGAGTAAGGCTGGGTCTATGGAACACGAGACACGTTTGGGCCCGATTTTGACTCCTCGAGGGATGAGGACAGTGACGCCCTGCACTGTGGGCGCAGGCTGAAGGTCCAGGTGGCTGCACAGAAGCGCACCCCGTCTTCTTGCTCCTTCTGCTCTTCACCCGATGGCAGCCTTCACAAGTGCTTGTTAGCTTTGCTTTGCTTTCTACATAAAGCATTACGCAGCTTTAAAAATCAAGTTTTGCACAAGAGGCGCACTGTCCTCCACCAATAGTTCACAACCTTAACTCATCCTTCTACATCAGAGTTTATTTTTAAGGAAACCATTAACGATGATCCACATGGAAAGGCTTCCTAATCCCGAGCCGTCCACGCAACTCTGACTAAGCACAGCAGACAGAATGAGGCTCCGGCTCGAAATTAACTTTCCTTCATAGATTGGTCTGCAATCCTCATTTTACTCTAATTTAACCTTTCCTAGTTAATTTATATCGGTTCAGCTTGCCAGCCTGTACCTGCCAAAGTGATCATCTTCCATCAAGTGTCTGGGCGTGGAAAGGGTTGCTCTGTGTCGTCTCCGTAACCAGTATACCTAATTAAAGTCCTTAAAAACCTTTAATATGACAAGATGAGACAGGAATAGGAAAGAAAAATAAAGGAGGATCTTTCAATTACTTTAATCACACCGGCTTTCAAATTTGTATCAAAACACAGCACGGGCTGAAACTTTCCGCAGTTTTCCCTTTCCCGTGCAGCTCTCGTCCGGGCGCAGGCTCGGTGCCCCGTCCCATCGCGGCCGCCTTCCCACAGCATGCTTGGTTAATGAGCATGGCTCTTCTGATGGGAAGGAAAAGGGAAAGTAAATATATAAAGTGCTTGTAATAAATGATTAAATTGTCCTCCAGGCACATTTTGCATATGAATATAAAAGTTGTGATTAATAGGTTATCTAACACATTAACAAAGGCTTTAGCAAACACCGTCCAGCGTTACAGTATTTGCCAGCCTTTTCTGTTTTAAATAGAGCTGTAACAAACTGTTTGCTGGAGTCCCAAATTCTGGCCAACAAGGCCATCAAAGCCAGGGAGATTGCCGCTTTTTCACCCAGTAGGCTTTTTCTTCATTGTGAGCCTAAATGCCCCCACTAGGCTCACGATTAAGAGCGATTTAAAAAAAAAAAAAAAAAAAATTATGCAGAAAACAATGTCCCGTGCCAATGAGAAACCAAAATTGCTCCGTGCAGGGGAAACAATGCTGCTGAAACAAAGGGGACATCTGGAGCGCGGCACCACGCTCGGCTCACAGCGGGCACTGCCTTCCCTCCGCCGCTCCTTTCTGCTGCGGAAGGAAGGGAAGCGTGCTCAGGAGGAGACCCCTTTTCCTTTTAATTGCAAAACTTATGAATGAATTTTATACCCACGAAACGGAGCCAAGCCACAGGCGCCCAGCTGCCACGGGGCGAGACGGGCACCGAGCACGGGGCACGGTCCCCTCCCCATCACTTCCAGGGTGGTGGTCCCACCACTGGGCACCCCGGGTACGGGGCTTGGGGGGTCCTTTCTGCTCCCAGCAACCCGGGCGAGGCCGCCTGGCTCGGTGTATTCGCCATCTCATTCATACTTTAAGCAGCAGACAATGGAAAGGAAAGGTTAGTAAAGCCTTTCCCCTACCATCCACTGAAGCGCTACCGAGAAAATGAAGAGAAAACCTGCTTTTGGACACAAAAAATCCTACTGCAACAACAAATAACTCATATACATCCCATTTTTTCTTGAGCGCAGATTTTTAATCCTCTCTTAAGCACTTTTAAAGTGCCCAATTTTTGTCTCATTTGAATTTAAATCAGCTTGCATGGAGAACTTGGAGAACTTTTTTTTTAAGCAAGCTTGTTTGGCAGGTACATTTTCCCAAGATCACCCAGCTTTAATTTTAAATTTCAAAAGCCTTGCGTTTAATCCCTTGAGCTGGCCTGGTACCTTGCACCATCTGTTCTGGCGTTTTGTTATAACAGAGAGCACCTGCAGAGTTTTGCAACATTTCAAGCTGTCTGTGGACAAAAATCAAAATAATTATAATTTTCATAAACTAAAGACTGCGATTCAGACGCCGCAGCCCCACCTAACACCGATTTTTCACAACAAGTCTCTGCAACGGGAGGGTTTCTCGTGCACGAGGGTGTTTTGTTCTTTCTGCCACCGGACAGTCGGTGGGCAGCCAGAAAGACCGCGGCCACCAGGCATCGTGGCACCCCACCACCCCGCTCCCTGCCGCCGGCCGGCTCCGTCCCCAGGACGCTCTGCCAGCCCACAGGCTGGGAGAAGCTCTGCTCGATGATACCACAGGGGGAACAGTCACAGAAGAAGAAGAAAATGGCCTTTGCCGGCAGCTAAACCGCTCAGAGAGGTGGTGGCAAGGAGGTATGGCTATACCTGCCCGTACCTGCCCCTACCACGCTGGCAACGTTTCTCACCCGAAAGGCATCCCCACCACATGCTTAGGTGGGTATTAAAGATTTTCTGCCGCATTGGGCAAACAAAAAATCTATTAGAAAGATGGTGTTTGTTTAGACTTCATTACCCAGAGCTCTTTATTACTGATAAATCCCTCCTTAGGGCACGCTGGCTAATTTTCTATGGAGTACGTATATCTCGCCATAAGCATGGTGAACTTCCATCCCAAACTACGCAACTGAACGAATGGTGGATCTGCAGCATTACCATAGTCCTCAGACAGATGCTGAACAGCACCTTATAAAAGTGGACGGTGAGCCACAATTAATGCTGGACGTGCCCTCCAAGACCTCTGGTGCATGTCCACATTTGAGGCGAGGTGCGAGTTCTTCATCTGTGCTTCTGAAGGGGAAAATCTCAGCCTGAACTGGGACTCGTCTGTCGTTTGGGCCCTGCTAAGCAGTGGATGAAAAAAAGAGTGGAAAATGGTTTTAATAACATTGCAGATGTTGTTGTCACGGGGCTGACTTGGAAAAGCGGGTGCTCGTGCTTGGCGCTGAGCAACGGTGAGTCAAAGGGGCTCCAGCAGAGATGGCTTTAAAAAAACCCGAACGTCTGCCACATGTTTTAGCTGATTGCTGAAGCTGTTTGCTGGTTTCCCAGCTTTACGAAGTAAAACCATCCCTTCTCTCTTCCCCCAATCCTTAAACTTTGAATAACCATTCTTTCCAGTCTGTCATGCCTGGGCGGCGTAAGAGCCATCACCCCCCCAACAGCCAGACACAGGCTTTTCTTCTTGTTCACCTGCCTGGCCTAAAAAACATCATTCGAAGAACAATTCCTCTACTTGCACTAATGCCTGAAGCCTCTTTCCCTCTTGCAAGTGCGTTTGTTCAGGATAGCCAAGCCAGGAGCTAGAGGAAAGGCTGGTTTCTGCTGAAAAGTGTCATCTCTTGCCCTGATGCAGTTGTTTGCAGCTGCTCAGGAGAGCCCCTGCCCAGCCCACAGCAGCCCTGGGCACTGCCCTGCCCGCTGGCTCAGGCAGGCATCTCCACCTTCCTATCACCCACAAAAACTAAAATGAAATAAAATGAAATAAAATAAAATAATACAAAACAAAACAAAACGAAACAAAACCCCAAATTCTTGATGCTTCTGAAAACTCAGCCTAATTTTCCACAGAGCTGGTGAAGCAAGAGTGATTCATGCCACACAGTTCATAGTTCCCCAGCAGGAGACCTGCTCTGTCTCCATGGAGGAGTTCAGTACTCCACTGCAGGAAACACCACCTATTAGCCAGCTCTCATTCCACAGATGCTGTATTAAAAATCACAAGCACCGAGAGCTGTGCCTGCACCAGATAAGACAGACTATGCAAGGATGAGAATGAAACCAAATGAAATCAAATAGATACTTGGAAAGACTGATATTTTGCCAGAAACTGGAGTGGTCCCTCTTAGGTCCAGGGTTACCTGGGCTTCAAACTGGAGCAAGCCAGGAACAGAAGACCCTCGGTTTCACTGCGTACCAGCAGGCACGGAGGTTGCCCATGGCTATGGGATCCTCATAACCACGCTGCTGCCCACGTAACACTGAGCAGGATCTGAGAGGGGACCGCTGCAGAGCAAACCGTACAAAAACCAACCCCCAGGCTGCTTGTACCAAGAAAACCACCGAGAGACCAAAATACCAGAAGATGCTGGAGTTGAGGCAGGCTTTCCTTTCCCACCAGCTGATAAGAAGACTTGTGTTGTTCGCAGGTGCTCTCAAAATTATATTGACTTTTCCAGGAAAAAAGCTAGTTTTCTAAAAGCGACCTTGTGAACACTTCTCAATGAATACACCTAAACAAAAACGCACTAGTTATGTTTAGCTTCTAAATCCTGGTGAAAACTAAAATTAAGCAAAGTCCAAATCTTTTGTCCAAGCAGTATTTTAGGGCTGATAGAAGTTTTGCAGTTATCTGCTACAGAGTCAACACTTCACCTTTCATTTTTATGCCCCCAGAAAATAAACTACTATTTTCCTCATTACATTTTATTCCTTAATTCCTTCATCTCTAAAGGGAAGGCAGAAATTCCAAAACTCTGGAGACTAAAATCTGAATGAGTGGGTTTTTTCTAGTTAACTCCCTACGCTTATGGTGTACAAAACTGGAATTTTAATTTTTTTTTTTAAATCAATCACCGAACATTGAAAAATAAAAAAAAAAAACAAACCAAACCCCAAAGAATTTCATTTTTACGTTTTCACAAAAAAGACTAAATGTTGTATTATCCTTCTTGAGATTTTGTCATTTTTTATAGTCACACTGGGGAATGTTAGGAAATATAACCAAATAGGATTATGATCTCAAATGTTGGGGATGTTTTATGCATTTTACCTGTCTTGCAATGGGCTGGTAGCGATGAGGCGCTAATGGAAACTGCAGACCCTAAATTTATAACGGTTTCTTCAAAGGGAAATTCTTTTGCTACATGGATCTTGTTTGTGTGGGAAAACCCAATTACTCTGGGGTTCTTGTACCTTACTATTTTCTTTTATGATGCTTTTTTCTATAAGTGCTTATTATGATTCGATAACCTAGTTACAAATAAAGTGTGACCCTACGCTCTTATCTCCAAATTCACAGCTTTCCAATTTGTCACAGTTAGTTGAGAACTTCACTTCTTATTAATTATTACCATGGGGTCCTAGAGGGAGTTGCAGAGCTACAGCACTATCTCCAATCCCATGAGGTATCACTGAAGATCTCTGAAATCTAAATCTTTGTAGAGGCAGCTGGCTTCTTACTGGGGAAAAAAAAAAAGAAGGAAAAAAAACACCAAAAAATAACCCAAACAGAAAAAAAAACCCCAAACAAACAAACAAAACCCAAAAAACCCCAAACCAAAGAAAAAACCAAAATATTTTGGACATGTATCTTGAATAGATTTGAACAGCAAATCAAAGATCTCAAATGCATTACCAGAAACTTAATTTCCAGCTTCTTCAAGACCCCAGTAGTTTTGGGTTTATCCTTTCCACGCTCTGCCTGCGTTAGCGGTGGAAAGCAGGAGCTCAGCCCCTTCCACAGCATCCTTTGGGAGGGCAGCACACAGCGACGGGGACGCTGCTCTGTGCCCGCAGGGACCTTCTCCCCACACCTTCCGAACCTGGAAAACCTTCCACGTGCCCAGAGAACATCATCCCTGTCCTTAGCCCTAATGAGCTGCTGAGGGTTTCCCAGGTACAGAGCCTAAATCCAGAGTAAACCAGAGAATAATGCCACTGGATGAATCCACATTCTGGATGTTTCCAGCTGGCTGCCTGCAACTGTGCCAAAAAGACGGTGAAAACGGGCATCTCAATCACATATTTAGTGATAATTTCCAAAAGTCTAGAGTCCGCTTTAATACATAAAACCTTGCTATACTGCAACTGCAGAGTCTTAAAAAATCCCTCTCCTGTTTGAAAGCAGCCTGCCTCACTCACAGCACACACAGAAAGTACCAAATATATTGATTCTGGAAACCATCATCAAGAATAAGACTTTTTTTTTCTATACCACTGCTCCTAAGGCTCACGCCTAAGCCATCCCGGGGAGGTACCAACCCAACAAGGGAGTGTAAGATGAGGTCACCTATACAGAGAGGCAGCTCCACAGATCTTGGCTGTTTCTGTACTCGCTGCATCCGCAGGCTTTCCCATTCCTATCAGCCACAGGAACGCCCCTGGCTGCTGGCCCAGCAAGGTTTGGCGAGGAGCAGTGGCAGCAGCACTCAAATTTGGGGTACAATATTGGCCCTGCTGAAGCGATGGAGTCCGTCCTCTTCCAAGGGCACTTTCATCCTTCGCATTTGCATGAAAGGCGACGCTCCTTCATCAACAAGAAAAGCTTCTTGTGACCTTTTTCCCCCGCTCAGGAATCTGCTGCAAATGCCCTGACCCAGTTTTATGTCTTCCAGGGGTGTTGTGCAGAACAGGCACAAGGCTCTGGGACGGGCCCTACATGATAATGGGGCAGGGGAGGGAACCACAGATTTTGCATGAATTAGACATTTACTTACAGCTCTTTAAGAAAAAAATAATTGAAGCGATGTAAAAATTGCTTAAAGTCTTCTAATTACAAAACCTTGGCAAAGAAATTGATATGATTATTCCTACCATCCATTAATTATTAGCAGCATTTCTACAGTTAAGTGAGAGACAATAAATACTCAACTACTGTCTAATATGACTTACTAAGCCTCAATTTCAAAGTTAAACAAATAAAACCTGATTTGCAAAGTACACTATTAAATATTTTATCCATTAACCACTGCTAAAATAATTCAACTATCCAATTTGAGCACCCTTTATTTGGACTATATCCAGCACACTCGAAGAATAATACTCAGCACCAATTAATGACCAGTTCTAGTCCTCCACTTAGAATATGCATTTGTGATGTCTAAAACACATTCTTACTGCACTCTGAATGACAGATGAACTTGAATCCAAGCTAGGTGAAGGCAGCTGCTTTATTTTGGTGATTTCTTTATATTTTAATTAATGTCATCAACAGGAATATATTGATTTGGTAAGTTGTTTATTAATGAATTATTGTACCTGAAGCTTGTGGCTTTTTAAAAATCTTTGCTAGTGTGCGCAGGAAGGCTTTGCCTTCAGAAGAAAAAAGAAGAAAAGAAAAGAAGAAGAAAAGAAAAGAGGAAGAAAAATAAATGTTTCAATCAGTTCTAATGCTGCCAAAATCCATAGTACTTAATTTATCGAATCTCCTGTTAGTGAATGAACAAAGGTAAAAATAACAGGCTAGTTATAAACTAGTACTATGATGATGACATTGTGAATTATTTAAAAAGGGCATATTCAGTGTGACCATAGAGCCATCAATCATAATAGACATTGATGAGAAAAAGAGGTTTCAGTCACTTCCTATCTGCCAGGAGAACAATTCTATCTCGCAGGTAGCTGTGAAGTGCCGCTGACCCGATGTCACTCGCATTGTTGCTCTACCCTTTGAACGGGGAGAGCAGATTCTCTCAATATTAGAATCGAATGAGTAAATAAATTCTCAGTTCACCGCCGCACTCCTTCAGAGTGCACACTTCAATTTGTCTAACAATGGGGAGGACAGAAAAGCAGAAATCTCTTAAAGCAGGGATGAATTTTTTATGGATGCTCAAATCCAGCTGCAAAGAATGGGGTTTTAAATGGTAGCAGCGCTGCTTTTAGCAGAAGCCCCCAGAGACAAAGTCTTCGGGAAGTGGTTGTTGTGTTGAATTCAGCCCTTCCCGAGCGCGCGCCTTTCGCTCTCCCTTCCTCCCGAAGCCGCTGCCACCAAATGGCTCCACTGCGGTGCCCACCTTGAGCTCTCTCTCCGGTAGGAAGGGAGAACACCCCCCTCGCCTCCCGTCACTTCCAAACGCTTAAGTTTCACGGACAGCCGGCGAGAAACCTGTCTTCGTCAACCCGAATACTCCGGTGGCTTGAAAAGCAAGCAAATATTGCGGCTGAAAAGATGACTGTTGAGTAAGGAGGGAGAGAAAAGAGCTCTCCAACTTTTAATTTGTGCTGGATTAGTCTAGGAGAGACTCTTTCACCTGCTGCCCCACATAATTATATCCTAAACTTTCACTCAGATCACATGTTTCATCATCGTTGGTTACTCTAATTAGCCCACGGATTCCTGCAGCTGCAAAGACGGCACAGACGGAGGAAGAAATTGCACGTAGCTCCGGCTTTACACAACAAACGCTTCCCCCAGCCCGCAAGCCCCCGGCGATGCTTTGCCAAATTTGCCACGCGCGGGGGATTCGGGATGCGGGGACGTGGGGATGCTTCCCTGCCCGCCCTGGTGCCTGCAGCTCGGTCCCCGGCCCCTCGCCCACTCCTCATCCTCATCCCCCCACCCCGCACCAGCAGCACATCCCGGGAGCCTATTCATCTCCGCGTAACCTCGCGCCGCTCCAAAACTGTACATTGCCACTTAATTGTTACTAACAGGTAAATCAAAGGTAAAAGAGAACTAATTAATTTTCCAGCTCGGTTTTATTTTACTGTTACTGTTTTGAGAAAATATAACTAAACCCCATTAGTGTTAAGGTAAGACCATGAAACAACATAATATAATGCAAGAAAGACATTTAATAGCGTAGAGGAATGTTAAATTACTAATTAACTCCAAGTTACTGTATAAAAAAGCATAGTAATTTACAGGATTATTGCAATATACAGCTTAGATTGCCACAAGGGTCAGCTAGGGAGCATTTCCTTCTATTTCTTTCAGTGTGGTGGTTATTGTAAAATTCTTCTCACATTAAAATGTACTGTCCTTACCCACAGTTCATTGCTGCTAATTAGCAGCAGTTGAGATTTCCCTAGCAGTCATTTTTTCTATGTTAAGCTGCCAAATGTTACCAACTGCTCAAGATGCTCCACACGCCGAGTGTCCGGCTGCCCACCCCGCTCCCCGGCACCGCCGCGCTCGGCACCTCCGTGTCGGGGTCAGCACCCGGGCGAAGAAAACACTAATCAAATTATTTGTCCTGCTCTTTGTTATATCAAGGCAGGTTAGCAGAAACCTTCTGGCGCCTTTGGCTGAGCTACAGAACTTAGAAATGTCTATTTTTTTTTTTCCTCTTCTTTTTTCCTAAACATGCAATATACTGCTCAAACACTTGAAACTGGAAGCTCTCCAATATGTATTTTTTTTTGTTCAAAAGCAAGTATTTCCACATTCTATTTAAACTTTTATTTAAACAAGAAAGCAAGAAAAGGCATCTTTTAGTTTTTACCTAAATATATAAGAAGAATGCCAAAACTTTGATTAATAATTGATTAAATAAACCATCCACACATCAAAGGCAGGAAGAAGAGCTGTTCCACAGAAAGGCTAGACTATCAAATAGCACTTTGTTGTCTTAAACACTGCTCAGATCTGCAGCATTACATAGCTCGTTGCACATTAATGTTTGAGGTTATAAATGGCAGTGTTTTCCAAAGCGTTTTTTATTATTATTATTCTAAAGAGCAAAAGAATTTAGCTCTTTTTTTTCCCCTAATTAAACACTAGCAGTTTGAAAATGTAGAAATTTGGATGATAATTGTATAGCCTCATCTTTTCCTCTCTTTTGTTGGCTTTATGACTAATTTATGTTTAACCTTCTTGAGAATCCATGGTTGCAATACACTTTCTAAAAAAATTCAAAGCAACTTTCGCTGGTGTCCAATAGCAGGGCAAAAGGTCTTGGGAGCTGTGAAACGGTTCAGAATTGAAAGAGGTGACACGATCTTCTTTGCCTCCTCTTCAGAGGAGTAAGAGCAATCAGGAAACAACTACTAATTGCCTCATCAAAATTAAGCTTCTCCATCTTCATACCAATTATTTCACCATTGCTGTTTAGAGTTTCATGTGCCTACCATCCACATGAAAGAAAAAAAAAAATCAGGCCTCTGAATTGCAATGCATTTCCCAGAATCGCTTAACGAAAGTGGGATTCAGATTTCAGGTTTCATCTCTTCTACCTGCTTGTATTCCTTTTTTAAATTTCCGAAGTTGGTTGAAACACAAAGCACCTGAATATACTTGTACTTCCTTTACATATGAGAAAGGATTGTAAAATTCACTTACGACAAGAGTGAAAAATTCATTGTGCTGACAAGAATAAATCCATTCAGTCAATGATCAAAACAGTAGCCCAAGGGTAACAAAGAACAAGTGTCAACCACATTTGCTCTGAAGTTCCACAAAAATCCCCCCTGGGAATTCCAATCATGCTGCTCTATAACTATATTTATATAAGAATTTTTTTTAAAAAAAGGAGGGAATTTAAAGGGCAAATGGACTACATTTTGAGGATCTTAATTGGATCAAGAACTTTTTAACTGGTTTAATTTTTCCTTCAAAATATGATTGCCACAGTATTTCAAAATGAGCTGCATTACTCAGTGGTGAAAGGTACCTTTTCTCTCCGTGATGTACAGGGATCTGCATCTAATACCTATTAGTGTGTGTATATATATATATTTTTTTTTATATGTTGTGTATCTGTGCTGTAATTTAGGTGATATTCCTTGAATACTATTTCTTCTTGGTAGCAAAATGCTCTTAATGCTCCTTAAGAGATTACAAATGCATTACTGTACATCACGAAGAGAGCTAAAGATAAAGGACTACAGCTAACATTTCCGACGAGCAGCATTTCTTTCCCTGAGCCTGGCCAGCGGCTCGCGACTTTGCAAAGCGCTTAAATATGTTTAACACTGAGCATATGCTTAAACACATTTCTATCTGACAAAAATAGAGGCGAGCGCCCAAGTGATTGCTGAAGCCAGGGGATGGAAGTCAAGCCCAGGTTTCTGCTCTCTGGGTTTTGGTTTTCGTTTTTTTCCTACGCTTTATTGTGGTCTCAGCGTTCCTTTCAACGCTCTGACCCTGTCCACTAATTACTACAGCATCATTTTTCCCTCATTCTTTTGCTGGTATCTTGGCAAAAACCAGAGTGAGACAAGTGACGGGAGTACAACACAAAAATACTCAGATATATTTTTAATATAAGCATTATATTTGTGTGTCAATGGGGAAGTTTAAATGCATATGGGCAGAGGAGGTGACTCTTCTCTGTGAGACTTACAAAAATTCCTGGATGCAGCTGATAATCTTTGATTATTTTTCCAAAAATGAGATTTTTTTCATCCTATCTAGCTAGCAGATACAGCCGATGACAAGCCTATTTCCATACTGGCAAGGTTTCATATTACTTTGAATTATTAAATCCAGCCCACAGTTACAGATACTGTATGTGCTCATAGAGAGAAAGTACACATACACTCATGCACAAACTTTACATGAAGATTGAAAAGCAAGGCAGAAGAATAAATAGACCAGTGGGGAAAAATAAAATATTTAGTACCTACTTTTCATTTATAGGTAGTACAATAGGTCACAGTTCTCCACTTTTTCCGCACTTAAAAATAAAACCATTTTAAAAGACACCGACACAGTGGTTCCTGGAATTTTGCAAGACTTTATTTATTTGTTCATTTTTATGAACTCGGATCGTCCCAAAGAATCCTGTAGGTGCTGTCACCATGGCGGTGTGAGCCAGAAAATACAGAAAACAATCAATTAAATGCGCTTTTTTAATTTATTTATTTACTTTTTTTTTTTTTAAAGCCCCACCTACATGTCATGATCTGAAATCCTGAATTTCCACAGATTTTTTGCCCATCCAGCTGGGATCCATCCCTCCACCCCTCTCGGAGGGGGGCGCACGCCCCGCCGGCAGCCGCCAGCGCCGGTCCGTCGTGGACCGTGGCGGGACTCATCCCCACGGCCGTGCTCCTGCCGAGCATCCTCACTCATGGCTCTCCCGGCCGCTGGCGCGGAGGAGGGCGAGACGCCCGCTGAGCTGGGTACCGGCCGTAATTGAAGTGGCAGAGACGTCACCGTCCATCTATAGCATCCTCTCCTCGCCGCGGCAGCCTCAGCACAGATAACTCCGAAAATAATCACACTGATGCTGCATACTGTTACCAGTCAATTAGATGTAGCGATTCCAGCCCAAGCGGTCGGTAAACAATCTCGGGAGAACACCTAGGACCAGAATACTTATCTGCTTCTACACATTCAGAGTGATTTTCCAGTTCCCATATGGAAAAGCGATAAAGTATAAAGACGGCGACGATAGCAAGTTTCCAGAGTGGTTCTGTACGAGCGGCATTGTTATTCATAACATTCATCATTAACGTTAGCATCTCGAATAGCGGGGAAGCAAATGAAGTGCCATCCCCGAAGGTAGTGACCCTGCCTGCACCCCTGCAGAAGGCAGGAATCCTGCCCATAACCTGGCAGGAGTCGCTGAAAGGATTATCTAGTTAACGCAGACCTGATTAACCAGCGCCTGCCAGAATTAAACACGCAGCGGTGCAGAAATTACCTGAAGAAAGGAAAAGTCAACCAAAGGAGTAAAAGAAGTATTGCCGACAAAACTGGTAGTAATGTAAGGATGTATATGTATAGCAATGCAAGAACGGGGTTTTTAAATTCTTTTCTACTAAAATGCTGGATTCAAACAATACCGAGGACTTCAAAGCATCGATTTCTGTATTTCGTTCATTGAGTTTCACTTAGCTTATTTAAAACATACCTGCTCTGAAATTAATTATATGCAAGTCATCAATGGGAGCAAAACACTTCCTTCTTATAATGACAATTCAGATAAAGAAAATTCTTCAAATTGCAAAAACTCCTCGTGAAGGTGAACCCTGTGTTATGGGAAGGGATTATCTAACCCAATGCACAATTTGTTATGTTGATTTTTAAAAATGTCCCAATAATGGATACAACCTCAACAACTTATAGCTTATGGTGCACTCTTACTAAAAGGAAAAGAAAAACTTTTGAAAGTTTTAAAGATTTTATTTCCTGACTATGGATTCTTCATGCAAAATTTTCCCATCGGTGTATTTCTCAGGTTTGTTACTCTGTGAATGTGAAGATCTATGCTTTCAGGAAACACGCTTCCAGAGCAGCTGGACAGCCCTCAGGAAAACAGGCTAACGTAGGTAACTGAGCTAATCAAGTGTTATGTCAGAATTACACAATTACATATATTGCATTAAATAATTTTTTTTTTTAAATTTTAAACAAACAACTTGTGTAAGACAACAACTCTGTCTTAGTGTCCTGGTTTCAGCTGGGATGTAGTTAACTGTCTTCCTAGTAGCTGGTACAGCGCTATGTTTTGAGTTCAGTATGTGAAGAATGTTGAGAACACTGATGTTTTCAGTTGTTGCTCAGTAGTGTTTAGACTATAGTCAAGGATTTTTCAGCTTCTCATGCCCAGCCAGGGCACCTGACCCAAACTGGCCAATGGTGTATTCCATACCATGTGACGTCCCATCTAGTTTAGGAACTGGGAAGGGGGGGGCAGGGATTCGCCGCTTGGGGGACTGGCTGGGTGTCGGTCGGCGGGGGGTGAGCAATTGCCCTGCGCATCATTTGTACATTTCAATCCTTTTATTACTACTGTTGTCATTTTATTAGTGTTATCATTATCATTATTAGTCTCTTCTTTTCTGTTCTATTAAATCGTTCTTATCTCAACCCAGGAGTTTTACTTCTTTTCCCGATTTTCTCCCCCATCCCACTGGATGGGGGGGAGTGAGTGAGCGGCTGCGTGGTGCTTAGTTGCTGGCTGGGGTTAAACCACGACACTTAGGAAACTTAAAAAATTAAATTACTTGTCTGATTTGAACATACTGAGATAATATTAGCACTTAAAAATGAATTTCTGGTATTTCATGACTTAACTGTGACTCAAAACATGCACAAATCATAAGTGGATAAAGTTGGAGAGGACACTGATCTCAAACTCCAACCAGCAGCTGGTACATTCTGGTAGCTGAAGGATTTTAATTTCACCAGAGAATGAAATGCCTGCACTAGTCTTACTGCTAATTAATTCACTAGTTGATCTGCGCTAGCTAGACCAGGACAACATATTTTTTGGGTTGCCTGGGTGGTTTGTATTTCAGAAATTATCATCACTGACTTTTTATAATTATTTGAGCCCAGCTCCCTTGCTTATTGATAACCTAATTCTTGCTGCCAACTTTGTAGAGAACAAGGTTAACTTCATTGCAGCGTTACAATCATGAATGACACCTGGTTCTTTCTTCTGACCATGCTCAAGGTCTACTCGTCCATGAGAAGTCATGGAAACTCTCACTAACAGTTTTGACAATTTATGCTTTGAGCTTCAATGAGTTTTATCTCTGATGCTCTGAGATGCCACCATAGTACTTGCTACAATCACCTACTGCTTCTTGCAGAACCTGCTATTTGGTTAGAAACTTTAGTATCCCGATTCAGGTCAAATTTCTTTTTGATTCTAAATTTCTTCTACACATAGTTAATATCCTCCTCCTTCCTTCCTTCCTCCTTCCCTTATAACGGATTTAAATAAAGGGGTTTTCTTATGCTGTGCCTCAAGATATGGTCTTTTTGGTCATTGCTGTCTTCATAAATCATTATTTATTAATGAATTGCTAGCTCATTCTCTGTACTGATGGTATACTTCAATATTCAGCATTACTTTCCTTTCAGCTTAGCTTCACTGGTCTTATCAAATTGCACGGGAGATGCTCAAATAAAATTTATTTTAGATTTTTACCAACTCTTGTAGCCACTCTGTTCTTGAATGTGGCCTTGGGGCACATCTCAGATGTAGCGCAGTCCTCTTTATTAGATCTTTCTTTTTTTGCATTGTGTAAAATGGAAATTCCAGTATTTTTAGCAAACAGCGTTGCTCTTTAAAAACTGAAGAGAGGGAGGTCTTTATCACTGCATGTAGAAGACTATTATTACCTTCTTGAGTAATGGTATCAATATGTCTGAATATCTCTATCTAATGGTACTCCAAAACCATGTTGACATTTTTGCTGACATATTAGAGTTTTAGTAGTGCTATATATAAATTATCTAACCACAGCCAAATATTAGGCCTTTCAAACCCATTCTGGATCAGAGAGTGATATACATGCATATCCCTCATTATTGTTAATGAGGCCTCCTCCGTAACACTAAGAATATGGATGTTTAAAATCTCATTAAAATTTAAACTCTCATACCTCACCTTTTTAGGAGTACACCTCTTCTCTGAAGAAAAATACATGGCATACGCACATTACTTTGTGAGCCGATTTCTAGCCAAGCTTTCACCTGAAATCCCGGCAAGCGCAAAACACGCCACCCTTCCGACCCTCCTCCTGTTTCGGCACCGGCACCACCAGCCTCGGGTTCGGCTCTCGACGCTTTATTTCCCCTTCAACTCTCTCCTTGGCCCGCAGCCGCACGTATCTCGTCCTAAATTCCCTTGCACCCTCACAAGCAACCCCCAGAGCTGCTGCTCTGCACAAGCTGGCAGAACCACACCGTGGGGCAGAAACTCCTCCCAGGGCAGGACCGCTTCGGGGCTTTAGGAATCCCTGAATTCTTCTCCTTTTACAGCCAGCCGGCCGGCGCCAGAACCTGTATTAACTTCTTTATGCCAAATAACACTTTTTTTGGTGCATGTGAGTAACGGATTTCAATATTACATTTTAACTCTTGATTCTCCCTGAGAAGCTTGAAAAACGCAATGCTTTGAATTTATTTTTCAAAACAGGAGAGCAGGGAAGGAGATGGATTTTTTTTTTTTTTTTTTTTGTTTTACCCCATTTTATCTGTGATTGGAAGTTTCTCTGCTCCAGAAAACCCCTCCTAAATTTCCAGCAAACCTGCAGCCGCGGTGGAAGGGCAGGTAAATTTGCAGCCCCGCGGCGGTCCCCCCGAGCAGGCTGGGGAGGGGAGAGCAGGCGATGGTCAGGCAAGCGGCTGGGGCACCAAAATATCTCCAGGTAGGGACTGACCCCCTCCGCTCTAAGCACCAGTACAGATTTTCTCCTTCCTTTTTTCCCCCTACAGATATTCCTTGCATTTTCTGCATTGTGGCCCAAACAGACAAATCTTGCAACTTCCTTCTGCATAGTTTCATAGATAGAAAAAGAAAAAAAAAGAGGGGGGGAAGGGAAAAAAAAAACAAAAACACAAAAACCCCAGAGCCCACTCCCCCCCGTCGTGTCTCCGTGTGCCTCAGCTGCACATCATACATGCGGAACATTGAACCATCCTCTTAAATATTATGACATGGAGAAAATCACATTGTGCTTTAACCTATCAACAAAGGAGCAAAGCAATTACAGAGCTAAACACAGTCGAGGAAGACCCAATAAAGAGAAATCCAAGAAAATTTGGTGAAAATTCTTAAGGGGCCTTACAATGTTTAATCATGCTTCAAGCCTAAATTAATATTCTGCTTCTAATTCAAAAGACTGAACCACAAAGGTACATCTTTTGGGTATTTTTAATAACCATAGTACAACACTCTGTGAATTAGCAGCTGGTCTGACTGGTATTTTACTTTTTCTTTGCTTACTCAAGTAAAGCAGTTAATATCAGTATAATCATCAAACTAACATTAGTCAGACAGAAGGACAGATTTTTTTCTGTATTGTAATGCAGAATAAAAAAAAATTAAACCAAAATTTAGAAATTCCTTTGTGTATTAGTTTAAATAATTTTTCTTATGCAGTTTCAATAAAGCAAAAAATCTTTGTTATATTCATCCATTTTATAAAACAAACAATAGATTAAAGAGTACATAAACACATGGAAGATGGTAAACTGACGTCCAGTGGGTGAGAACAAAGAGCCCATCACATGCTACTACTTACTACTAGTATCCAAGTGACATGAAAAATATTTACAGAAACAAATCCATCCTGTTCAAAATGGGTACAAAAATGCACTCATTAAGCTGAAAGTGCTGGTTAGTAGATTTACTTCTGTTTTTTAAAATAGAGGTAAACTTCTGGTCGCCGTGCTTCCTGCCCCAGCCCCAGGTACTTGCAAATGTGGCGCTGGATTAGATGCTTGGTTTCACATCTGGTTTGTGGAACAACCCATTCCACTAATATTTATTTACCCAAATCGTAGATGGACTTTGAATAATCACATACAGTTGTTGACGAGAAAGATAATTTTCCTTTAAATAATTAAGAAGCAAAGATTGGAACGCTCAAAAATGTTAAAACAAAAGTACACTGCAACTCTCTAATTTGTTAATGTTGCTCTGCCATTGAAGAATACCCCAGGACATCAAATACAGCTCATGGACACTACGGAGCTGGCCTCACCTGGAGTTTATGCCATGTACGGGTTTCTAGCTTGGACACCGACAGAGAGCCATGAACTTCAGCACACAGGTCCCTGATTTCATGCAATTCCTACTTAAAAATACAGCCAAAGGAACCTGAAGCCATGCTGACCGCGTGCAGCGTTTTACATACTTAAACTCCTATTTCTGCTCATCTTGTATTGTGTTGCATTTGTTATACAAAGAAGAAAATAACAAATTTATGAAGAATGCAAGGAGGGTGGGCAGGAAAGGTTGGGAAGGACCTGTTATACCTGAGACTATACGAATCCCCTCCTGGCAGCATTTTCATTTAATACTTGTGTGCATTTGTACCTCTGCAACTTTGCGTTGGTTATGCCGCTCAATGTTAGAAAGCCGTGTAAGGTATTTATTCCAGGTGAAGAAAAACCTGCATCGCCTACAACCGCTGCCCTGCTCCCACAACGCGTCCTCGGCCGGCGGCTGCCCTGGGGCTGCGGAGCACCGCGGTCCCCAGCAGACCCACGGAGCAGAGGGGATGGCCAGGGCTCCTTCTCCCACCGCCCACGGGGAATGCACAGTGACGAGGGGACTACTAATTACCGTCGGGAACACGAGCCCCAGCCCAACCCCATGCACACTCCTCGCCGAGGGCAGCCCGCAAGCCCACAGCCGCAGGATGGAGAATTTGGGACTCGCCCCGCAGAGCACGCAGCAACCCCGCTCTGCAATTAGAGCTCTGCGCCGTGACGCAGGTAACGTTTTTAATATCTTCATGGATTAGCGTCCCGGTAAAGCACAGCTTATGACAGTGTTTACACATGGTCTTAGCCAGAGCCCCGTGCTGAGGGCTGCACCGAGCCCCTCTGCGTGTGGCCGTCTGCTTCCACGGAGGGGCTTTGCTCAGGGAAAACCAAAACGAGACCTAACACCGGGAACTTCTCCTCCCAGACCCTGCCCATCTCAAACCCCAGTGAGGAAACTCCTTCATCAGAACTACTTCAAGGAAAGCCTCTCTCTTTCTCAAGGGAAAAAGCACATTTCCAGGCAGCCTTGTTTCCCGTACGCTGCCCAGTAACGTGCACGCTGCCCAGTTCTGCAGCGCGGGGAGAGAACAGAAATGGACACGAAACATAATCCCAACTCGCAGCGAATAAGCCTTCTCATTTTATCAACATCCATGGGAGGGGCTGAAGCATAAGGAAAGATTGGTTTGACAGAGGAGAGGAAGACTTTGTTACGCAAAGGGTGATGAAAAGAGACTGAAATAGCAATGAGAAAATTCAGAAAAGATCTAGCGTTACATGTAACATTGCAACAAGCCCTTTTGTGCAGCCACGTGCACAGAAACATTCAGACGAGTCAGCCATCACAGGCTCACTCACCAGTATTCCCAGTAAAATTAAGCTAGATTTAAAGGACCATGTCACTGCAGCACATTCATTTTACATCTACTTAAAACACGGTACATATTGCAAAAAGACAAGCCAGAAAGTCAAACTTAGTTATTAAATCAACATATAAGTGGGGAAAAACAGGAAAAAAGATCATAAGAAATACTTTGTAAATAGCGAACATCTGAGAAAATCCTAAGAAGAGCTTAATTAAGAAGGAAAAGCTATTTTGTGTCAAAGCACCAGCTTAGAAACAGGTCATAAAGAACATATACATACCCTGCTTAAGGGCATGGGGCACTCACGGTGTGTACTGGGAAAGCAGATCCCCTGCACGGTATCATCGCCGCGCAGAGGCAGGTAGGATGCCGTGGTGACGGCCGCACGGAGGAGGCACCATGCCTTGGTCACCGGCGGCCGCTGCAGGGCAGAAGCCCCAGCGAGATCGACCAGCGCTCTGATCCACAATGGCAAATCCTATCCTTCCATGTAATATTTGAAGACAAAGTAATTTAAGGTGTCCCTTCCATTATTCAAATGCAGAAATAGCTACAGGGTGAGAAGACAGTGAATACGGCATGGAGCAGAAATAGGAGGGCATGGGAGAAATAAAAAAAAGAACGGGCTAGCAGTTCGTCTGGGTCTGAGAAAGCAGCCCCTCCTGGAAGGATAACGTGTATGAAACGATGTTGTATTTGCCGACCTGTTCGGGAACCGAAGCGTGTGGATATCCCGTCTTCGCAGGATGCCAGCACGAGGCCAGGGAGGGATGCCAGGAGGTGGTGGTCCCTGCGCCTGGGTGGGCGTCCTCTCCAGGACGTCATTCACTTCCATCCGCGCTCACACCGGCTCTGACAAAACCAAACTGTCCTGTGAAAGAGCGGACAAGAACTGAGGAGGAAAAGAGAACATAGAGGCAAGGTTATCCGAGAGAACTAAATCCCATTCTCCCAAATCCCAAGCCACCAGTATGCAAAGTCAGAGTCTAATTTCACTAAGCAGACTATCTTTTTTTGGCCCGAAGCATCCCAAGCGCAGCCTCTCACAGCCTCATGCTGTTTTGCGACACTTGCTCTTCCTTATTCTGCATTGTTCCGGACTGGAGAAGACGTCCGTCACTGCACCTCCAACTTGCCCTATCTACTGTCGCCCGTATTTTATGGAGAAAGAAGCCATTTCACTGAAAATCATGCCCCGTTTGACTGGCTTCTCAAATATTTTCCAATAAGCACACTATATGCAAGAAAAAGGCTCAACACGAGCCTCCCCGGCTCTCCTCCGCCCGCTCGTGCAGGGTCTACCGCAGTGGGGTTGCAGTCCCCGGTATCACTGCAGTTCAGACAAATAAATTGTAATGACTGCAAAGAAGCAGAGACTTACTTAGCACTAAAAGATATCCAGAGAAAATTAAAGGAAAACATTTTGCTAGTATCAGCCAAGGGAGGACAGCCAGCCCATGAGTCCAAACGTGCTCATCTCTCTCCACAGCAAATATTGGAAAGGATTTGGAACAAAGATAGTCATTAAATAGTGGTTTTTAAAAAGCTCACTGCACTTAAACCACAGGTTGGCCCCCTTGTCCTGAAGATTTTTTTCATGGCAGAGGAAACCCGGAGCCATTTAACTCTCTCTTGAATTTATCTTCAAAAACTTCAAAGTAATGCTTATCATCTCGTCATACATTTGAAGCATTTTTACTAGAGTTTTAATACCTTTAATTCTTTGTCTACAAATTGCTCCTTCGTTAGATACAGAAATGAGAAGAAATCACTGCATCTGGCACTACTGCACCACAGACCAGTCCCACAGATCATCTCCCAGTGGGCATTACAGTGGGGGGTCAGGGGATCCCCTGCAGGGCATGGTGGACTCCAAGCAGAACACCGCTCTGCGCAGAAGCCCATTAAAAAAAAAAAAAAAATCAACTTCAGAAAAATTAAATTTAGCTCGCAAACAAAACAATGCAGGTGAAAGTGCGTTAGTAAGTCAGGTGCCTAAAGCCAGTTGAAAAGACAGGCATGAGAGGAGTGCACATGTGGCTTTGACTTCATGGAAATTTAGCTTATATGATGTGTTTTTTAATGGAGCTTTGAAGGTGCTTCTGAAGATTTGAAAATTTATTTTTCTCATGGACGTAGTTTGTTGTCTGTTGAAAAATGGCTTCAATGCATTTAGTTAATCTGGATTTTCTATGCTTATTCAAGCTTATTTAAATCTATGAAACCATCAATCTGCAAAAATTAGCGGGATATGCAAGAAAAATTCTCATTTGTAATATTTGAAGAACAAGTTCTGCAAACCCACTCTTTCTACTGTTCTGTGATTTCCACTTCTAGTCCCAACACTGTTACTAAGCTTGAATAAATAAGAAGAAAGCTATTCATGTTCTTTGCAACATCCAGAAGAGTTGAGGTTTAAAATCCTCAGAAGCGCAAAAAGACTGTGTTTGGAGCAGTTGCCCCCCCGATGGGATCTCCCCAGGGCGTCCCAGCTGCGGTGCCCAGTCCAGGCCGGGTGCTGACCCACGGGTGCCAGGTCCCAAACCGCCCCCCGAACACGCTGCCGGGGTCCCCGCAGCCCCTTTCCCGCTCCCAGCACTGCCAACACCTCCAACGTTGCCTTGGTATAAATAGTTTGAACTATTTCAAGGGATTTCTAGCACGTACGCGTACAGTGTTACTATACTTAGCTCCCTATCTTCAAGTCTTCGCCGCCGTAATTTAATTTGGTTTGCTGCTATATAGGAAACAGAAATGCACGGCAAACAAAATCCACTATGTTGTAGAGTACATCTTCAGACTTATGAGCCTGGCTTGCGCGTATGTGTCCCGCTTTGCCTGCCTACCTGAGATGAAGATATGATGGTGTAGATGATTATTTAGCTGTATGCATGCACAATTTGCAATACAAATCAATACAAAGCATACGTATTTTGCATTGCACTAGGATACATATGTAAATACTCATGAAAAGATAAAAAGGAAAAAATGATTCATATGATTTACCATAAAAGAATATAAGTTGCAGTGGATTACGGCATTTTGGATTTTTTCTATAAATGCAGAGAAAATCTAACAAAAGAAAATTTTCAAGTAATGTTTTCAAGCATATTTTGGGTCTGCTTTTTACAGTACGCAATTTAAAAATAAAAAATAAAGAGAGCCTTTGTAATAGCGATAATGTGACGGTTTTCAAGGTGAACTCGTTACCAGCTTTCATTATGTACATGAAGAGTTACTGCCCGAATGCAGTGAAAGTGTTGTAAATCATTGACGCTGGTTTTAATAACGGGTGAATCTGTTTATAAAAATATTCTTGAATATCTTCCTGCCCCCATGTTTCTGCAAACGTTGAAATGGAAAAGAGAATAACCTTTTTTTTTTAATCCCTTCCCTTTTTCAGGTGATTTTGGAATCCCTGCTTTTTGTCACTAGTGCCTATTACTGCATTTTCCCCACAAGGGCTGTGCTGAAGTGCCACAGCAAAGCTGACCCCACAAACTTCTGACCTAATCGAAAGACAGAGCTGTAAAAAAAGAAAAAAAAAATATCTGGTGAGACACAGTTTTCACAGTAATTTCAGCCCAATTTTGCCCACATTAGATTAGAGAAATGAGTTTTAAAGCACATTTTAAGTAGACGAACTATAAATATCTCACCAATTTTTTTTACTGCGCTGATTGATTTTAACTAACAGCGGCTCCTACGGTTGTTGTAAAAGAACAAGCTTAGTCCCCACCGAATAAAAAGCAGAGACCGCGGCCCTCGCAGCCCCGCTGGAGGGACCGTTCCCCCTTCTGCACGCGGGGGCTCCCCCGGACGATGCTGCCCAGCGCCTCCCTCCGCTCCCGGGGTTCTCGAGGCTTTACCTTTCAGCCTCAAACCTGGTGCAGCTCTGCTGTTTCCCAAGCAGAGAGACAAAACGACGCGAAGGTAAAGCCCGCGCCGGTTCGAGCTCTCCCGCTGGCTGCGTGCCGAGCCGCGCGTCAGCAACAAGTGGCTTCAGTAAATAAGAATTTAAAGATGTTTGCGAGCTGCTCTCCTCCCGCCCTCGTCAAATCTGGCGTAACCTCAACGAAAGCCGGAAAAGAAAGGGATGGTTTCTGAACACCTAAAGACCTGCTACGCTGCACGCTGAAAGGCAGGCCGGTGTCCTCCGTGGCTTTTCTAATGCAATGCCGCCTGATAAACGGGGAGAGAAAATAAAACGGGATTTCCAAGCTCTCGTCGCCCGGTGGGAGAGGGCACCGAAGGCGCTGGAGCACACACGTACCTTTTCAGCAGGGACGGCCCGGCACGTTGTGGCAGCAGTGGCACGGCAGCCGAGCCTGCTGCGAGGGAAAGTCTTAGTTAAATCAAAGTACTCGCCAGTATTTTTCATTTGATACAGTATTTGTAAAATGTTCAAACCTTGCATATAATGCGTAATGCTATTAAGTAGAATATCTAAAGTACTTAAACTAATTATGCCTATTTTGTAAGATTAATTATAATTAATAATTTAACATATTTTATCATTTAAGTCAGTATCCGTTCTGATCTTTAACTTTAGAGAGCACACTGTATACGTACCACATAATTAGGGCTTATGTATCACATAATTAGGGCTAAATACTAGGAAATCAGGCTAATTAGACCAAATCAAACTGAATTATTTAAGCTTTTTTTTTTATTTTAGATGTAGAATATTTAGTAATTAAACACTGATTTCATTTTCTTGTACTTGCACATCTCACTTGTCTCTCAGCCGTCTGCTATAATGAAGCATTATAAAAGTGTTTGTCACGGAAGCGCAGGACGGGGATCGTTTAGCAAGCGGGCAGAGAAGGCGCCGAGCGAAGAAGATTCACGTCGTTAAGGATTTAAGCGCAGTTGAGCCGTGGGAACGTCCCATGCACACCCAAGGCTTTCCCCCGGCTGGGCGCTTTCCAGCCCGCGGCGCGTTCCCCCGGCACCGGTATCCTCCGGGGGGGAGTTGTGAGCGTCAGCCCACGGCCGGGGATAACTTCCAGCAAAGCGTCCCTCGGGGTGCTGGGGAGGGGGCTGCCCGCAGCAGCCTGCGCCACACCGCAGCTCCCCGCCGATATTTACACTCCGCGGAATACCTGGAGAACGGCACCTGGAGATGAAAACCGTTTCCTGGCAATGGTTCAAAGCTGTTCTGGTGGAAAGTGTTTAGGACAGACGCTGTTGGCCATATTACACAGGCATAAAGCATCGTGTAATAAAGTCTTTCAAATAAAGCACGTTACTGCCAAAAAAGCAGAGAACGTAACCGAACAATAACAGGGCTGGAGGCAAAATCCTCAGCGCGAGAAAGCACCTGCCCTAAACCAGGCTCAGCGAATTTCTAGTTCATTTCAGATATACGTTTACAGCTATAAAAACTTCTACTTTTCTATGGAGATTAATTCATTTCATTATAATTCATCAAAAAAGACAATAAAGCTTAGTTACGGGTTTATCATCCTTCTCTGCCAGATGATCTAAACCACCTATTTCTTCTAATGCTGCGCCATGGGCTAGTGTTGCATGCAGCCCAGAAAACCCAGGTGTGGGCATAATAATGTCCAATTACATTCTGGCATCGCACTCAAAAGATCGGCTTCTAAATGATCTTTTATGGCAGAGCTTCAACGAGAGGTAAGACTGGCTAAGGGCTTGGAAAAAAAAAAAGTGTTAGTTTCTGCTAGCGCGTTTATCAATTTTAACCAACTACAGGGTTGATTTGAAAGGAAAATACATCGATAGAGTGGAAAACCAGAGAAACCTTAACGTGGCCGTGGGCAAACGAGGAAAATACTGCAAAGTAAGCAGGGTTTTGGGCCAGCAGCTGCCGCAGCCCCACCGCTCTGCCCCGGGTTCATACCCCAACATCCCTGGCAGCTTATGCAGGTACCCGCACTCAAAATATAAATATTTAAAGATTAATACACCTCTGGTGCGAGGAACTGAAAATATTTCTTCTATCAAGGTAAATGTTAAGGGAATCCATACGAGATCAAAGGGCCATGAAATTGAAAACAATCATATGCCAAGTAGTCGGGGTCCTTTTGTACGTGTGGCATTCACTTCTGCTGCCTTATCCAGCGCTCAGCCAAGTCAATAAAAGGAATCCCATGGACTTCAAGGGGCTTAGAGGGAGCCCGCAGTTTTGTCGTGTTTTGTTTTGAAAAATCAGTGTTCCTCTTGTTTAAAGTGCTTAAGATGAGATTTGCACACTTTGACTTTTTCCAACGTTGGCTCTTGAATCAAAATAAGATGGTTTCTGGGTGTTTGGGTTTTTTTTTTAAATCTCGCACCAGGACGAGCATATAAAAATGAAGAACGTGGACGCGCGGCAGAGCCAAAGGAGCAGGCGGCTCCCACACCGAGCCAGCCAGTGTCCTAAGACACGAGACAGAAGGGAAGTTGTTACTGAGCCCACGTTAGATGGTGAAGTTCTTTGGGGAAAGTAGCAAATAAGTACTTAACTTTAAAGAAAGACCAGGAACGTGTGGTCAGGCCCCCTCGTTGCACGGGCGCAGCATCTCCAGCAGCGTCCCGCCTCGTCCACCCGCCCTGCTCGAGCTCCGCCTGCAGCTAATAATCGTGATTACCAGATCGCCAGATTTCCAGCTTTTATGGGCACCGCGGCAGAGCCCAGCCCAGGGCAGCTGGGGGGGCTGCTGGGACGCGCTGAGCTTCATTTTGCCGGCGTCCTTTAGGGTGCTTGTTAAAGAGTTATTTTACCTGACCTTGCTTCATATAGCTTCAATTCTACGTTCACACCAATTCTGCGTTTAATTTGTCTCAGCAGAAAGGCACCTGCTCTACTCTGTTTTCTCCAGGTTGCAATCACGGCGCAACCTCATCCTTTGGTGGTAAAATACAGAAAATAAATGGACCTCAGAGTACAAATAAACAATTAATAAACATTGATTTTATGGATTTATGTTTCTCTCATAGCCCTGCAAACAATATCCACAGCGTACAATTCATGAAATTAAGCTATTTTGATTTTTTAAATAGCATTTTATAAATCATTATTTTATTTGTAATTTATTATACATTTCAAATTGGCCTGGAGACATCCTCTCTCAGGATCAGCTACACAAAAGTTTTTTTAAAAGTCAATTTTCTTTTACTTGTATAAAAGGAAGAGAGTTTTTTTCCCATGTTTTTCTAATCACTTTTTAAATTCTCATTCGCTTTGATCTGACACAGAGATCTAGGCAAAAGTGCACAATTTCTTCTCAAAGGGGAATTGTTTAGTAAATCTCAAACATACGAAAACAGGCAGCTATCACGAAACTGCAACATATAGTTAATTGTATTTTTAGCTATTAAATTAGTTTGATAAATTGGTTTCATATAGGTGTGCTTTTTATGGAAATACACTCAATCCACATACTACTATGCAAAAATTTTAACTCACCTGATTTTAAAAAAATCCCACAATTACTGAACACTGAAGAACTGTGAGATGCCAGTGCAACTTTCTGGGTTTAATTAAATAGGCCCCTACCCACAGTTCAGAAAATATAATAAATGTTTTTAGACTTAAAGCTTTTCACAGCGATTCCCACAATGATAGCAGCTCTCTAACTTCATGTGCAGCATAGCCACAAAGAATAATTTAACAACCATTAATAAAGGAATTTTCAGAGGAACTCGAGCTCAAATTATATCAATCTTCTACTGTTCCAAAATAAACGCATCAGGTGGCATTTAAATGCAGGTGGCTAACCATTTTATCAGCGCACATATTTAAGCTATTAGAAATATAATTAGAAAAATTAAATTAAACACACTTAATGCAGATTCTAATTCTAGCAACACTGTCCTTATCATTATGCCATTTTTATAGCAAATTATAAAGTATGTCTAAATTGTACAGGTTTGTTTCTGACTGATAGCTGAACTCAGATAATTAAGTTGTTAACCATGTACTTCAGTGGTCAACATGGTTATGTATCTTTGTCTTATCACTACCCCTCCTCCTTGTTTCCACAGACCTCAGGGGAAGCAGATGAATGGCACTTGACACTACCCACCTACACAGCCGACTGATTAGACATAGTCCTGTACCACAGGTACACTCAATTATACGCTTTTCTGAGATTCAAGCGTTTCCTGAAGCTGGGAGTCTTGAAAACTGTTTATTCGATGCATTTTGCAGCCGAGGAGAACCGCGACGAAACGTCCTTAAAACTTGCAATACTATTTTATCACCCTGGGCACTTCAGGCAGGCCGGCTGGAAAGGGATTTATTTCATTAAGGAGAAAAACAATAAATCCTCTCTACCACAAATAATCAAACTGCTCAGGAGCGTGCCCGTGCCCAAAGCACGCTCTCTAAAACCCCGCGCAGGCAGCCCGCCCTCCCGCCCCACTTTGTCTCCAGCGCCGAGGTCCGGTGGACGCGCGGGTGCCGAGGGTCCCCAGCGCTGGGAGATGCTGGGGGGGCACGTCCCAGTCCCGGTCCCGGTCCCAGCACCCCTCCGCCTGCCCCACCAGCCAGGACCCCCCGGAGCCGTCGGCCACGCGGCCAGAGCCAGCACCCCAAGGCCAGCCGGGATGTCATTCTCCTAGCCAGCCACAGCCGGGCAAGGGATGGTTTACCTTTCACGCTTCCCTGACGAATTAACATAACTTCAGGGGGATAAAAATACAGTTAATTTACTGGTGGGTTCAATCAATAAGTAGCAAAACACAGACACAGGTGTATGTGTGTATATATATATATATAAAAAGAAAAAATCTCGATTGCAATTCTCCTAGGAAAACAATCAATATTCAGATAATATAAAGGCTTTTCATTACATGCCGAGGATTGGATTTATAATATGAGAGATTATTTGCAATATATATGAAATTTAAAAGTTGGGATAGCTTGAATGCTTTGCTAGATTTATGCCTGTGTGATTTTATGCATATAAGCTTTCCCTTAAGTTAAGAGAAATCACGTGGGTCTCGTGGTCTCTAGATCCCCCCCATACCCTGTTTTCACCAAAATAATGCAGAAAATGAACGAAATAACTTCCTGAATTTTAAATATCTTATTCCAAACTAACTTTTGATAGTTCCCTTCATCCCATTTGAAACACCTGGGTTCACCCAGTTGTTTGATACTTTTTCAACATAAAAAACCAATGTAAACACATAGAAATTTTACAGGGAGACTTAACCAAGCAGCTTGCTTTACCTAAGGCCGTTATAGTGATTATTATGAACGTGAGAGCTGGGTTAATGGCACAAAATAGACTTTTTTTCATAAGATAGTTGCAGTCATTTCTTTTTCCATTTAACCTGCCTCTACACTGAGCACTGTCTACACCGAGCATCAGCACGGCTGCATCAAAACGGCCATGGACCTAATGGAGTTCCACTTCATTGCTCCTAAATGATTACAAGCTAAATATCCTCAGTTTAGAAGAAGAATATGTGTTTTCTTCCCATTTGCACATGAAAGAGTAACACACGGGGTTATTTTTGCAATATGTCATCAATAAAGATTTTGACATGTAACTCAGTTACAAAAATTTTATTTTCCTGGGGTTTTTGTTTTTCCTTTTCCTCTTCCCACTGCAAACAATTTGGTGGAGAAAAAGATTCCACCCTGGTCTCCATATTTATTAACAAATTCAGCAGGATCTGGTGGTTCTCTTTTAAACTTCTGAGCACTGGAAATATTTCAAAAGACACCTCCTGAAAGGAAAAGGAAGCTACGCCGCTTGGTGGGGGGCATCGCTCTTTCCCTAGAGATCTTTCCAGGAGAGCAAAAACCACACACATACATATAGGCTAGGAAAGCAGGATTAAAGAAAATCCTTTCCACAATGCATTGTACTGCTTTTCATTCTACGTGATCAGACTGAACTATTCTTTCTAACAAATATGTAATTATTAGCATATAAATTTAACACCTAGCTATGCTATAATGACAACAATTTCCTTCTTTATTTCCTTTACTTACTTAATATGGAAAGTTATTTGTCTGGCATTATTGTTTTCAGGTTTTTATTGGTTTTTATTGTTGAATGTTATTTATTCCTCAAAATGTCATTAGCTTTCACATACCTGTAGATTTTCATTTTTGATATCTTTAAAATAGTGTTATAAGATTGAGGGTAATTGTCCAAATCAATTTTTTTTTATATATATATCTTGCTCTTGAGTATTCAGATGTACATTCCTTTCCCCCCCCCCGCCACTTCTAGGGGAGAGCAGTGTTGGATCTACTGTGGTCTGTTGTGAGACCGTGTGCTCTCCTGGCTGAGCACCAGTCTCAGAGTGAAAAGAACTGGATTTTAGTCCAGCGTGAACATTGCTTTGGTGAAAATTTTGTATCTTGCCTAACTGTTAACTTTTGGGGACACAAATTCCTTTTGCCGACCACAGGGACATCCTGGCCATCCTTAGATGTTGTAGCTGCTGGTGTAGCACAAACAAAAATAAGAGGAGGTTCAATCGGGAATTGGAAAGAGAACTCCTGGCAATTGCTCAATGTCCATACTTCCCTGCCAAGCAGAACCCTTTATGTAGCTGTTAGATGTTTATAGCTCTAAATCAAAGACAACAGAGCTTAAGTGAGTGAGTCTTGTAAGAGACGACGCGTGGAAGTGTCACGCTGGGGCTAGCACGCCCCGATTTTGGGTGTCCGGCCGCTGCCCGGCAGCTCCTGCACCCATTTCACATCACGATGGCCTGGGGGCAAAGCCAACCACCCGGGAGCCTGGGCAAAACTGGCCCCTCTATGTGTACCCACCCGTGAAGACCCATTCCTAAGAGGCTTTGGATTGGTCTACAAGGGCGTCAAGATGCACTCAGGTGTTGGAAAACCGTTCCTACCCTGCAGAGCCCAAAGCACTGACACAACCCACACAAGGTTTACCTGCAGGTTGAAATCACGACAGCCACCGAGAAGATGCTTCTACCCACCGCCATAAAAACAACCTCAGCTCTGGGTGAAGGACTCGGGTCCACCATCCCCCTTCATACAAGAACAGGCCCTGTCTGCCCAGAGACACTGCCTCCGTGGGCAAATCACACAAAACCTTCGCTCTTTCTTCACCTTCTCAGTGCCCGCCAGGCGTGAGCTCACCAGGCAAGAGAGCACGGAAGGGAAGAGGAGAAGCAGATCCCTGGTGCGGGCGAGATGCAGCTGGGACACAGCAGCGCGCAGCACTGGGACGCATCCTGCCTCCCTTGCCTGTAGGCAAAGGTCTGCAGCTCACGGGAAGCACCATTTTCCCCAGGAGAAACTGAGGTTCCTGGCTGGTACCTTCAGAGAGATAGAAAGAAATGGAAAGAAAAAGAATATGAGCTAGCTCTCCTTTTTTTCCTTTTTTTTTAAATTTTATTTTCCTCTCTCTTTTTCTAGACATTCTACCTATGAGGGCAAGAAAGCAGTATGGACAGCATCTACATCTAAACATGTGTTGAGCCACCATAAACGGCATAGGTGGCTTTTCTTTCTATTAACACCAGTAGAAGTACTACTATTTTATCACTTTATAAGCCTCTAGGGAAGTCTGGGGAAAAAAAAAATCATTTAAAGTTAGAACTAGAAAAAAACATTAGATTAAACACTTAGGACAGGAAAAGTCATTCTTTTTCTCTAGGAGCTGAAGTTTGAGGGGATAAAAACCCAACAAAACCACCATTGCTGACACTGAGAATTTATTTAGGAAGATAAAAGGAAAAGCATTTGTGTGAGCAAATAGGGAACAAAAGAGATTGAGAAGGAAGGAGTGACATCTGAACAGAGGAAAGCGAGGGAACTGGAGGAAGAGAATAGAAATGGAGAGGAAATTTAAAAGAAGTTCTGGGCATAAAATTAACCGTGAAGAAAAGTGGGGGCTGTGGAAATAAAGGCACAGAAAAAACAGTTGTTCTAAAGTTCCCAGGTTAATTGTCCTCTGTTCTGGTTTAGCTTTTAAGGCCATTTTTTACCTTCATTTAGTGATGTCAGTCCAGATGACCCACTGCGATGGATGGAGAACCACCACAGGTGAACTCCCCCACTTCAACTGCACCAGTCCCAGCCATGGAAGAACTAATCTCCAACACTACAAGTACATGGGCATCACGGACACTTGAACATCTTCAGCATATGGCCAGCACAAACACATGATCCCCTTTAAACAGCGTAGTCACTCTGATCTCCAGATGAAAATGCCCTGTTCCATTGAACACAACCTAAAAGCAGCACCTACATTCCAAACATCATGATCCACACACTTTGGACTTCAAAAATGAATCATTCCCTCGCATTAAGCATGTAGTATTACCTGGAAGATGGCCAGGGCCAACTTCAGAGATTGCCTTTTGCAAATTAAGTTATTTGCTATTTTACAAAAATTAAAAGAGTCCACAACCACCATTATTTGAAAACCTCTCTAAAACAACAGTGTGAGAGACTTCTATTTCCGTCACCTAAAATCTGAGGATTGCTGTTTACCACACACAGTCTAATTTTACTCAAAGTTTTATAAACTATTCCGTATTCAAAGATTAATTATTTTAATTTTTGTACTAAGAAAAAAAAATTAGGGCGATATGGGCAGGTAGGGTAATTACACTACCTGGTAGCATCAGTTTCTCAGCAATCACCGTTTATATTGCACTTACTGCTACCACAAAATACTGATGGTTATCAGTGAGCGTTGTCCTGAGGAGAAATCTGTTTAACAATGTAAGAGGCCAGACAACAGACATACATCAATATTTGCTTTTTATTCCCCAAGTAGCGTGCATTTTATATCCGACTGTAGAAAAAAAAGTTGCTTTATCTAGCTAAAGTTTCAAAGAAATGAGACAATGAGCAACGCATAGGATTTTCTGTGAATTTGCCTTTTCTTTTAGAAAAACAATTGTTACGCTATGAAATCTAGAAGAACAGCTTCTCTCTTTTCTATGGTCTGTGTGAAATGATTTGAGGTTTTATGGTTTTTAAGATGCTGTACTTAAAGCAGGTCAGCATGCTAAAAATGTTATCCTGACGTATTCTAAACATTAATTGAAGAGAAATAAATAAAACACGAAGACCCATCCATCTGATTATTTTGTGAAGATCAGATAATCCTAAACAAAGAAAGCAACAGAAGCAAAACCTAGGAAAACCCTCCATTTGCAGTGACAGTTAATTTCATAATGCATTTGCAATTGCTAATAAACAGAATTATTGCTGCACAAGAGAAATCTTGTGGTCTCTACTCTATCACTACAGAGGGCAGCAACAGACAACAGAGCTCTTTAGCATTACAGAGGAAATGTTAAACATTCGCAGTAAACAAGGGAGCTCGGAGAGGCTGGTCCTGCGGGCAGCCCAGGGATCTTTGCTGGAGCGCGGTCCGAGGCAGTTTATTAGGCATTTCAGCCTCCTTTGGACGCTAACAGGCAAGCGGGTCTGGAAAGTCTTAGGGAAGCCTGGACTGCTTAACAAGTTAAGCCTATCTTCTGTCAATTTATCAAGCCCAGATATTAAAAATAAGCATAAACCATGAGTCATAATACACGAGCTGGACCATATGGTAGCGAGTTCAATTCGTTTTGTGTATTCTTTCCCACTTTACACTCATAACCAATAAGTTGTTTCGTTTTCTGTTACATCTCTTGGTAGACGGAGAAGCAAAAAGTCAAACAGCTGGGAAGCGTGTCCTCTACAGCCTGGAGACCGCGCACCGTAAAGTACAACGTAAAGACATAAAAGTTCGAATCGGAAGAAAGTTGCTCAGTTTGAAAGACTTTATATATAATTTTGTTTCAGTAGTAAAATTGCGTTGGGGGCGGGGGCGAGGTGCCTGGCGCAGTTATTAGCAGTGGTCACATCCTCCTCCAGCTCCGGCGGCAGATGCAAAGGAGGGCAGCAAAGGTCTTATGATCAAACGGGGAGAAAATGACTGACAACACGGAGCTAGTTCAAAGGAACTAATGGAATAATTAGTTCCAAAAAGACTAAAAAGACTGAAGAATTCATGATGTCATAAAAAGCAGAGCTACTTAAATTGGATTAGAAAATAAAAATGACACGAACATTGTAAATATTCACAGATCACATCATTGACGTGTAATGTGCCGTTAAATGATGTCAAATTAAAGGGGAAATTACATGTGTAAGAACTAGGAAGAATAAAGGGAAGACATTTTAAAGATGCACAGTCCTTCACGTGAAAACCCCTATCGTATATCAGGGCTGATCACTGCATGGATGAGGAAACTATGAGAGAAGAATAAAATAAAATATGGGAAAGAAAACATAGGGTAAAAACATCTCAATTTAAACCCTGTGGTGAAAGGCTGTTAACTTCAGAGCCAGAGCAGCTTCTCCTCAGCATGTCTTTGTAAGGCTGCTCCCAGCCAAGGGGATGCCCAGAACCAGGCACCTTTGTCGCTTAAACCCCTCTTAAAATTAGCCCCAATTTATTATAAAAACCCCAGCAGTCAAGCGTACTTTCACATGGGAGGGTACCCTGAGTAGAGGAAAGAACTTTGCTCAAATGGTACTTTTGACTTTTCCAAATTGTATTGCAATTAACACAGTCCTATGTGAGCGAAAGTGAGCAGATATAAAGATGGCACTTCTGAATCCACAGTCTTCCGAAGTAGAAAAGGCTGTTATGGATACCTTTAATCATACACGCCTCATGTACACCATCCATAGAGGCTTATAGGCCCTCAACCAGAGTGAGATATCATCTCATCCATGGCAGATAGCAATGTTGTGGCAATTAATTTACCTATATTGTGCTCTTTTCAAGTGAGCTTGAAAAGAAGGTCCTCCCGGCTTCTCTCCCTTCCCTCCATGTGCTATCTGAATCTCCTGCTCCAAAGGTGGCATTTAAAACTCCCCAAAATACCTGCATAATAAAGGGTAAAAGATACTCTGCACATATATATATGTACATATCTTTTTCTTCCCTCATGGTCCTTTCCATCTCAAAACTCTGTGAGGTGTTAAAAATACATCGCACATAACCAAGAAACTCGAGATTATCGGCATTATCTCACCCGCTCTGCCTGGTGATAAGATGGTCTGATGCGCTCGCTGCTGCGATAACAGGCACCAAGCTGCCAAGCTGGTTACGGCGTTCCTTAATCATCTGGGCCTTTTCCACAGGAGATTATTTATTGTCCCCCTGGAATTTAGACCAAGTCCAACTTGAGCCAGCACACGTTCAACCCCCCTGTTGAAGCTGGCCACAGTTTCGGATGCACACGGATTCTGTTCCTCCAGTGATGCTCGGCACAGAGCCCAGTCCTGCAGGTCCGGCAGATCCTGGTGTTGGTGCAGGGTGAAAGTGCCTGCCGCTGTCAGGAGGCCCTCAGCACATCACTTACGATGTAATTAGCCACGTTTGCACCCAGTTAAGACATAAAGGTTAACACCTGTACCGCTATAAAAATGTCATGCAATCTTTAATGATCAAGACATCAGTTTTGTCCTATAGCCAAAAGATGTATATTTACATTGCTGCGACTCATACTAACATATATATTCACGTGGAAACGTGAAAAACATGCATCGGAAAAAAGAGCAACTTTTTCCTACATTCTCCTGCTGAGTTAAAATAGTACTGGTTTTATTCTTTGAAGACTTCAGTGATCTCTCCGTGCACACCAGGCTGTGCAGCAGCCTCCTATCCAACCCCCCGCACCTCCCCAGTCGAGGTGGAAAAGCTGCCGGTGGTCTCACTGGCAAAGGCACACGGGCTACGAGGATGCGAAAGTTTGGGGATCCAAGTGCTGGATTTACAGAAAGTAACTAAAATACTTACAGCACTTTTTAAAACACAATGCAATGCCTTTTAATCACTTCTGAGTGCATATTCTTGTGTTGGTAATGTCAACCGTCTCACAGAGGTGAGGGTCTGCAGGGGAAGGGAAGGACAGATACCTGCTCTGCTAGAGGAAAAGCAGAATGTGCTCTGCAGTACCTGGTTATTGCCTTTGTTTTGTCTGGAGGGTCAAGATTAAAACGTATGTTCAAAGAAGCAAGGGAAAGACAAAAGAGTCACTTTTATATTTCACAATTACAGCTATACATATTTTAAAAAAAAATTGTTCTGGACATCGCCGCGTGCACTTGAATGCACTCAATCATACGGCTCCTATTTTGACCAAGAGATGACATTATCCAAACATTACGTCTGGTCTGTTACGTGCCGTCCTGTTTGCCGATGACACCAGGTAGGTAAGGCCATTTCAGGTAGGAAGGCGATGCCCGGGACAGCCCGGGACCCCCAACCCTGCCTGCACGGCCCCTGCTGCGTTTGCAGCGCTGCGGGCTGGTGCCTGGGGGAGAGCGAGGGACAATTTTCTTCTTGTAATTTGTACGACTCCAGCCTACAGCTGAGAGCAATTTCCAAAGTGGAGTTGCCTGAGCCCTAGGAGCAAACAAAAGTATTCTGAGGTCTTCATTTGTGCAATGGCATTTCCACTCTGACTGGAGAGATCTGTTGATTGCACTCACATTGTCTCTATAACAATTTAAAAAATTAGACGTGATAGTTATCCTTTAGCTCAAGAGAATGTATTATTCAGATTCCGCTTCTCTCTTTTCACTGACTTTTAACATGCCATAAGTACACACAAGAAGTGGGTTACCCAAACCAAAGGCATTTGTCGGGGAGAACTTTGTACCCGTGACCTGAAATCTCTCAGACATAAGGAACTTCGATATAGAAGGAGGTCTGTCAGGGCTGAGGATTCAATATATTACAAGTCCCCAGCAAAAATAGAGCACAGCTAAATAACTTGGGAAATATTATACTTATAATGGCATTGCAGAGTCAATCAATTTAAATGTAATAAAGACGACGACAGACAATGAATAGAAAGTTCAAGGACTTTTCACCTAGGGCTTTGCTATGGCTGGAAGTCAACCTGCTGAAGTCTATAGAAGTCTATATAATCTGGAAGTCATCTCCAGGGATCAGAGTCACATATGGAAACAAAGGACAACTTTGATTTCAGGGAACAATGCTCCAAAATATCAGCATAAGCCCCAGAAAAGCAACCTGAATTGGACATTTTTGAAGGCAAGGGCAAATTGTCATCATATTTTTTTGCCAGGCAATACTGTAATTCATCTTTTCATGTCTTGGTTTCATCAGCTAACTTTATCACAGAACAACATCACAGGCGGGACAGAATAATTGCATTGACTTGGCTCTATGCTTTCACTAGTACTGGAAGGTTAATACACTAGATTAGCTGTGCACGTAGTTCCTAGATTTATTCTTTTTTATTTCCCTAACTGGTGTTTATTCTTCATCATAATATAGGAAATTTACTAGAGTATAAGACAAAGTTTAACAGTGGAGTTGATTTACAACCTGTATTCATGGAATCCTATTTTAAAAGTAGGTGGCAATTTGCACACCCACAGCATTTGTACTGAAGACTTCACTGGGACATCACGGAGCATAGGCTTTCTATGGAAATGATGTTGTTTGCTGCCTTCACTGAGAATGTAGAGTGAACCGCAGATTGCAATTGGGATTCAGTGCAAGATGAAGCTTGGAAGCGTGAGGTGGAAAAATTGCATCTCATTTCTTTTTGCCAGGTGGTAAGAAGCTGGCTTAGGATTTAGCAAAGTCTCAGACTTTGTCCCCATTTCAGCCTTTGGAAGAGAAAATTGAACTTTGGTCTAGCTCCAAGAGTTCATGGGAATAGAAAGGCAGGTTTTCGGGATGCACAGAGAATGAACATAAGAGCACGGGAAAGGCCAAAGAGCTCAATGTGAAGGTGCTGTGTGATGACACAGCGAAGAAATCTTGAAGAGCAATTTTTGGGTAAAGAAAAGCAGGGCACAACCAACCTGCTGTGTGTGAAAGGAAAGGTGTGAAAGGAAAGTCTGTAGGAAAGCTAGAAAAAGATTATCATATTTGAAAGACAAGGAAAACACTAGAAGGGTCTGAAGAGCCAGAGGATACTGTACACAAGTGAAGATTAGGGGCTGATGAGGAAAGAGCAATGCTGGACTTTCTCTCATATTGTCCATCACAGGCACCTTTCAAAGATGAGAAGGGCCAGAATATACTGGAGGAGTTAGGTCAGAGAAAGGGTAAAGAAAAGGCTAACTACAGTTAATGGTTTGCCTTCGCCACTTACACAGTGGAACTGTGAATACAAAACACATGAACATGAATTTGAAATGCTTCATTGTGGGACAGCAGTCTTTTCTACCAAGATCTTAACCTTCCAGTCACCCAAACTTCAAGATTCACGCCTTAGTGAGACCATGATTATGGAGGTAGTCATGCCAAATAAAATGCTCCTCACAGAGGCACAAAATAAATCTTGCAGCCTTTACATCCCAAGCTATCGGGGGCAATTTCTAGTTTTGACGATTATAAAATTATCACGTAAACTGCCAACATACTTGCAAATGCACAATGACACCATTAATACTCTTAACAAGGAAAGCACACTAATGTCATAGACTGGAGCATTAATATCACAGTGCAAAATGATTCAGCATACGGTTTAATTAAAGCATGCAAACTATTTTTGTTTATGTAAGGCACGACAGAGACCATAGGCATCATTCACTGGTACGGCATACTGCTTCAAGTACAGATCAAGTACAGAGCCGCTCCTGTTACATAAGAGACCTCGCATCCAAAAACTGAGGTCTCCATGTTTTCCTAACATCTGGCGTATCCCCAGAGAATATCCCTCCCCAGAGAGGTGGATCCCATACAAGTGCAAACCATCACTGTGCTAATGTGTTTTTAAACTAAAAACAACACTTAGATCTAAGGTTCTCTTATTTTCAGACATTTTCTGGGCTCTGCACCTAATATGTTGACGTGACACATCAGCACCAAAGCACTGATTTGCAGGGACTAGGTAGGGAGAGATGAGGGCGAGAAGGAGATTTTGTTCGTTTTACTTTATTGAAGATAAAAAGACTCTCCCTGTTCCCTTTTTGTCGCACCATCATTTCTTAATATTTTGTCCACGGTTTTGTTTCAGAGCAAAACTGGAGTGCGACCTGGGGGGCAGGCAGTCTCTGCAAAACTCCTCCGTGGGTGACTGCTGGCCGGGCAAGACCTGATCTCCTACCAGGCTCTGCAGCGTGGCACCCAGGGCGCGTGGGCACATCCCCAGGTGCCATCAGAGCCCGGCGTGGCTACCTTGAGGTGGCCAAGGGTGGACCGGCTCCTCTTCGGGGTTGGGAGCACCCTCCTCCTCCGTAACGTCCATGGGCTTGCGCACAGCCTCAGGGATTTCACAGAGGCAATCGAGGCTGAACTACTGCCACAGCGCTGGCCATCAGCATATTCTACTCTTTATAATGTAAATATTCAGCTTACATAAACTTGAGACAGGCGCCTGCCTTGCTTCTGTACTGCAGACTCAGTAGCACTGTTTAATACATACTCAGATAAAATATTGCTAACTAGGGTAATAAATTTAAGCCAGATACTGTACTAGAATTAAACCATTAACTGGTAAATCAGCTGCTAAGTAGCCCATATTCCTTTTAATACTAGATTCTTAATGGTAGATTTAAACAGTAATACATATTTGACAAAAGCTTATTCAAAATATTCGAGTGACTAGAAACACAGGGAGTTGGCTCCATATCTGCTGCTTTCTGAAGTTTATCTGAGACCGAGTGGAAACGAGCTCCAAACAAAGACTGCAACAGGAGCCAGTTGTTGACACTCTACATCACGTGTCGCATATTAAATGATTCATCAAATGCTGTGTCACAACCTGTATAAAGTCTTTTAAAAATGGATCCTTCCTCCTTTCATTTGATTTTTAGCAGTAAAGAATATCTGGATATATCTAGGCTTCCTTGAACAACCTTCCTTTTCTGAAACCACACCCCTTTTAATGCAAACATTCAACCCAAATACTATTAGAAAGAGCACCGGTCACTAAATTTCAGTAAATAGTACGCTGGTGTATCTGGACAGTTTGGGCATCCTGACGGAGCTCTGCTGTAAGGACTCCCTGAATTTTATGAATAAAATTGACCCAGAACATTTTGGAAAACGAAATAATAGATGAGTAAATAATTTTACTGGCTGATATGGAAAGGCAATGTGTTATTGTAACCTGCCTTGTATGCTCCTTGTAAAGTACTGGAAATTATGATTTTAAATTATGATGTTAGATTAGGTTTTCTGCAGCTTAATATATTGTAATATAATATAATTGCTAAATGCAAATGAGATACTGTACAGCTTTTCCATAGAGTTGTTCATGAAAGCCAAGCATTTTGCATATTACAGTGAAGTGCATGTTATTAAGAAACAAATTATAATGAAGCTTAATTTAGTTGGGAGACAAGATACCGTAGCCTTATCACGGTTGACAATGTAGTAAGGTATCTTATAGAGCTATTATACCAACTTATGTGCAGCTCAAGTATCTCCAGCACAAACGCACATAGGCAACAGCACCGTACCTTTTAAGACTCGCATGTGATCTCATTACCTTAAAGTCAAGTAATACTATAAAGTCATCAATTTGGCTTCAAATACGCTCTGTGATCGTGACTGACAAATGCTCTTTTCAAAATAACAAATACAAAGCTGATTAGCATTCAAATACCGCGCACTTGGAGCGAAGTTTGGGCAGAAGGCACATTTCAACTGCTTCGAACACGGCGCAGGATCAAGTGCAGAGCCGGAGTCAACACAAGAGTTAAAAACAACAAAATCAGTCGCCTCGCGGTGCCGTTTGCTGAGCGCTCGCGATGGCTACTGCAGATAAAACTGCCTTTTGTACCCCTGGACCTGTAACCCACCCCAACAGGCAAAGAACTCCTGCTTTTCCATCTTCATTTTCATCAGCAAGTCACAAAAAACAATAGTTACTGGTAGATGTGCCAGGAGAATGCACTCCCTAAATAATATATGGGCAAGTAAATTGTCCATCAGACTGTAAATTTCAAAAGAAAAACTAAAATGCATTTTTTCAGCATTTTGTGAGCGGTGTTCCCTCCATGCAGAGCACGCAGCGGCATCCCCATTTCCCCCCGAAAAGCACAGGTACCAATGGGTTTGTTACAGAGCAGGAAAAACCTGCTCCAAAGCAATTCATTATTAATGCCAGAATATTCTTGCTAAACAGTTCTGATTATTTCACAAGAAAGAGGTCAAGGTATTGGAGAAAGGGATTTAATCAAATAAACTCTCAATCTCTCTCCAAATAGCATTTTCATCCGGCTGCATGTAAATTCATCAGATGACTAGCCTCCAAATGCACAGGCAAGGTTAATCTGCTATGACTGTTAAAATTTCTGTGATATGCCTATTGAATAAAGATTTAAAATAGGATGAACCACATCAGTTACCCCAAACTGTTTTCTATCTCTTCTTTTCCTTAAAGTTTTGCCCTGAATCACGTCATCTCCACTGGCAGAAGGGGAGCTGAAAATCCCCCGCTTGGGCTTCAGTTGCGGGACCCCACAAAGAACTCTTTGTTTTGCATTTGCTGCTCAACTGTCCAGATTTTGACGACTATCAACAGCTTATTTCAGGCTACTCCACAGCAAATAACCTGCCCTGAGCAGAAGGCGAAGGGGGAATCCTGGGCTATTAGAAACATTTCATACATTGCTGGAGCACTCGTCCTGGAAAACAAAGCAGAGTTGCCATTAAGAGAGAGGAAACGGAATTTCTCTTTTATTCCGAATTCTATGTAGTGCTGCTTTGCTTAAATAAGGAGCCAAGGAATTTATCACAGTCATATCCCAAGGTGAATTTAGTGGCAAACACCAATAATCCCTCTTGGACACCTAGTACTTATTAGGCAAACCCTGTCTCCTAACAGTGTAAATCAATGTTTATTTTCAAAAAGGATCTTTGTGAACTTCACACTTAAACATAGAATTATGATATAGCTCTAAACAACATACTCAGTCATAAATGGAGAACTGCAATTTTGGTTTTTGTTTTGTTTTTAAAAAAATCCCAAATGCCTATTGACACAGAGTAAAAAAAAAAAAAAAAAAGGAAACTGAAATACAGCAGGCAGGCAGGATTATTTTTACTAATATTTTTTGCTTTCTTTACCCTAAATCTGGCCACAGAATCTGTATTTAGCAGAACGTACTGTAAATATCTTCCTGAAGTCAGATCAGATTTATGAGACTGAGAAACTGTGCTTGATGAGAGCCATGGCTTTACGCAGACAAGCCCTTCTAGCCTCATACCAGCACACGCGACCCAAGCACAGTCTTCAGATGCTTAACAATCTCCAAGTAAGCTAATGGTACACCTTTTTTTTTTTTTTTTTTAATAGCCATTCTAATTTATTTATGCTACACATGCAGCGTGTTCCTAAATACGCTCCACCTAAGCAGTTTCACTGCCACCTTCTTCAAGACGTCTAAGACGACATTTCCTCTGTTTAAAATCAGAGAGGATTCTTAATGGTATACAGTCTATATCCCTCGTTTAGGAGCCAGGCAGCAGTTAAAAACTCTGCCTCATCCAGATAAAAAGTGTTTTGATGCTGGTATTCTCTGCCCCCTTTGCTCCAAGCACCTTTCTCGAATCTCAGACACCATTTTACATGAGGATGCTTTCTAAAAAGCAAAATGTAACTGTCTAATTAAGAGCGGAATGATTGGCTAGTTCATGGACTCTGTGACAGTTATGACAAATACACATATTGGCATAGCCCTAACCTCACTTCACAGTTTGCAACACAAAGATGGTATTTTCAGAAATGTGCGGAACACTCTGATACAAAGCTTCACCTTGTCTAGTGCTATTCCATTTAATTTTTTATTAACTGCCTGAACATATGCCATTCTAGAAGAGGGTAATAGTTACAAAATGTCAGCAGAAACATTTAAACTGCTAAAATGTAAATGATTTTATAAATTTGTAATGAAAGGTAATTGTCATGTGGGAAAAGTAACAGAAAAACAGATATGTGTAAATGTAAAACTGGTAAAAAATACATCTTACTGGTCGAAGGTAGCAAAATTTAAGTGTATTTTAATGACCACTGTAAGTAGTATTTAAATAAAATTAGATTCATAAGCAGAAAATGTGAGTTCTATAATATTTTATTTTCTAACATTAGTAAAGTTCATAATAATGAAAAGACCTCATGGAACTTTAATGCGCCTAAATTCATTAAACAGTAGGACATTAAGATTCCTCACCTCATTTTAAAAAACAAATAAATCAAGTCAGATAACATAAATACAAAGCCTTTGCCAGCCTCGGCGCAGCCCGGCTTTAAAAGAACAACATTAGAACGCGGTTAGTTAGTTTCTTTACTTTCCGCTAAAATGAGAAACAATTTGGTGATTAATCCCTTCAGCGATGCGGTGCTGGGTCAGTGCTCTCGGAGATGTCAGGAAGGAGAAGACCGGGGCGAAGAAGGGAGTTTTTCTCCAGCCACCACACAGAGCGACCACCTTCCAGTTAGGTTTGCGGGCAACCATCTTTAAATGCTTGAGCTGTTCTGCGTGGCCATGACAAGATTTGCAATTCTCCACGTTTATTTACACACCATCGCCCCAACTAGACATCACATGGAAGTGGCATGGTCGCGGCTGACCCCAGGGTAGTCCCTGTCTCCGCCGATCCAATTTCATCCTGCTCGGCAATTGCACCGCAGTCAGCCCGCCCAGGATGCATGCACGCTGCGCCGCGCCGCAATAAAATTAGCAGAAGCTTGTCAGGGTGTATTTTCTCGTTTTACACTGACAGACACTGGACAAATACGTCTGCTTTTCAGAAATCCATAGAGGTTTCTACTCTCCTGAAATGTATATCAGGCGGGGGTATTTGCAAGTCTGTGTGTGCCTGGACGGCGAAAACCTGCGAGGGCTGGCTGCGGGACGGCAGGGCGATCCCCGCGGGCTTTTACTTGGGTTTTCGTTTTTTTTATTTCTCCTCCCTAGACGACGTAAAAAACGCTAAACTACCTTTATATAAAACGTTTATATTTCTACCGTGTTTCCCTACAACCGCCCCTGCTTAAGACTGGACGCACAGAACGAGCTCTCCGGCCAGAAATTAATAGAACATAAATCCATCGTATTTCGAAAGCAGAAGTTAGGGGGGAGGAAGGGCTATTTGCCGCCTGCAGCAGGTACACAAACTGCCTTCTGGAGGAGACGTTACCTGCAGCTTACGCAAGAGCTCACCTGCAAAACTGCCGCCTTCCCGAGTCCAATCCCCTTTAATTTTTTTAAAGGCTTTTGCAAATAAACGAAAGAAAATGATCGTTTGTTTCAAAAGCTAAAGCCGAGGGAGGCTAACACAGTAAATAGAGGAAATTTACCCTCTGTAATGGGAACATTTTTAAATAAAACCACCTAATATGTTTTGTAATCTACACCAATGTAATTTTATTAGATATTCAGTGCAGTTCCTACATCAAACAGCCTCAGAAGCCCCAGGATCATTTTATATTCACTGGAAGACAGAAAGAAATCCAAAACCTAGTTAAATAAATTGTTCATTTATTCCTTTCCTTTTATGCACCAAGATCTACATGTGGTCATTAATTATAAAGAGACTATTATAGCACCATATTTTCATTCAATACGATGTCCTGGTATATATCAAAGAAGTCCCATAATTAAAACAGAAGGGCCACAATGACAATTAAAATTACAATCTATATGGGGAAAGAAAGTACAGTTCTGCAATTTTTCACCCTGTCACTGTCAGCACCGGGGGATATTCCGGTCACGTCTCTTGTAAAGCAGCCTAAATTCTTCTTCACCAATGCAACCTCAAAAGCATTATCAGCACCTAAGCAAAAGCCTATGCAAGTATAATTTAATACCAAGCCACAGTTTGCAAGTAATAGCGTATAAAGTGATATTTAAGTGGTGTTTTAAGCACACTTCTGATGGCTACAGCCGCTTTTTACTGGTAAATGCGTTTTCCTTTGAGTAGTGATTATGAGTCCTGGGTGAAGAGGTCCTGTGTGCAGGTCTGCCTGTAAGCCTTACTTCCAGCTGCCAATCTTTACTTCACAGTGAAGAAAAAGCCACATAGCACCTTGTTCTTACTCTTGTACGCTGTCATCCCCTGAGCCTGATAACTGCAAAATCATTTCCACATAACACTTTTCTGCTTCTGCCTCTTAAACCTCGAGACCTACACATTGTGCACGCACTTGCACCCCCGGCAGCCGGCCCCCCAGAAGCCGCTGCCTCTGAACCGCCGGCCTCTGCCCGCAGACTATTTTTAACACTCATCCCGGTAAATATCTGCATTAATGGAGTACGGGGCTCTTGTGCAGCAATATGTATTTGCTACAATTTATTGTCTATAAAAGTCACAAGCAGTGAGTTATTACAGTTAAAACTGTGTTTTTCTTTATAATAACTTTAAACCGAGCACTCATATATGAAGCATGCAATGGAGATGGAGAAGGTTTTGTATAATAAAACGGTGACATGGTCATTTTTCCCAGTTTTGCATTACACAGACACACTCATGCATGGTGCTTTTTAAATTCTTATTATATGTGAGGTCAGGGGGTCGAATGTCAGAAAGTACTGTTAATTTCACGGGGTTAGGGGAAAGTAAATTCAGAGGGAATACAGATCACTTAGCACAGAAAAGCAGCTCCTCTGAAGTTTGGTTTTACATTTGTTAACCATATCCTTCAGCTGACGAACCATTGAGACCAGGGTGACATTCTGGTCCCCGCTATAATGGCTTGACACGCTGCGGGGAGAGCGGGATGCCGGCGGAGGGGCCGGCTGCCGCTGCCCCGAGCCAGCGGAGCACCGAGGCTCCACGCGACTGGAACCGAGCGGAGCGGGTTGCCATTTGGGCTGCGATGTTTAAATTACAGAGGAAGCAGTCAAGATGTCTTAAAGTTCAATCTGACAAGAAATGTAAAATATATTTCTGTCTTCACTCGCCGGGAAGGTAGCATCTTGCAGCGCGGGGTATCGCTACCCGGAGTCCTTCTAAAGCACCTCCTAATACATCGTCAAAGTCTAAAGGCGTTACAAGCGCTCAGAGTATTGGGGTAGGGTTTGTTTTGCCATACAATGCACTGGTGGGTTGCTTTTTTTTTTTTTTTGGTGGTTGTTGATGTTTTGGGGGTTGGGTCGGGTTGTTGGGGTTTTTTCCCAGCTCTGCCGGTGGCAAAATAAAATTGCGGAAAACAGAAGAAGTTTTAGACGGTGCCTCTTGGTTCCACAAATAAGAGGGGAGAGGCGATAAAACGTGGTGACAGAGCTGCTCTTCGGCCAAGGCAAATCCAAAAGCTGCTTCTTTTATAAAAAGCCATTTGCTTGATAAAAGCCACCTTACTCGCACACAGTTTAAAGGAATAAACACTTTAAAAATGCGAAGGTATCTTACATCAAAGATGTTAAAGACCTTTTTGCCATTGTCTCTATTGAAAGTTCAACTTAAAAGAGCAGCGCCGTAAGGACCACGCTATACATCCATTTGTGAAAGGTACAAAAGCCGGGGGGGACGCACACACGACCCAAACAGAACCAGAACAGCTAAATTTAATCAAATGACTGCAAAGAGCCTTTTTAAGAGACAGACAAGATTATTCCCTGTAAGCAGTTCATGGGCTCTGCCTGAAGCTGGGGTGGGTTTGGGTTTATGCATTGGTGCCTTTTGCAAGATTCCTCTGAGTCAAAACCCAAACCAGGCTCAGCTGCCCCCTCGTAATTACATTTTAATGACTTAGGCTGGGTGTTTGTGTTTTGGCAGCATATTTAATAGTGTTAGCATTTAAATGGTCACAACCGGACTCCGAAGGGCAGAGCTCGCTGCCGTTCGGGGTGAAGTTCACCCTTCATCAGAGGAGCTGCCGGCAGCCGGGACGGAGCTCAGCCCCGCTCTCCTGGGAGCCAGGTTTTCCCCAAATTCTGCTCCATAAACATGAGGTCTAAGGAATAGAACAGAATCCGTAGAAATATTTTGAATCTATGGACTCGGTGGGCTTTCCAGATGCCCAGGTCTGGAAACCGAGCACACTGCACGCCCAGCTTTTGTCTTCCTTGGTACCAGAAGATGCCAACAACGCGTGACGAGTCCACCGTTATCCCTCTCTTCCAAATAAACACTCCCGAAAACCGCTCAGGGAAACAGTGACATGGCAAACGCAACATATATATATATATATGCTTTATTAAAGATGCATTAACTTTGTAGTGGTATATTTCACTAGCTGCCTTTTATAATTAAAAACTTTTTTTCTCCAATCCCCTTTCCTGCAAGTAGCCTGTTGCCTGAAGATTTAATCCTTCATTACCAGTTAAAACAAAATCACCAATTAGGCACATGAACACGTCTGTATTAATCTCATTAAGGTGATGGCACCAAATAAATTGGAACTATTTTTGTGCTTTTACTGTGTTCCTATGGCTTTATCAGGCCCTGTGGTCATATACAAAGACCTTGCAGCTTAGTCATTTAGAGTCATTCGGTTGTGGACTAAATGTGGCATTACCATCTATGGCTGAAAATTGCTTTCAGCTTTTAAACTGCACTGACTAGTCTGTAGTTAATCTTAGATCATTCACTCGCAAAATTAAATGAGCCAGAACGATGGTCTTTTTTTTTTTTTTTTTGTAAAATAATACATCACAAAACACTTATTTGCCCTGCCCAAAAGAGAGATCAAATTCATTTAAAATCCCATAAACCAGAGTTGTGAATTTTTAATTTTATTTAGTAGCACAGAAATAGAGGGTAAGCTATCTTTCCACAGCACATCATTGCTATAAATTTACATATAGAACATAGTTTGATGCCTAACCAACCTTTAATCTACCTTTGATGTATACTCCTACTTCAGTATGGATCATGTGATACACCTTATTAATGCAAATGTAAGAAGGATTGTTTTGGATCTCTGATGTAATTAGCCATAAACCACGTTTAAAAAGGGAAGAAGAAAAAAAAAAAAAAAAAAAAAAAAGAGAAGTATTCTTTTGTCACTACAGTTGCATACTGACTTGCACGTGGAGATGCTCCAAAGAGGGCTTACAGCCCACGGCAGGGCCCTTGTCCTCAGCCTCCCAGTTTTATTATACATGGATTACCTGTTCGGCTCTTATGAATATTGCACTGGAAGAAAGCAAAGGTGAAGTAAAGCCCGGTTAGTTCTTAACCTTCCAAACAGCACACGTAACGAAACAATTGATGCCTGATCCTGCTGCCACCGAAATCGATGGGAATTTTGCGTTTCAACTCAATATTCAGGCCACCTTCTTTAAGCCCCCCTTAGGACCTGCTTTTGCCCCAACAGCCCACCACTGCTGCTCTCTCCCATTTGCCCTTTTATTATCATTATTATTCCCGCGTTGCAAATTGCGTACGGCCGTAACGGCAAGCCCGGCCGCAGCCTTCCCCGGCGCCTGGGCACAAGCGGTCGGGGTAGGTTGTAAACGGGTCCGGCGGGTCCCCCGGAGCTTCGCCGAGCTCTGGGGTTACGTGGTGGAAATCGGGTTCGTGCTCCCCCGCCGGCGGGGCAGCCCCCGCTTGGCAGGGGCCGCCCAGGGCTCTGGGCTCCGGCAGAGAAATGCAATGAATAAATAAACAAACAACCAAGCAGCCGGCCAAATCGGGAACAGCCGTGACTGAAAGCCAGGGATGATGTTGACATCATCGGCGGGGTCCAAAAACCGGTAGTCTACTGGGGTTTAATTCCTTAACATACAATAGAGTAGCTTATCCCTCTCTAACGACAGCACGAGAGATCTGGATCCCATTCTGCTGCATATAAACTACTCCCAGTTGCGGGGAACAATAACACCACGGGGCTGCCGCCCAGCCGACCCACGGCACGGCTGGCGCTCCATCCCAACAGATTGACAGGTTCCGTCATCTCACCGAAGCGCGTTTTGAGGTTAACCGCGGTGGTCTGGTTTGTGCCATACCCACGCGCAAGTTAGAGGACTGACGAGAGGAGGGGAAGGAAGAAAACAAAACAGAAACCCCCAACAAAGCCACGCGCGTTTGGTCCGGTTTGCCTTCGCTTTTCCACGTTCTCTGAAAACTTTCTGGGCACGGAGAGGACGGGAAAGCGGGGAACACGCGGAGCGGAGCTCCTGTCCCCGCTCCCGGCAGGCGGCTCTGCCCTTCGCCGCAGCCACCGCTGGAAGCGGCCGGCTTTGTGAGAGCTGATGTATGCAGGTTTATCTTCCCATCTGGCAGCTGGATAGCAGCCTCCCGCTCCACCTAGGAGAGCGCCTCTCGGATTTCTTCATCATCTAGCTATTTTAAAACAAATATTAAGACTGTATTTCTGGGTAAATTATAATAACGGGGTTTTTTTCATTCCCTGCCCTCCCCCAGAAATCAAAGTTTGCACCAATCGCATTGCTCTGTCTCAGTAAGGGTTTCCAGAAATGAAAAATTTTTATTTGCATAGAATAATATTCTAATGCAAAAGTGCTACTCTATTCTCATAAAAATATATTTGCCTGGTAGTTTCTACTCTTTGGGAGAAAATCTGCATATTTTGTTTATTCCTGAAAATATGCCTTTTTTTTTTTTAATACCCTGAACCAAATAATTTCTCATTTTTACAGGCTTCACTTCACTTTTCTCACAGTGAATAAATTGCAACTTATTTCCATGAAATCCGCAGATGACACAGATCTTTATTTTGCATAAAGGCATAGAGAAGTGTCTAATATCTTCGGTATTCATCCGCTAAGTGGACATTTGCATCGGGTTAGAAGGGAGAAGGAGCCCCGGCCCTCCCGCGGTGACAGCTGTACGGAGGGATGACATCTGACAGCTGTGACAGTGCTGACGGGAGCCTGGGATGGCTCCCGCATCCGTGATCCAATTACGGCGCACATCCCTCTGACAGGGCCGGCAGCCCGCTCCCGCGCCGGGGAGGACAGTATCGATCTCTTGTCAGAGACCCACCGCCCGCCCGCCATCGCGCCTCGATGAACTCTGCCAAGCCGGAGCGCCCTCGGAAACGAGCGGGGCGGCCGGGCGCGGGGATCCGGGCGCGGAGGGAGAGGGGGCGCAGGGTGCCGGCCGAACGTCCCCCCGACGCCGGCCGAACGTCCCCCC
>NW_010972599.1:854843-976520 GCF_000737465.1 Haliaeetus leucocephalus | reverse complement strand
ATCGAGCCCGCCCCGCCCGGCGCTGATGGAGAGACAGCTCTTCGCGGTTAGCCGGGTGAGCCCGCGCGATGAAAAGGCCGCCGCAATTAGCGCCGGCGGGTCGGCCGGGCCGGTGACAGCCGCCCGGATGGGGTAACGGCAGCTGCCAATAACGCCGGCTCCCCGAAAACAGACAATTAGCCCTCGGATCCTCCCGCTCCTCCGGCACGCCGCCTCGACGCGGCACCACCGCGCCCGACGCAAACCGCCCGGCCGGGGGCCGCCTCGTCCTCCTCCTCCTCCTCGCCCCGTCCCAGCACGGCAGCGGGGCACCAAGTAACAGAGGACCGAGCCCAAACGCTTAATTAAACCATTAAAAAAAAAAAAAAAAAAAAAAGGGGGTTAGAAAAGCAAGGAGTAGAAACTAGTCACCGACACCCACCACACACCGGGCAAAAAGGCACGGTACATCTTTCATTTGGCCATTAGTTTATGCCACATTGCAATTAAAAACTAACAAATATTCGTTTTCATCATGTTATTTCAAAGTTTCTATATGATCTCTAATACTTGAAAGCAAAATTATTTGTGAAAAGCCTTATTAAGCCACTGCTTTCTCCGTACAATAGTCCAATACCTCAGAGCCCGATCCAGCATCCTCGTATATTCCAAAGTAAACGGAGACGGGATTTTAACCTGCACCCACGGAACGGGCCGACAACAGCCAAACAGAGAGGATCCAAGAGCACCTGGACGCTTCAAAGCCTTTTGACAAAAATAGAGGCAATCACAGAAAAGCTCCCTGCAAGCAACCAAGACCTTCCGGAGTAGTGGTCCTGGACCGCATAACCGCGCCGTCAGGATGGGACAGGTACACAATTCTTCACAAGTATCAGAAGGAACTACAAAATTAAGCCCCATCTTTTTCCAAGCACGCAAGGAAGCCATCATACCTGTGTTTCGTCCCATTTTGCTTTGGTATTTTATCTTAATCTGCATGGGAAGAGACCATGCCCAGCCTCATATGGTAATGCAAATATCGCTACTACTCAGTCCAACTTTTTTTTTTTTCCATAAGGCTTTTCAGCAACAACCACACATTGCCAGCTAGATGTCATTATAAACAAAGTTATTGATTACCTCACTAGAGCTGGATTTGAACCTGCAGACAAACTACAACTTGCTACCATGCTATAATTTTATTGATCAGAGCAATCCAGCTGCCAGTGCTTTCTGGAGAGCAAAAAATAAAAATTAAAAAAAAATTAAAAAAATAAAAAAAAGAACCTGAATACATCTTCCGTTTGCCCAAAAATGAAACAAACCACAATTTTTAAGCTTGAAGTACATTTTTTTTTTTTTCTTTCTCCTCCAAAATCCTTTAATGGCAAAACTATGTATCTACTCATCTCACAACAAAGCCTTCAAGGTCTGCCAGCTTTGGGACAAGACTGCAACCATTTCCCACCACTCTGTGTCCCAGTTCCCCAGGGGGTTGTGGTCACCAGTGTTTAATTAAAAATAAAAATAAAAATAAAAAAAAATCCTCAATTCTATTTTATTAAGTTTAGAGCTCTCCGGAAGCAAAGTTGTGCCATTTACATGCTTTGGTCACTGCTTCAAATCAAAACATTGCCCAGCTATTCAAATCAAAATGTTGCTTCACAAAGGTTTCTCGGTCCATGCCCCAGCCAGGCTGTTTCATGGAGTTTTGCAGGGAAACGGAGGGAGGTTCCTTCAGACGCCTCGTCCTACAGCAGCTCACTCCTCCTGCTCTCCGCTGTTACGCATCACATCCCCCAATGGGTTTCGGGGGCTGTTGGAGAGGTGTGTTATTCCGTCCCTAAAATCGTCCCCTCTTACAGACGCAGCCCCTGCTGTTTGGGGTGAGACTGCCTGAGGAGAGGAGCACCAAGCCTGAACCCAGCCTTCCCCTGGGTCTCACCACCAGCATCACCTCCTCCTGTCCCACCATCGTTCGACCAGAAACCCAGTAGCACAAACCACAAAGCTTCACATAAATTCATTGAACAAAGAGTTTTTCTGAAAAGAAAGTTTCCCTCCCTGAGATCATTTACTCCTGAGAGTAATGCTTACCCACGGGATAAACACCGATCTGAGAAACACACATCACAAAGGCAAATGGAAAGGAAATGAAAAATTTTGCAAGGTGTTAATCAGAAAGCATGGCAAAATGCGCACGCAAGAATTTAAAAAGCAAATTGCTTCGAATCTGTTTGAAAATGCTATTCACACCTCCCAAGCAAAGCAGTCAGTGTTTTTTGTTGTTGTTTGTTTTTTGGTGCCTTTTTTTTTTTTCTGCTGACACAGTTTTAGTCAGAAACAAAAATATTTCAAGGTAGAGACTGTTGCTTTAGCAGCCTCCCAGAAAAAGTGGGATCTGAATCCTGCTCATCACCAGGAAAAGGCTGCTCAGAGCTAGAGCTGGTGGAATATCATATACAATGAAAAAATTCTCTAGAATTTTATTTTGGTTTTTTGGGGGGGTTTTTTGGTTTTTTTTTTTTTTTAATAAAAATAGGAAATAAGCTTTACACCTGACTCACTGAAGTGCCACCTATGACAGAATTGTCACACATTCAGTTCTACAGACGAGACCAGAGAGACCCCAATCTGTACAGAAACCAGGAAGACTATGGCGGCAAAACCTTGACTCTATGTAAATCAATAAAACCATTGCACTGAACTCAACATTGTGCCTTAGATGCCACCTTTCATTTTGATTTTCTGATTGCTGAAGGCCTGTTAGCCTGGTACGGACCAGGGCTGTTACTTCTGTGGGCTGTACTTCATCAGCATCAGCCTCATCGTAGCCTGTTCAATGCTCTTCGCTCTGTATGTGCCTGGCAGGTCACACAGGGGAAGCCCATAACGTGGCCACCACGTTACCAGGTTTGGACGTGTATGTTTAGATGTATGCATCCATATCCTTATTGCCAGCATATTACCTCTGCCTAGTTTTTATCATTGTAGTTAATAGCTGAATAATTTCATTTACAGTCATTAAGAAGAACTACGATGGTTACAGGTGGCTTTACTAAGGAAGAGGGGGGGAAACGCATCTCAAGGAACATGAAAACATGGTAGAGGTTTTAGTGTACCTCATTAATTTGTCCTGGATTGCAGACATTCTTTGATTGTGATACTCTTTAATGGCAATTCTTAATTGTTGACATTAAAAAATATGCTGAGCTGAGCAAAGAGACGAATTCTGGCTACAGTGCAGACGTTACTTACTATTCTCAAAAATTAAGCATAACGGGCACAGTGGCTTAATAACCTCTCTCAAGAACCATAGTTCAATCCCAAGTGCCATCAGAAAGGTTAGGTATTTAAATCTTGGCAAACAGGCAGTTTATGAATTTCAGTGCACATGGGCAACTTAGTCAAGTCTTGAGACTACGGAAAATCTAGAAAGGAAGAAGAGAACTCCTCTCCTAAGGAAAAGCAAAGATGCCAACACAGATAGGCTTCTTCCAACATACGGATTCAATTAGTATCGTTCCACAAAACGCTGTGATCCTGAAATTCAGTCCGCTTTTCTGACCACCTCAGAAGGAGTCCAGCTGTATTCAGCTCAGCTGCAGCTTCTCCCACCTGCTGTGTCATGCTGGTATTGGACTGCACTGTCAGACGTGGGACACGCGTTCTGTTGACCAACATGAAAATATGGAACGTGCCCTTTCTGAGGGAGAAGATAAGGGTCTAGAAAGGCTGCTGGGGACAAGACAAATTGCACTGACTGGGAAGCACCGCTCTGGTCACTGTGCTTGGGCCAGCCTGCTTGGTAATGCCTACGGTAAATCTATACAAAGAAATGTGAGATTCATAATTAAGCCACGTTTATCCACCTGTATGCTCTCGTTACAGAATAAAGTAAATATAAAATGTAGCAGAACCAGCTGCATTCACAAGCAATCAAAGGACCCCTTCCCTGGGCTGAGCTCTCATGCACAGCTGTAATACCAGCAACATGGAAAAGCTAAGATACCACTATGGGCAGGAAGGCACCCACGTTGTTCTGCTTACAAGAAACCAAACAAAACTGCTAAGATAAAGATGTCATGAGAAAGAAAGCAGAAAGCTGGAGAATGAAAGGAAAGCAACGAACTGGAAGAAAAGATTGGAGAGCAGATATTCCTTCCTCCTGGTTTATCCTCACCGTGGCTTTGTAACATATTTTAACAATATTTTATTACATTTATTAACAGTAATTAATATATTTATTCTAATAGCACACAGATTAGTTAGGAGAGGGAACCCTTCGGTTTTTCCCTTGCTTTCGCAAACGCCCGCTTTGCCCGAGGAGCCGTATCCCAGCAGTGACCAGAAGATGTGCTGGTGCTGGCACGAGCAGGGCACTAACACACACAGCAGCTGCACCTGCAGCACCTCCAGGTAAATGCAACGCTGCGCTGAGTAGTCCACACTGATATAGGGAATTTGGTAGCATTTCAGATGAACTTATATTACGGTAAATTACATGATATGCGCTATACGTCACTTTTTCTTGTTCTTACCCAACACCTTCCGAGTTCCCTTCCATTCATATTGTAACAGAAGACAAGCTCCCTTTACAGTCCTTCACATGGATGACTTGCATATTGTTTCAGCTAAACATTATTCTACCTTTCTCGCTCTCTCTCCCGCTCTCATGGACAAGAGCCTTAACTCCTGGTACCTGCTATTGCTACAGTGTTCAGGAGCTGCTTGCTAAGTTAAAGTTTCATTCAAGACATTTTTCTTGCCTTGAAAAATTGGAAGTTATAAGCTGTTTCGGATCATGCTATATAAATATCTCAGGTCTGAATTAATCTGCAAAGTTTGTTAGAAATGAAGGTCAGGACTTGAATGCTCAGCAATTAGAATCATTGATATTTTCATGGTATCAGCCTCCTTTTTCTGATTATCAACTTCCATGGTGCTAACACCTAAAAAGTTTGCCCCTCTGACCCCGCTTGAGTTTAGATGTAGATTCTGTAATGTTGAGAATATGTTTCTGCATTACTTTTTGCAAGTCCACAGAAATTTGTTTTAGAAAACATCATGAAGAGAACATATGTATGCAGAAATACATAATTTTACGTATTTTAATTAAGTATTATAGCCAAGTAAAATACTGATCTGGATTCTGCCTTTTCCAACCTTTGCCTCAACACTTAATGCAATTTATTAATGGTGTTCCGACCTACAAGGTAACTAACTAGGAGATCAACTTCCAGCACAAACTGCTGGGAATAAGCTTGCCAGTATTCAGCTCCTTATCGAAAGCAAGGACAGAAGGCTGATCTGGCAGTGGGAGGCCTGAAAAGATAATAAATGCCATTCCCCAAGATCCCTTCAAAAAGAAAGTCATGATAGTCATCAGGGTCAGATCCAAGAGATCCTTGATTAAAGATATCCACTGACACTTCTGCTGGCACAAAAAAAAAAAAAAAAAAAGGCAGCAGTTCCTCTACAAATCCACAAGCATTTCAATATAAGAACTAGTGGAAATCCAGTGAAACAGAGGAAACGTCAACTGTCAGAGCACCACTTCAGCAACTCTTCAATAATCTTTCCCAGTCAAGAGATCAGAGGCTGCGCAGCCATCAGAACCGAAAACACGTCTCAGAGGTTGATAATTCACACAGAAACATGGGAGCTTGGTACTGTTTACTTTGGACCCCGCTGAAATGCCAGAGTTGCCTATGACACACTCGTTGACTCTGGTTGTGAGGTGCTCTAGTCTGCAATCACCGAACCGCTTTAGCCTGCACTGTGGTGCGTGCACATGCAAGGAAGCAAGCTCTTTCCTGTGTCCCCTCCTAATAACTTTGCAGACATCACCTAATTTCAGTCAAAATAAGAAGAATGGTAGACGACAGGAAGTGTTCCAGTTCTTCTATATTTTATGAACCTAGTTGTCTAGATAGGGGTGGGGGTTTTTCCCCAGAAGAGGCTGATTTTCTAATAGCCATCAGAAAATCAACGTGGGAAACAAACTGGGAAACATGAGATCTGCTGCTCATAAACAACTCATATTTTTACAATTTTCTGTTCAAAACACAGCTCCCATAAACGTAAGTTGGGGTAAAGAGAGCTCAGCACTTCTCCAAATGAGATTGCAGTCACATGTCCACAAAAGCAGTCACCAGTTACAGGCTTAGTTAATGTGACCTGGTGTACCAGGTCATACCTATAAGGACATCATTACCATCATTAAGATCATAGCATTTGTGGGACAGCGTCTCTAGTTCTGGAGCACAGTGCTCAAGAAAGATGAATTCAAAATGGAAGAACTGTAAAGATGATCAAGAAAGAAAACAACAGTCTATTTGTGGAAAGAGCAGTAAAAGTGCTTGGCCAGCTCAATTAACAAAATGAAGATGGAAAAGGGATGTGATTTTTTCATTTCTTTTTTCTTTTTTTTTTTTGGTTAATGAAATAAATTAGGTGGTAGTAAATAGCTAAGAAAGAACAAACATTTATTCAACTTTAAAAATATTGCTGTCAGAAGAACAGTTGGTGTAACCAGTTGGTGTAACCTGCCCATTAAAATATTTTAATTTAAAGATGAATGATGGTTTCCTACAGTCAGGATAAAATTCTGAAACAGCATTTCATAAGGCCTAATTGAAGGGGGAAAACTAGTAAATTTTAATACAATTATATGATGTAGCTGCTTGAAAAATAGCAGAAGACCGAACATTATAGTCTTTCTAATCCTATGTCCCTGTGAGTAACATCACACTGCAAATATGTCCTAGACATAGAGAGAACATCAAATTCATCAAAACCAGCTTCAGCTGCCCGGATCTCTCTCCTCAGAAACCCCTTCCATGTTTGCAGCAAATAAGGCAAGAGGGAACATTCTCCATTATGCAATCTTGAGTCATCCTCTAAGTAGCTCAACCTTCTGAATTAAATAAAGCAAGGGTCCTATGACTTTGCAACCGTAATAATAATCTTTGCCATAGTTTTCCGAGTAAAACGCTCTAGCATATGCATAGTCAAACACACTTCATTGAATCTAATACCATTACAATCCTTTCCCCTTGAGAGGAAACTGCAGGCATGCGATTTCTGTACACAGTAGTTTTCTTATGTTCTAAAAATTACCAGAATTTAAAACACACAGGAGGAAAAAAAACCCAAACAAAACAGAAACAGACAGTAAGTGGGAATTTTCCATACTCTGGATGCATAGTAAAGAGATAGAATGGTATAACCTTATTTTTTTCTTGCTAATACACCTCAACTCTGACCTTCCTGAAAACCAGGACCTCCTGGGTAATATGGTAATTTAATGTGAGCGCTTATATGCCGATTTCTATGGAGTGGGCTGGCTTTGTGAAATACGACATGGTTTACTTTTAAATAGAGCTCAGCTGAGACCTAGAAGGGAAGTGGAAACAGGCCTCCAATGGAGAGAGATAAATGCCTAATTTACTGTCCCACTTAATCCAGCACTTTTTCCTTAAGTCATTATCTCCCATTCCTCATTATTGTGGCAGCACAGTCATGAAAGACATGTGCAGTGAGACCATGATTTGAGTACTTCTGTTTACAATAGCCACAATTTATCATTAAAAAAACCAGTATAGCTGAGCTGCTACATGAAATACTAAAGATAAATAGGATAAGGTCTGGTAATCTATGTTCCAGCTCAGATGTACCTTTACCTGGAGAATAGCACACACAACTGTAGCTGGAAAATCTGTTTCCCAGAGCATCATTTGTACAGCAATGTGGGTTACGGAGAAGACAAGCGGTGCAAGTTGAGCATCAGACAGCATTTCGCCATCTTTTTCTACTGGTTGTATTTTTTTACGTATTTGCAAGAGGTAGTATGGCACACCCAGGGTATCAGGAATACTCTAAGCAAGCAAACCAACCCTGCTCACTCGCGTCTTCTCCAGATGATGGTCAACCCAGCCCAGCAGCTGCGGTGCTGGAGGGGCACCCCACCAGACACCTCCCAGTAACTCCAGTGGGCTGCTGCCAGAGCCAGCCCCGCAGCTGGTGCTTCAGCTCAGGTCGGCAGCCTGACACCTGGGGCGGCGGCGATGCTCCGCAGGACGGGACCCCGCAGGGACGCTGCGAAGCCCAGGAGAGCCGGCCCAGCGCACGTTTCACCGGGCACGGACTGCGAGGACACTGCTGCGATCGGCTCCTGCGGCTGTGTTAAAAATGCCGTGGCCATTTCGACTTCGACACACGTCTCGGTCTCTTCATTGCGCCTCGGCGCTTGGCACTAAATGAGAATACCAGCCAGAAAAGGATATCGTGTGTCCTAACATTTCAAGCGTGCATATAAATTAAAATATTCTGAAATTAAAAAAAAATAGGATCTATAAGTTTGGATCGCCTCAGGGCAACAGTAACTGACTTGTCATGTGCCCATTAAATTTGGTATTCATTAAGGACAATGTCTTTTTAGTACAACAAACCTGTGCAGCCCTTACCTCGCTACAGCACACGCCGCCTGATCCCACAGACGTAAAGATCGTCTTCCCATCAACACGCAACTTAATTTACATCATAGAAATTTCTTTGCTTTACACATTTTAAAGGAGGGGAAAAAAAAAAAAAAATTCACTCCCCAAACAGCTTTGCAAAATGACAGGTTGCAAGGCGCAAACTGTTTAAACCCTGGAAAATGTCTGGAGGGTGCCCTCACACTGTGAAACCTGCAGGGAAAAGCTCTCCACGACCACCTTCCCACCCACCCCAGGAGGCCGGAGGTACACAAACAAAAGCCATACTTTATCACTTTCTGAAATGGCACAATCTCAACATGCAAATTAGCTAGTTAATTTCTTGCAAATTTCACATTAATTATTACTCTTTATCAGTTTAAATATTAGTGTCATATGTATGGTTACGGGGCTACTTGTCTGCATATTTAGAACAGATGTTTCAAGAAATGTGGAGTGTAAATATTTATGGGTTAAAAGAAGAGACTTTGTAATTTAAAGAGCTCTACTAATGGTTCTCACGCTGCCTTACTCCATACTTCAGAGAACCACTTTTCTGTCGGTTTGTTTTGGAGACAGTCAAATGCTTTATATGTACATGTAAACTGCCACTTGCAAATTCTGCTTGTCCAGCTCAAAGTACCAAATATTCAACACGTGCAGGCCTAGAACAGAAAATATGGGTTTCCAGAAAGATATTCGCTCTTTATTTTGTTGAGGTCTTGCATCCCATTCCCTTTCCTTCTACTATTTCCACGATGGAGATACTCGGCACCTTTCAAAAATCAGGCCCAAAACACTTGAGCTGGGAAAATTAAAGACGAAGATACCCAAAGGGAGCTATCACTCGGCAGCCTTGGCTGACATTGTTCAGATCGTGTAATCCTAACCCAGCGTAAGAGTTATTCCTCCCGTAACCAGATAGAAGAGCTCGCAGCGGGTTGTAGGACATATCTGCGCTCATCGGCTCCTCAGCAAAGCCCCAGACGCAAGGAGACCCGTCCACGACACGCGCGGCAAGGTCTCTTGTGTGGCTTAAGCAGTGGCGATGCAGCTCTTCCCACCCTCCGAACACCCCCCCGTTCTAAACATAATTATACTTAACCTGTTTATCAAAAATTCATTACATGTAAATTTGATAGTTCTCAATCTAGTAACGAAAGAGCTAAGTAAATTAACATCAGGCTGAGATTTAGTGTAAATTACCTAATCATTCAGAGCAGATACGAGACACGAAACACCTGTTTTCTTTTTAAGCTGTGACGCAGATCAGACCCGGCGAGGCAGGACTGGACAAATCGCACCGCTGCCACGCGCGGGGAGGGATGCCCGAACGCAAGCAGCGGTGAGCGGAGCAGCCGGGTGGCCGTCGCCCGCGAGACGATGATGAAGATTAGGTTATCATACACTACGAGCCTGGGATCCAGCCGAAAACAGATCGGCTGTGTGCCCGTTGCCTGAAAGCCTTGCCCCAGCGCTTGGAATGAGCACGCCTTCCAGATCCAGGCTCCCCACGGGCGTCCACGCCACGCCAGCACCTCCCAAAAGCTGTTTAGGATGCAGACCGGCTCAGCTCCCCACTTCTGAGGCATCGGGAGCAAAGTTGCTCCAACACAGAACACAGTGCTATAAACATTGGCTACCAGGACCAGTAGCAGTGGCACGTATTGCTGGTACATTAGAAGAGACACGAAGACAAAGCAGAGGAGAAGTCCGGGATTTGCCCAGCATGCCTCTGCTGGCGGGCTCAGGCAAACCATTCCCACCCAATTCCTTCAAAACCTCTTGCCCTCTACCCCTCTCATGCAAGCTGTTGTAAAGTGTTTCTCAAATTTATTGCTGTTTTGATCAAGTATGCCAAGTCGGCAGCTTTCAGAGTTGGTTTTGCTTATTTATTTGCTTGCAGGGGTGGGGTAAGGACACTGCCCACCCTATCAACCAACTACAGAAACAAACTCTTTGAAGTTCAGAGCTTCCAACTTCAGATCATTTTTTCTGTAACTATGTAGACAATAGAGAAGATTTTGCAAGATGGAGGTAAATAAAGTCTAAGGGATTTTTGCATTGAATAATATCTAGAAATACAACTCAGATGTGTAGAGGTCAAAGACTGTTACTAGCACACGAAAACAAAGAGCTGTTTGTTCTAAAAGCCACTCTGAAAGCCAGACACCTGCATATTTCTAAGAAATGAGGGAGAAAGAGTAAGAAACAGTGACTAAATACTAGAAGGGACAGGTCTCTGCTACATAGGGATGCTCCATCAGTGATGGTACAGCAGGAATGACCTCCTCTGTGGCCAGTTGGCTTCTACAGAAGATTATTTTAACACAAGATGATTTGTTCAGTGGTTTTGAAACTTTCTTCTGAAGAAAAAGAAGTGAGAAATTGTTTGTCCTTACGGCTTCACTTATGTTTTGATAAGACAAATATATCCTAAACTCCACTGCTGAAAGAGTCCCTGACCATTTGTTTTTGCCTGGGGTTTGGTTTCTGATGGTTTCCCTACGTCCTGAAACAAACCTCAGCAAAAAGCGCAGAGAAACACCAGGACAGGGAGCCGTTTGTCCACAGAAAGGGGGATCAGGCAGAAGAAGGTCTGACCCAGGACCTGTGTCCTGCCACGTGTCGGTGGAGCCAGACCAGCCCCAAAGTGCTCCCTGTGCTGCAGCTGCTTTGTGGTGAGTCTGTCCATACCAGTAACACTGCCCTAATCCATCCTTTTAACATGCTGCCACTGTTTTCCAAAGGAGAGAAGAAGAAAAAAGAAAAAAAAAAAAAAATACACTTTTGCCTAGAAATAGGCAAATAGGTTTTTTTGACCAATTATTTAAAATTACTAAAATAATGAGAAGTAGAGATGATAATTATCTTATTTTTGTAAAATCAAAAGTATTTTGGTCAACTCAAAGCAAAAAATTTTGTTTCAAAGTTTCACTTGATATCGTTTTGGTGAAAATTATCCTAAAGCATTTCTAAAGAGGATGAAAAAAAAAGTTGTAAAAGAAGTTATAGAACTGAAAAAAAAAAAATTAACCAAAGCATTTTATTTGAGGTCCATCAAATATTTTCATCCAAAAAAAAAAATGAAAGTGGCAGAGAGAAGAAAACAAACCCAAACGTTTCTTTTCAGTTCCTACTCTGTTTGTCCCCCTTCCCTCTGGTTTTCAGGTAGTCACAAGTTTGGGAAAAGCAACATTCACCCATCGACCCTGCACCTTGGGATTCTTCTTTTCCTGAATATCATATTTCTCATGAAGCTAATAAAATTATTAAGTCTTCTAAAATTAAACATGTCAGAACAGCACGTAACAGAATGCAGAAATTGCATCCGACCCTCCCTCTCCTTTCTGTCCCGCTTCCCGTTGGAAAGCTCAAATGCTTTATTAAAAATGAATGTGTTAATCGCCAACACATTGCAGCAGGAAAATACAGTTACCCCCATTTTTTTTAGAGAAGAAAACTGTGCAGCCCCAGAACACATTGCCGGGAATTGCTTTCAGCATGCCAGTGCAAACAGAAACAAGGTCTGTTGACACCGCAAGCAGAGCAAAAATTACAAACCGCTTCAGATGTATTAGTACTGGGGTTGGAAAGTAGCAGCCTGCAGTTTCCATCTTTACTGAAAGAGTACCGGGAATAGCAGACAATAGCAGTGGTCTATAACATTTTCATTAATTACAGCACATTTCAGACTTTCTAATCACCTACAAAGCCTATTAAGTCCATGTCTTTGTCAGCTCTCACTTAAAACTACCTCAGCCTCCAACAGATATTTTATGTGCAAATACGTTTAAAGTCCTTCATGATTTCACAGGGCGAGCAAAGTTTCCTGTATTTAGGCAGGCCTAAACACCAAAACCAGAACATCACACAAATTTTTTTTCCATTTCTTTCCCCTCCGTTAGTTAGGATTTTTGCCACTCCTTGGGTACACTTAATATATTTACAACAGCAGGAGCACATTAACTCCAGAGGCGTTTGTCTGGATGTCTGTGTGCAACAAGTCCAGCTCATCAGAATTAAGGTTCAAGTGAACAGTGCGCTAATGCCAGACTCTAACAGGTTTCAGAGCACAACAAATATCCTTATTGGATTTAATTGTTACCACTTAGTCTTCTTACAGTTTTGCACTCATGTTTGTAAGAGCTATGCAAGTGCTCAGCTGCTACATCAATCGACATATTGTAAAATGATTAAATGAATAAATATTCGGCTATATGTATAAATGACCTATCCTAGGGGACAAGAGCCATTATTCACTGAGCATAATGCATCTCAAGGAAAGCAATGAAATTAATCAGAGGTCTGGAAAACCTGACATCTGAGGAAAGATTAAAAGAATTGGGGTTGTTTATCCTAAAAAAGAACATTTAGTAGAGGACATGATAACAATTTTCAAGATTGTTGACAGCTATAGCAAAGATGGAAGGAAAAATCAGCTTTTCACATTTATGGTGGATTGGAAAAAAAAAAAAAAAAAAAGCAGGGGGGAGGGATTTAAATTGCCAGAAGGGAGACTCAGGTCTCGTGGCAGGGAAAAAAAAAAATAAATTGAACAACATGGGAGAGTAAAGCACTGGAATAGGTTTCTTGGGGAATTTCTAACACCAGAGAGTAGGGAACATGTATACCTTGTCAGCAGTGAGATGGGCAAGGTGAACTGTGCTGGGAACATGGCCCCGATGACATCCCCTGGTGCGTTTCCAGCCATGTTTTCCTATGAGCCACACAAAAGCTCACTCTATTGGAGAGGAGTAGAATGTCTTGCTAATTGAATGTCAAAGCAATTAAAGTGGGTATAGACTTCTCTCAACATTATCTTGACTTGATAAAATAAAGTCGTTTTGACAATGCATACTGACAATTCCTGATTTTCAACTGCAGCTATTTTTCTTGAGGCAAGACACGGAAAATGCTGAGACTTTAGAGTGAATTTTCAAAATGCACGCAGAAACATTATTTTCAGAACATGCCTATTACACAAAACTAATCAGCAATTTTCAAGGTATTTCCATGATCACAGCTACCTGTAACGTAAAGCTTATTTCCCTCCCACCCTCCCCACAAACACTACTGGACTGCTACGTGCAAAGCATTCTTAACACAGTTTAACAGGTTTGCCTTCCAGCCACGCTCAAGTTCAAGGTCCAGCCCACGTGATGACAGCTACAGTACTTAACACCAAAATTCAAATATCTCTTCATTTGCCAATATTCTCACATTCACTTGTATTTTAATGGCATATGCTATATGCATAAACACAAAAAACTCAAAAAATATTTTTTGTCAGTCCTTCTTGCATTTTTTCGTTTCCCATCATCTTCTACCCAGATCCAGTTCAATACTACCCTTCATCCATGGCAGCACGGCTCATGCCTTGAAAGTGAGCTCACTAAAGTTTGACCTGACCAGGGAGACTCCAGCAATACAAAGCAAAGCAGAGGAGAAACTTGTGCTCAAGTTGCTCATCCTCATCTAGGAAAATGGCGAAACTCACGCGGAGCCCACCTCAGCTAGGCTTAATCCCCACCGAAGCCAGTTGCTGGGAACAGATACAGAAGCCTCGAACAAGGCACACGAGTGGCCGTCCTGGCTTAGACCAAAGACTTACCTACCTCGGGAAGAGTTTAAGCAGAGAGCAAACGTCTAGTGCTATTTCCCCACAACACTTTCCCATCGTATTGACTATTTGCAACTCAGGGATTCCCTGAGCCAGAGGTTGGGCCTTTGTATTTAACAGCCTTCATCTCATCAACAGTCTTGCTCAGCTGCCATTTGAACCCCCGTAAGCTTTCGGCATCGAGGAAGCACACAGCTTCGTTACCTGTTGTGCGAGAGAAGTGCTTCCATTTGCTCTGAGCCCTGCCTCCGCCGGCTTTCTCATGCAAGATCCAGAGGGCACCGAAGACAGCCAACGTCTGATGTCCGAAAACCACCCGAGGGCCAGAGCCGACGTCCTCAGATGACCTCCGTCACAGCCCGGAGGAGCGGACCACCCGGAGGGTCGTTTCCCACAGGACGGCTGCCACACAGCTTTGACCACGTTTCGGTGGCCCTCCTCCCTCTGAGGAGACATCCTCGGTTCTGCGACTGCCAGGGCACGGCAGGGACCGGGAACATCACCCACGCGCCCCTGAGCGACTGACAAAAGAAAGCGAACGACTGCATTTGCAACAAACTACTTACCAAAAAAGCGTAAAATATCGGTTCTAAGCGTGGTACCAAATGTGGTCACTTGCAGGCTTTCTACTTCTGTGCCTTGGACCAGGCACTGCTTCATGCAACAGTTTAAAACAAACAAAAAAACCCACACACCACAAACCACACAAACAAACAAAAAAACCCAGCCCAAAACCAACCAAAAAAACCCCACACCACACAACCTAAAAAGACACATAGAAACCCATTGCCTGACTGTAAGTTTTATCACCTTAAAAAAAGTGGGGGGAAGAGTCTATCAGTTACTGTCTCCGATACGAACAAAGATAATACCAACAATTATAGGAACACAACACGTTTTTAAAGAAACCACTGATGCATAAACTGAATTATCTCAGTACATTGCTGCTCCATAGAAATAATACTCACTCCTTAAAAATGTAGGTGCAGGATGAGAAATAGAAGCAGAATGAAGGGAAAAGCAGTAAAAAAAAAAAAAAAAAAAAAAATAAATCTGCTGCATCCAGCCCAGCCCAGCCTCCCTGTGAAGGCAGCTGGGCTCCTCAGACCCTCAGCCTCACCCAGCTCCTGCTCCGCTGCCAGCTTACCCCAGTTCCTATTTCTTTTTTTTTTTTTTTTCCTTTTTCCCTCCTCTCCAATGGGGCAATTTGTTCGCTGTGTTTTTCTGCTATCAGTGGGTGAACTGCTGGAACTCGAGGCTGTCAGCACCCAGCTCAGCCTCTGGGATGTGCTGGTTTGCCATATCCAAAATACCCCCCCGCTGTGCCCTCCCCAAACATTCCTACCAACATATATGAGGAGTTTTACAAGATGTATACTTAGTACATCTGTTTGATAAAATGTAATGGTATCAATTCAAAGGCAATTTACATTACCCCCCCCCCCCCCCTAAAAAAAACCCCACAAAAACAATTTTTTTTCCTGATTCTGTTTTCCCAGGAATGGCTATTTTTAATTTAGCAGCCCTACAAAACCGCATTTGCAAGGACATTACCATGGACACCCCAAACCAAGTTTATCCCTGGCTCCATCAAACTCCATAAAGAGTCAACTGTGCCACACCAGAGATCTGGCTGTTTACCCTGCCTGCATGGTACTCTCTAAAAAGTGAGTCCTTCCAAATCTCAGGGCGGTTTACATCCTTTCCTTCCACAGGCTGCACACCATGCTGCAGAAAATCCAAGTTCATCCGTCTTTTCTGCTTTCACTCCACAGAGCAAGGCATCCCGAGCCACACAGACACCTTTCATGCTCGGATCTTGCTCGTCTGCACTTCGACAAATCCAGAGCGGCTCCACTGATATTAAAGGTATTGGTCCGGACTTACACCACAGCAAATGAGCACACAGCTTGACCTTTTCTCTCCTTCCTTTCAGACCTCCTAATGTTTTTTTTTAATAGAAAAGATAAAATATTTGTAAAACAAAGGAAATCCCTCAAATACCACGTAAATTCCCCTTCTAATTTTCCCAGATTCATTTTGAAACTCCTCAAAAAAAACCAAAAAACCTGCAAAGAGAAATTGGCAATGCTTTCCCCTTGGACTCCACTTTCCTGTTGCACCTCCAAGCCTGCACCCACCCGCTCTGCCCAGCTCCCTCCCACACTCCCCCCAAAACCCCACAGAACTCCGGGACAGGGATCTTGCTTTGGAACTGCCCTCACATTTCAGCTAGTCCCTTCGCACATCAACGTTTCCTGCAGCCTCGGCGATACAGCTTTGCTTTTGCCTTTGAAGGTTAGTATTAATGAAATCTTAAGGATCTCATTCAGCTGAGGACAGGCAGTGCATTGATTCCTTTTGGTTACAGCTTCTCAGGCAGTTCAGAAAAATACAGCATCTTTTCTTTACCTAAGATATTTCCCCTGTCCTTAAGTTCGCTTTTAACTCACTCCTTCCCCAAAGCTCCCAAGGTTTCCTGTCTGGCATTTGCTTAGTCATTTTGTTGGAAGTGCGCTAAGTGGTTAATATTACTTTTAGATTCATTGTGTCTTTTAAAGTTATTAACAAGCACAGCTCTTCTGAAAGGAGTGAAAGCTAATGATAAAAAATACTTTTATTCTCTGCCTCAAAGAAAGTACTTTGGCTGAAATCAGAAAGTCCCACTTTCATTTGTGTCATTTTTTTAAACCTAGTAATCACAGCAAAGCAGCATTACTAACTTTTGAGTCATCAGCAGCACAAATAAAGCTTTCACAAATTGCAATAATTTCTCATCAAGGCTTCCCCACAGAGAAAAAAAAAAAAACAACAACAAATCAACACAATGTCACACATCAAAAGTCAAAGGCTGGTACAGAACGTTTTTTGGGAAAAAAGAAATTGCAGAAAACAAAAAGCAGAACATCTACCAGGAACAGGAGAAAGTGAAACGGAGCTGTGCCTCTGCAACAGCCCCATGCACCACAGGGAAGTCTGCTTGAGCAGAATAACCTTCACCATTCCCAGACCGCAGTCTTCTCGCCGATAAAACAACGGGGAGAAACCACTCCTGAGCAGGGCACTCCAAACCTGCTCCTTTCTGACGCCGAGGGAGAGCTCTCCACGTTCTGCAATGGCAAAGGAGGAACTGGAGTCCTGTCTCTTTTGTTTTACGCTAGGAATAAGGCAGATAACAAAGTTTTAATTCACAGAACGGCTGAGGCTGGAAGGGACCTCTGGAAGTCACCTTGTCCAACCCCCCAGCTCAAGAAGGGTCACCTGGAGCCAGTTACCCAGGACCATGTCCATACAGCTGCCGAAAATCTCTAAGGTGGGAGACCCCACAACCTCCCTGAGCCACCTGTTCCAGTTCTCAGCCACCCTCGTGGTGGGAGAGTGTTCCCCGATATTCAGGGGGAACCTGAACGTTCCAGTATGTCCATGTCCCTCTGGCACTGGGGAGCCCAGAACGGGACCCAGCACTCCCCACCAGTGCCAAGCAGAGGGGAAGGCTCACCACCCTCGACCTGCTGGCGAAGCTCCTCCTGGTGCAGCCCAGGACACCGTTGACTTTCTCGGCAGCAAGGGCACGTTGCTGGCTCATGGTTACCCGGGGGTCCACCAGGACCCAAAGCTACTTGTCTCCTGTAGCAGCACTTCTCCCTCTCGGCACCACGTTTTCCTCCCAGCTTCATCTCCAGCTTCCCAAGTGCCTCTCTGCTGCTTGTAAGTGATCCCTGGGGCACTGTAGCCATTAGCTCATTCACTACACAAGAGAGTCTCTTTTTCCACATCCAGCAAGTAAGAATTCACAAACCTAAATTAAATTGACTGTGATGCAACCCATCATTCTCCTGTAACCCTGACAAAAAAGGATGGCTCTCCTGCATGGGCAGGCTGCATGGACCTCAGTTTAATTAAAAGCCTACAGGAATCATTGATCCACAATCACACCCTTCGGTATTTTTGCTGATGCTGCGACTTCACGACGAATCTGGGTTTTATTTAGAAATACATTTCAAACATTCAGCACGGAATTGTGTTTCCCTTCACCGCGAAGCTTTTTCACTGTTCCGCCGTGGTTCCCAGCCTGCCGGCACACCACCCGCTGCTCTCAGTCTTCTGGAAACGCCGGCTTAGCAGCAACGTTGGCTCCGCCAGGGCAAGTTCGACAGACCACAAACTACATACGACACTGTGGCATAGCATTTACTTTCAGTCCATTCTCTATCTGCTGCAAAAAACTCTTAATTCTCAATAGAATTATTGTCCTAAAGCTGCAGCTTTCCAAATCCCAGGACGCATTGCACTGGGCAGCATCGAAACACCTCAGGCGTCTGTATGTTTTGAAATAAAGAACATGTGAGCGAATCCTGCCTCTGCTATGCAATTACTGAATCTTTCACAGAGAACACAGTGTGTATTATTTTCTCCTACTTCCTTATTTTCTTACCTCCTCTTAAAATACAGTGTGTCTATTAAGGATTATAGGGCAGAGAATGGATTTTATTAAATATTAAATTTTCTATGGTGTATGTAATTTGGAGTTTGTCAGATCTGAGTCTCAGTAAGTTACAAGCTCAAAATTTGTAGACTAGAATAGATAATCTATTTTATTGGATCTCCACTGGGCTGCATCCATCACGTACTTTCCTTTACCCTCTCGGTAAGTAACAATGAAGGTGAATTTACGACAACAATCCTTATAACAGGTGTATACAAAAGTTTACAAACACTTACTTTACTACACCACCAACCCACCACCACGAATTCCGCGCAACTGCGTGCGTGCAGGTCTTCCCAAGGACTTGGGGAAACCAGAGGTGGCAAAGTGCCCTTTGTGAGTTATGCCAGAATTCAGTAGTTGCCTTTGCTGCAGTCAGCGTGAAGCCTTGAGACACACAAACAGTCCCGCTAGTGCTGCTGAAGAGAGAGGGGGGCAAAGCCAGCCCTCCACTGATCTAGGCTGCAACTTAATCCACCAAAGAAATTTTATTCTGGAAGGACACTTCTGAGCATGCCCCAAATTCCCTGGTCCCTGGTCTGCACTCCCCTTTAACACGTCCTCAGCCTTAAGCAGCAATTTGCAAGCGTGAAGGCGGGGGGGCGGGAAGCTTTCATGTCCTCAGAAATGAAACCTCTTACTTAACACCTTGCTAGGTTATCTGCAAAATGTCAATTCTTTTAGGAATTATTGCCGCAAAAGAGAAAAATCAAGATCATTTACATCCATTTTATGCCCCAGCCAGCCTGGAACCCAAAGCAGCCAAGTTACTTCTTTATTTACTGCTATTATGAGGTGTGAATATGAAAAGGTCTTTCTCTTCCTCATGAACCTGAGCAACCAGAGGGAGTAATCCAAAATCCACGAGAGGGAAAGAATTCCTCAATGTGACTCTAAGTGTGCGTCCTTTGAGGATCTCGGGTACCTTATCTCACAAGCAAAACAGGCAATTAGCAGTTTCAGTACTCAGACGTTTTGTGATGTCTCTGAGAGGTGCCATATACAACGGCATCAAAAATGCTCACATTTGTCACTGGAATAGACCCTGCTGCAGCAGAGCACAAATCCGTAGGTACAGTCAATGACAAGCACCAGTTCAACAGATAACACTGCTCCTCAATGTTAAATACAGGACAGATTTGGTTATTGTAACTTATTTCTGTGCGTATTCTGTAGAGCTTGAGACAGGCGAGTTAAGGCTAAACACCAGGAAAACATCAGTAAGAGTGGAATTACGCATTCAAGGCTTATTTTTCAAACAAACCTAAATCAAACAGCCTCATCACCTATTTTTTGTTTTTAATCTTAGAAGTAGTCCTTTTCATCCAAAACACACTCTGCCAGAAAACCAGACGCAACAGTGCTGTGGCAGCAGGAGACGCTGAGCAGGTAATCAGCTACAAAAGGAAAGTGCAATGAGCAAAGCAGCTGATTTTCGATACTCTGTCGGGGGAAAGAAAAAAAAAAATGGAGAAAATTTTCAGAAGTGGATAAAAATAAATTCACTTAGATTTACTTCACGTTTAGTAATGCAAAATGGTGATACCATGAGTCAATGACAGCTAACTATTCTAGAGTTACTTTTTCAATGGGCAACAGAGAATGAAATAAACTACTATTATGTCTAAAATTAAAAAAGCAAGCGGAGTATTCAATTAGAAAATGAAAAAAGAAATTACCACCAGGAGCTCAGAAGTTTTATGACGTACGCGTGGTGGGCTGGTTACAGCAGAACAGCTTAGCCCCCCCCCGCCCACCCCAACACCCTCCTCCAGGAGGGCAGAGCTCAATGGGAGCTTTTCAGGCAGATCCCAGGATTGCTCCCAGCCCCACAGCCACCTCCTGTATGGCTACCCCTCTCCCTAACCCAAACAGAGCCCCCAAAGCAGACGCTGACCACCAAAGCCCTACGGCTACGCGATGGTGGAGCCCCACCAGCCCACCAGAGTGACGGATTTTTGCAAACCGGTTAGTAAATGAACAAGACAAAATTACAAGGAAAAAAACTATTCTTAAGTGTTCTTAATTATGGTGCAGTTGGATTAATCTTAATTCTTTCAATACTTTTTAATAAGAAGGGTAATTACAAAACCCACAGAATTTTAACAATGAGATGCAGATTGACTAGCAAATCTCTAGTGAGAAAGAAAGTAAATACCTTTTTTTTTAAACACACTTTTGTAAATGCCTACTGTACACTGAAACATCTCTTTCTGTAGGGCTGTGTGTGAGTATACAGGTATTTACATCTGTAGACAACTAGGAAAAAAACCACCACAAACAAGCTATAAAGTGTGCACACGTATTCAGAAATCCTCAATAATATTTCAAGTCAGGAGCTTCAACAAATTTACCAGTGGGGACTAAAGCACAACTTCTGCTCAAAGACAAACTGAAGTGGGTTTCCTCATCAACCAGATGAGATGAACTTAGAAAAAAGCATTACTACTTTTCATTTGATTTCCCATATCTAGTTTTTTTCCTTATATACTCTGGCTGTTACCGGTACCACAGGCAGTGACATATAGACAGGGAAGGGACATGACATACATAAAGCAAACAGAAGCTGAACAAAACACAAGACGACGGCATTTACAACCCAGCTGACAAAGCCAGTCACTTCACTTTAAATAATGTGGCAGGCAGCAAAAATATAGTAATTACAAGAATTTCATTTTCATTAACTAATAAACCAAGGAAAACAATTTAAGTATCTGAATGTCATTTTTCAAATGAAAATAAACTGTAAACATTTGAATAACATCACAGCAGGGATAATATACCTAAGGAAACCTATTGAAATATGCTAGTGAATTCATCCTCTTTTATCACATTAAAACTGCAATTGACTGTAAACCTCCTACCACTCTCCACTGAGACTTTAATTGTAAAGATTCCTGTTACATATCATATTAGAATTTAGTTAAAATTGTAGAACACATTATTTCCAATCAGACAGCCAACCATCACTCACAAAGATTTTTAAAAAGGTGATTAATAATTCATCTCAGATAAGGAAAAGATCTATATTTATACCATCTTCTCAGCCACCATAAACTACCTGACAATTGTTCAGTAATGATGCCCAGTAAATTCTTTAAAATGGTAATTTGTCATTCTGTCACTTCATTTGTGACCTAAAATTCCTCACTTGAGGCATCATCAAATAAATTAATCACTTTCCAGGATCCATTTCTCTGTTCTGCACGTTATTATGCCCAGGCTCTCTTGTGTTTCTCTTCATTTACATATATTTAATGGCTCAGCAGTGGTTCACTATGGCACATAACGCACACATCTCATTACAGGTGAAATATTCTAACTGCCACTATCACTGGGAAAGAAAATAACTCTCCCAATTTAATTTTCCTGATGTAACAAAACCATGATTCTTCACTATGAAATGTTGATGCCATCCATCAGTCACAATCAATAAAATCATCATAGAAGTACGCCTTCTTTAGCATCATTCCTTCATACTGGTATTATTTGAGGGAGGTAATTAAACTCATAATATGTAATGAATGTAAATGAAGAAAAACCCTCATGTTCTCCCTCTAACTATGCTTATTTTACTGCTTTGATTTAAAGTATTTTTACATCTTACAATCTATGAAATACACAAAGCCCTGAAGGAAAGGCATCAGAAGTACAGTAAGCATCAATCAATACGTATAATGACTAATTAAAAAGGAACATATTTTAACATTAAAAAACCACCAAATGCTGTTATTTATAGATTTTTCACTTAAAATGATGCATTCCCTCTGGACTAATATATTTGCTGTCTTTCTGAAATATAGATTGTGATACACTAGTTTTAGATACTGTTGCTTGCATGTGTCAAAAAAAACCCAAAGTGATTTTATGGGTATCTGGCCCAGCACAACCATTTAAAAAATGCATTTTTTTTTTATATATATATGCAATCTATTCGCACACTAGAGAGAAAACCTGAATAATTTCCGTCTCTCACACATGTGCCTGTGCTCATATAAGTCAAGAAAGAAAACAGTCTCTTAGAAATGACAACTTTTAAAGAAGTCCACCAAAAAAAAAAAAATAGTTTAGAGCAATGCGGTTTTCCATAAAGAGCAAAAAGACATCATCTCCCTTGTAAATATTCACATGACTTTGCTTACATTTAAAAGCACGATGAATAACGCTTCTCTTGTGACAAGGAAGCCCAAAAGACATGGACACTGGCCGCTCCTCGGAGCCGGCCGGCCACCAGCCTCCCTCTGCAGCCACCTCGAGGGCCACTACCCCCCCTCGGCTGGTGGCCACCCGCCTCCCCGGGAGCACGGGGTGCTCCTCCACCAGGAGGATTTTCCAGGAATGAGACACGATCCCTAGCTTCTGCTCAAAATAAGTCACTTTAGGTACTATTTCAACATCACGTGGGTGCAGGGAATCGGGTTCCTCACTCCGAGCACGAGGGAATGATGGAGAACGTGGCTGATGTGACCCGGCTGGGCGACCGACAAACCACCCGCGACACTTCGTTCTACTCTCCGACGAACTGCGATACTGCTGTTTTTAACAGACACTTATTTTCAAACAACTCGCCTCTCCCCGCCAGCCCCACCGGGTTTGAGGGATGCTGGTAATCCAGCTCACGAGCAACGCGCGCCCAAGTTCCAACGGCCGGTATGAAGGAAAAAGCTGTTCGCCTTCGGATTACCTGTGCGCTGCCCTCCCTGGGGGAGTCAGCTTTGCACGGCGGTGAGTGTTTGAAACGGGCTTGCACACGAGCTGCTGAAACATATTCTGGGCAGTGAAGTTTATACTACGGTTGAGATAGAAAGTGGAAAAAGAATGCGCTACAGAAAAAAGTTATTTTTAATAACGATTAATTCACAGCTCTGCATGAAAATTCTGCACCACATAAAGGAACAGAAGGCATGGGCTTTTTTTTTTTTAATTATTATTTTTATTTTCATGGCAACTTTCCATCCGGAAGGTATGTCCAGAGAGGTGGGGCAGGCACGAAAAGGGGCCATCCCTGCCCAGGGGCACGGGGCAGCCCTTGTTGGAGCAGCTGAAACGGGCAGCAAGGGCTCCTTAGAAGGGACGAATTACCTAGTCTTTAAAAAATTCAGGACTTCGAAAACACTAATTAGCGAGTATTTCCATTTGGTTTTCCTTAAATTTTCCTCTGAGGAGCTCTGCAGCAGACAAGCAGCCCAGTTGGAGGTACTGGTGCTGCCGTTTCTCTCTGTGTCCCAGCTCAGCTGCACCCCAGTCTGGGACAATTAGCGCAATTAGCGCCCGGAGCACCCTCCCCCGGGCACTGCGGTCTCCCTGCAGGACTCAGGGGGATGGAGCGGAGGGGAGGGAATTGTCTCCCGTGAATAATGCCGGTCAGTGGCTCTGCGCGCTTCAGCATTTTTCTCCCGAGCCGTGTCCAGTAAATATATGAGCACGGCACCACCTCTGTGCCCCCGGCCAAAAGCGGGCGGTGGGACCGACAGCCGCTGCCGGGGCGAGCGGGGGAGAAGGGAGGGACCCAAAAAACCACAAAGCTTGAACGCACATCTGACGCACAGCTGTATTTACCGGGCGACCAAATGTAAATAAAAAATTTTAAAAATTAAAAAAAAAAGCCAGTTGTCTATTTCTTGGCACTTCTTTGCTAACAGAGATAAGGACTAGAGCGAGTAGTTCTCATTAACCCCTCGATGCTGGGACTTGCTGATTTCTGCTGCGCCTGCGCTGGGGAACAAAATGTGCTACGAGCATATTACCAAGAAAGGGAAATTTCTTCTGGGTAATTGCATTCTGCCGCCATACAACGACCTCACGGCTATCAGCTCGTGCAGACTCTTACGTTACTCACATATGTACATATACACAAACCCACACGCGTTTTCTGTCCCCGTCTCCCGAGCTGTTTGCCGCTTGCTGTTGAGCTGTCATGTTTTCCTCCAGAGGTGGTTGTAGCTCTGTTCAAGGTGAAGCAAACTCTTGTTGTAGGTTTCTTCTACAGAGGTTACACAACTGCACTTACAGAGCACGTTTAAACTCGATAAGAGCGCGATATAACACAGGACCCGAGCTTACAGCACAAATTGCACCCAGCGAAAACTGACTGTGCCGTGGCCACGCTCGCTCGACCTAGGGATCTCATCCAGACCAGCTCGGGGAGGATGACCTACCCATGCCCACGCAGAGCTCAGGTTCTCCAAGATTGCACTGAAAACCCCCAAAATAGATAACAACCTGCTCTGTGACATTTCTGTACCCCCAGAGAAGTGAAGGATGAGGGGAAACTGGACCAGGAGCTGCCGGCAGCACACACCAAATAAATGAAGCCTTTCGTACCATCAACCGCGGAGAACCCAACCTCCTGATGGACAGGTCCATGGCCTCAACCTGACAGAAACCAGACCTGGCGCAGGCACCACCAGCTACCCGTCCTCCACACCCACGGAGCTTCGGGGGGAATTTGTCTCCCCCCTCACACCCCGGCTAACTCATGCACAGCTATACCTATGCAGTACTTGAGCCTGCCGTATCGACCCACCACCGTACCGTATCGGGGCAATGGGTTCAAGGGGGATTTCAGTCCAAACTCTCATTAACCATGCAAATACAAACTTTCCTGTTGGACTCCAACTTGGGTATCTGTCTACTTCATTTTGAAAGGAAATTTCAACAGTGTATGAGTGGTAGCTATCGAACTTTGAAGTTGAGTGCTCAAAATGCAAAGGTTCAAAACTTGATGCTGCAGCTGAAAGCTTGGCTTAAATCCTCACCTCCATTTTCTGTCTGCAGACTAGGTTGATTTACCACTGAAAAATATTCCAAGGACTTATTAAAATAGGAGTCTCTTTATCAAGTTTGCCACATACAAGCTCAGTACTGTTCTGGAACCACTATATATTCATCTACCCCAAATCAGCATTCCAGATCATATTTCACATTCACTGGCCATTTATTGGCATAATGCTTAATTTTGAGTTATTTGTAACCTAATAGTTATGATTAGTTGAGTAGCATTAGCACATCCCTGGTAATGTTCTTCCTGTTATCTGTATCTGGCATTTCTCAACTCGCCTGTGCACTGAGGCCACCAAACTACCTACAGGAGGCTTTACGTTCACATTTTGTCTATCTAATTTCATGCATCATTCAAACATTTATGATCGTCATGATGTCTAGAAATTTTAGTCCCATTGAAGTAAACAGCAGAACTCCCATTGGTTTCCACAGGACCAAGACTTCACTGTTACAGTAATTTCCAGTGACAGAAAAGAGGAAATATTACATCAGTGTGTTTCTGTTTTTCTCCTTTTTTCCAATAACTGCTATCACTGTCGCTTGTATGCGAGGCCCATGAGATATAACAGAACTAGCAAGGTTCTCTTCACAGCCATTATAATACTTGCGCATAATACGTCTTGTGAGAGGACTATGATTCATTTTTACTACTCATTAGGTGGCTTTGCTGGTACTCTATGAATATTGTAGTTGATGCATGAAAAGTCTGCTACCTGCAATATTTGTAATTCTTAAATTCTTTAATAACTACTTACATATCCAACAGATGCAAGAGTGCACATCAGGGTGAATACGTTGTGGAACAGGGCCATTATTACATTCAATCTGGCAACTCTGGTCTCACACTTATGATGTAAATGAGTTTGCTACCAGTTAGGAGAGGCACGTTTTAAAAGGGTTACTTATTTCTCTACAGCTCCCTGGAATTACACCAGTTTCCTGTTTAAAAGTTTACGTCTGACGATTTTGTATTTATTTTTTTATAAGTGTTTACCTGATAAGAACTTCAAAAGTGCTGAACACAAAACCAACCTGATACAAGAAAGAGTAATACTGCCTGTTAGTGCTACGGAGGACGTAAAGCTAACAGTCTAACAGGGTCCCAGCCACCCTAGTGTGCTTTTCATAACATTTGCGTAGCAAGGACAATACAAGGTTAAAGGAAATTAAAAAAAAAAAAAAAAATTTGGTCTTAAGATAACTTTGCCTTGGTTCTAAGCCTTTCTCTTGGGTTTTAATGACAACTGGCTATTCACAAGACATTCCAAAGTAATAAAGAATTCGTAATTTTTTTTTTTTTTTTTTTTTTTTTTTTTTTTTTTTTTTTTTTTTTACAGCTTGAATCACAGGATGTAGGTCTTGAAGACAAAGTCTGCTCTCTAGCGCAACGGTTTCGCTGCTGTGGTTACACTAACTTCACTGTCAAAATAACTTCAGCTCCATCTTGAATGCTCTTTTATGGGTTGTTCTAGAGCACTTTGCAACTCTGGAGTCTGTGACCTTTTGTAGGTGAAAATAAATTGGCGTCTCTTTCATCAGACACAGAAGGATTGCAAAGGTGCCGTGGAAGGCACGATCGTGGTCCACATCTCAGAGGCAGCTTTAACATTCTTTGCAGTGGGGAAAAGCACCCTTATTCTGGGCTGCTGCTGCTACCCCACCACCCACAGGTTAGCCGAGACTCCTGGGTGGTGAGCCTGGTAACAAAAACCAGCAACGTTCTTCAAAAGCACCTCCAACACTTCCTTCAACCCAACAGCGATACCAACACCTTATCTCAGCCAACAAGGTAACGTGCAAGGCTCAACCTCGCCCCAGCACCGGTAAACCCGTCTGCCTGCACCCGGCCGGTCTGGGGAAGCGAGGGCACATCGGTGGCACAGCAGACACCTCCAACCTGCCCAGCAGCTTCACGGGGGTTGAGATGCAGAAGCTGCACGGCCCCGCATGCAGCACAGCGGCCAGAGGTGACCCACGGCAAAAGCTGCACGCAGGCTCCATCACCAGCGGTAGCAAGTTTCAGTCTCGGATAAGGAGGTCACCAGGTACAATACTAAAAAAAAAAAAAAACCAGAGCTAGTAGTGCTGCTGATGTTGCCTCATATGCCCTTTTTCACGTCTGTTTTTCAGGCATAGCCTGCATTGCCAGATGTTCACTCATCAGTCTGGCAGACTTTTCAGGTTTCTTCCCCATTTTGGAATGACGTCTTGGGAATGCAAAGAAAAAAAAAAGAAAAGAAAAGAAAAGAAAAATCACCCACCAACAGATAATAGGTGAAAACAAAGTCTAAAGTAAATTAATAAATAAATAATGTTAAAAAAACACCTCACGAGTCCCCATATTTTAAATTAAAGGGCCCAGCTCCAACATTCAGAGCTGGACTTTGGTATGGGAGATGGAGATCCACCCGAGGGCAGACACGTCTGCTCTTGCTGGAAACATCCCTCCCAGGCTCTGCTCACCACGTACTTGAGCTCAGAGACCTGCAGACACCTCTCTGAGCATTTCTGGGTCTGCAGAGAGAGAACAGAGGCAGAGAACACCCCTTCACCGCGGGGTGAGCCTCCCCAGCCGCTCTCCGAGGTTTCGCCCCCCCCGCAGCTGCCCACAGGCTGCCACGCACCGCCGCGACCGCAAAAGCTAACGCCAGCCCACAGCTTTCGCCACGCCACCTTTCACCGCAGACACGTCAGATACCTCTGACACGTCTGCACCAAAGACAAACACGGGCTTTGTCGTGTTTATGGCAAATGCGTCGCAGCCAGGGACACCGCTAACTCGAGAGTCCGCTGCTGCTCGCTGAAGGTTTTCAATAAGCCACCAGCAAACTACACATTTTATGCCTGTCAGGGCAGAGGGTACTGCTCTGCAGGCCATTCAACTGCCTTCTCTGGCACAGATCCAAGAGTCAACAGCGTTGACAAAAAACGCTGGGATTGGTACCGCTTTCAGTCTACTCGGAAAACAAACCCGCTAACCGCTAGAAGAGCTTAAAGGTGGATTAAGACCCTGCGGGCAATCAGCCCTGGACTTCTCTAACTTCCCAGGACCCACCGCAGCAGCCTGGATGCTCTGTAACATAATCTTCCTTGCAGAAAATGATGTATGTGGTTAGCTCGCGCGCATAACTGTCTGTCTCGGGACTGCAATCCATACATCTGCAAGTACATTAGGAGCTGACACCCTCTAAAACGCTGGCAGCATCAACATCTAATCGATATGCATGTTCACCAGCAAAGCTGACTAGTACATCTGTTCTGTGAAAAAACATACATTCTGCCTCTAGTACAATCACTGTAATTAAAAATTAACATGCATTAATTGTTGGAGCTGATGTAAACAGCTGATGTTCCACTTAGCCCTGTCTTCTGTACATATCATTAGGCAAAGCCAAATATTGTTAAGTAAACAGGCAACACTTACAAAAAGAAATAGAAAACTAATTCCAACTAAATAAATTGACAACACAGTGCAAGTCATATTAAAACAGTTGAGATAATTATTAGGCTGCTGGACTAACAGAGAGAAAATCATAGAAGACATACTTAATTGTTTGAATCTCATTTCGGTAAATGTATTTAGGCACAGTGTGAAATATAATTTAACTTCAATGCGTGTGCAGTATTTTCCCAGAAGCAGGAGGTGCAATATGCTGTTGAAATAAAAATATAAGTTGGAGTTTGATATGCAGGTAAAACAAATAACTTCTCAAAGGCAGCAATCTCAACCAACTGCTTCAGTATCTGATAGTCTCAAGAGAAATTCAGGTTGGTTATGCAACGCTAAAGGTTTTTTCTTCCTCAGATACATCTGCAAAATTCCCGTCAATACCGGTGGGAGCTACACGCAGACACCAAGAGAAGAACGTACTCCTGAGGAGTTACATCCTACTTTTTATCGTTGTTATTTAAATGTCATAGCAAAATAATTTCTCCAATTTGTACACAAAAAAAAGCAAATAAAACCCCAGCAAATCTGCTCGGTACTACACATCCAGAGTTGCTGCCTCAGATCACAGCGGTGCCGCTGCAGATTGCCTGGGGGGTGTCAGCTGCCGGTACCCCCAGGCTGCTCGCCCCGCTGCCGAGCGCGGCGGTGCTGGGTGCCTCCCCTGTCAATCTCCAGACTTCTCCCTCAAACTAAGGGAAAGCTGAAGTTTAAAGGACACGGTCAGGTAAGGGAAGGGAACTCTGCAAACAGAGCAGCAGCGGCCGGGTGACAGCACCCGCACTTCATCACTCCCGGATTTTAAGAGCTGTTTGTGCCACGTTAGGGGAGAAAGCACCACGCGACGGGGGCTTGTGCCCGAGACCCCCGGTCGGGGCTGGGACAGGCTTGGTGCCCGCGGTGGCGACCCCGGGAGATCACCCAGCAGCTCTCCTCTGCCGAGGGCAGAGGGAAAATCCCCTGGGTGCAGCCACAAAGTGCACGCGAAGCCAGGAGCTACCACGCGTCCTTTCAGCGACGCACTGAAGTCAGGGGCTTGAGAGCAAGTACTAATTACTTAGTGGCTCTTGTCATTTAAATGAGTCAGAAGTTAGTGAGATTTAGGCTTGGTATGAAGAATAAAATTTTGTTTGTTTGTTTGCTTACAAAATATCAACTTCAAGTGGGAATACCATGAAGGCTTTTTAGTATTTTTTTTTTAAACAGACAAGACAAATTTTGTTTGTTGATTATTACCGAGGAATCCTGCTAATCCACTCCAATACCATTTCTACACGATTCTTGTCATAGGTTTTTCTCTGCCACATCCATGAAGCCAGTGCTGGGCTGGGACCCACAGCAACCCGACTTCTGTCTCATCCCCAACTTCCACATCCCCAAGGCTTGAGCTGTGCTGGTTTGGATACTTCCAAAACCCATAATTTTTATTTTTTTTTTTCCCCCTCTCTCCTACATTTCAAATAACTCCGAGAAGTGCAACAAGACAGTTGTACCTTTATCTCACTGCTGCAAACTGGACTTGGAAAATGGGTTGAGAGAGGTGCAAGCACTTAGTTCTCTTTTTTCAGCTGCCCAAAGAGCCCATTTGGCTACACAACACCAACCAGGGGGCTGCGTGTACTCACACCGTTTCCCCTTCCCTGCAAGCTCACCTTTGAATGCAGAAGGCACAGGAAAGAAGGGCTTGCTCTTTACAGTGACAGGAATACCATAACTGTGGACTGAAAACTACACTCAGCAGCATGAGCCACACACCTAGGTTTTACCCGTGTGTGCTAGGACTTTAAAGAAATCGCTGGAGAATTCTATAAAAGTTTGGTAGTTAACTACATGGAAAGCACATAGGGAAAACATGCCTTATAGACAATTTCTCTGCGATTGGTTGCAATACTCTTGAAAGTCTTTGAGGCAAAAAAAAAAAAAAAAAATGCTGTCTCTCCCGTTAGCCAAGACATAACCACAAACAACAAAACTTTGTATAAGCAGTCTCATTAAAATGCTGCAAAACAGAGAAGAGGATTTTGATGTTTCAGTGATGTATTTTAGCTTTGTTGTGGTTTTGTTGGCATGTTAGCATTTGACTTAAAGCTGATGAAATGTTTCAGCACTCAAGGACCTTCCCATTGCAGGCATTCTCTTTTAACCAAATACCTCAGGTTTGCCATTTTTCAGGGGCCCACCGCACCTGGCAGACAAAGTTCCCGCCCGACTCCCTGCCCTGAAACCCCTTAAAGGTTCACAGCACTGCTCAGCTGTTTCATAACAATATCAGGCTCATGATGAACCAAATGAGTTCTGATTTGTGCTATTTAATGTCCTAATGGCTTGACTAGTTAGGTAGATAATTACACAGTATGATTTATCCAACCCATTTATAAATATTTATAATAATGGATAGATTAACCTTTGGGATTTCTATCCTGCAGTCCCTTTGGTGGAAGAGGGATCGCTCCACCGCAGCGGCGAGCGCCGTTGCCTGCAAGCGAGCGCTTGTGCGGGCAGTGGGATGGGGATGCAGCTTGGTCCATGGGGCGCAGTGGCCAGCACCAAGGGTCCCGGCTGGCACCCACCGACACCATCACACCTCTTCCCCCCCCCCCCTCCCCCCCCCCCCCAGACAGCTCCGCGGGAGAGAAGCGCACCTCCAGCTTTATTACCCAATTTTATTTAATCGGGAAAAGAAAAACCACAAGAAATCAGGAATGTCAGTCTTCCGCTGCCGAACACCACCGAAACAACCTCTACCGTGGAAGAGGATAACCGCGTTCTCCGAACGCGCTCGTTGTCGAGCAGAGCTTCGGAGGGAGGTTCGGATGAGTTTGTTCCGAGGGGCGGGAAGAGGCGCACGGTCGCTCGGGAGCGGACACGGCACCCGTGCGTGATGGCAGCCCCCCGCAGCCCCCGCCACCCCGAGCGGGCACAGGCAGCGCATTGTCGGCAGCGGCGGGCGCCACGATCGCTCCGGCGGCGGTGGCCAGCCCCGGGATGGGAACGCCAACGCCAACGCTCCGCTCGGTGCCAACAAAGGGCCAGTGTTCGCAGGAACCGCGGCCGGAGGAAGGGGCTCGACCTGCAAGACACAGCACTCGTCCGCAAAGAGCGGCTCGGGAGACGGGCAGCAGCTGGTGCCAGCACGCTGGGGTAGCCGTTCAGAGAAATAGGTGCGTTTTGAAAAACTGCTGCTCCAAGTCCTTTTTTTTAAATTTTAAAAACCATCCCAATATGGAAAGAGTCAGATCTAGCACTTTCTGTCTGGCTGAACTGCTTCTTAGGACCAGCAAAAATATGCTAAATACACATTAGATACAAAGAAAGAATAGAATTTGGTCTTCCATGGTAATTATCTTTGGGGATTTTTTTTTTAATCCTTGTTGGCATAGATCCAAGCCTATGCCTACCACATTTCTGAATTTTGATACAGTATAAGCTTTCCGAATTACAGGTTTTGCATCCCAGCAGTGTAAGAAGAAAAGATGCTCTTGGCCAACGTTAGTGAAAGTCAACAGAAATAAGACACAAGTCTTTGTACACGCTTTGGAAGATTCTTCCTGACATCATTAAAATATTGTAAAACTGATTATTACTGTATCCACTACTTTCTAGTATTTTGCAACATCTCTCTTTGCTTAGGAAGAGCATCACTGTGTTTAGATTATTAGGATTATGTTTAAATAAAACTACTGTGGCAACAAAATAATAATACATGAGAACAATTACAAAGAGAAATACTCAGATTTTTTATTTCTAGAATTTCACTCAGAAGCAGAACCACTTTTATTCTCTGAGATCGAGCTGTGGCACTTAGCTTTCCTACTGCGTGCTTAAACAGAGATTCATTGTACGAGCCCTTAAAGAGCCAAAAAACCCCACAGGACCCAAACCAAAATATTTTAAGATTTTTTTTCTTTAGATTTCTTTACAATAGTAGAAAATTTGACAGAATAAATTTTCCCATGTAAACTATTGCACCTATTAAAAAAAACCAAACCTATTTGCAAATGTATCTGTATCCTAGACCAGCTCCACTCCATGCAACAGCAGGAAAACACATCTGTTTCCACAGGAGGTAAATCCTTACTTCAACTTCTATAATTTCTCTGTTTGAAATCAGTGCTTAGCCTGTCTGCAAGGAGCGTGGCTGCCGTTCCGATGCCCGTCCGCGTCCACACACCTACTCTGATTGCTGACATTTGTGTTGAGCCAGGGCCTGGGAATGGAGGAGAGGAGGAAAACCAGAGACGTACAGAGAGGCCAGGAATAAAAGTGGGGGGGATGATGAGAAATTATGGTCTGAGATAATAGAGATCCCTTGTAAAAACTGATCAGGGGACTAGATTATGACACTTTTGGGTCTTCTGCAAGAGTCATAAGAAATACTACAGAAACTATGAGGACAGCTAAATTGTTGTGAAAAGAAGAGAGTCAGGGAAAACACCTACTTTAAGAAATTCTTGCTAGCAAGGGTGGGATTACAGCAAACACTCCACACTTGGGCAACACTTTAATTTACAAAGCCAGCAATATGTTGAAGAGCTTTTGCGTGTATAAAAGAGTGACTTCTTAATGTGTCAATGCATTGTTTTGCTATTTTCAAAAACTGCGTTGGAGAGGAGAGTTCAGACCACAGATAGCGGAGCTGCCTGAGGGCGTTAATGAGCATCTGCTCCTGGCAGGGTGGTCCCAAGAGAAGATCAAGAGCAAGAAGTCAGGACTTTCACAATTTATTCCCACCTCTGCCACCTAAATCAAATACCTAAAACTTCCAAACACTTCCGTTTGATTATCCCTAAACTTGATCTAGAACCTATAATGCTCCATCCCATGTGAAGGCCCAGGCAGAAATTCTTTTTTAAAGACCATACCCTCAGGGTTCATAAGAGATGAAATCCCCTCCAGAATTGTTAATCTGTCTGGCTACTGAGAGAGTGAAATAATTAATAGCAAAAAAAAAAAAAAAGTCCCAGACCTTGCCTTCAGAGCTTCCTACAAATATATATGTATGTATATTTACACATATATTTATTTTACAGTTCACCCTTCCCTGCTGAGCAATGCAGAGGCAGCGATGCCCAGTTTCTGCCCAGCAGCACTAGCCCTGACCCCCCAGCAAGCCTGCAAGGATGCAAAGTCCCACTCAACCGCTGACAAGAGGCTCCGTGTCTGCACAGTTTGCAGGGTGGTGACAAGCATGAGACTGCTCATAGACGTGGATTTCTCACAATATTACAGAGTGTGGCATCAGATCTGCACGGCTGTTTTAGAAGAGCTTGTTTGCACAGCTGTTTGTTGTGAGTCGTGTCCCCCTCGTTTTGCCTAGGCTCCGCTCCATGCGGTATTTCATTCTGAACTCGAAGCCTTCTGCCAAACCCCGGGTGCCCACGTGATGCGGGCTGCGATATAACTCATTTATGATCTGGATGTAACTTTCTTTGTGGAAGCGGTCCAAACGCCGAGAGCCGTGCTCGGAAGAAACAGTAGACAAAACCTGCCTCCAACAAATTAACAAACCCCTTCCCAGTATGCATACAAGTTCACACCAGTCAGACTGTATAGATTAGCAACCAAGTGAAGGGACCTACTTAGAAATGGACACACATGTCGTAGCACAATCTGGCACGAGCATTTGATGCTAAGTGAGCTTTCAGGGTAGTGTGGAACCGTATTTTTTTTTCTCCTCCTGCTGCTCCCGTCTCTGCCCATTGGCAGTTTTGACATGCATCATAATTTCGCAGTCTGCTCGGGATGTTGGAATCCGGTCAGGAAGCATACAGGGATCCTAAATCAGTCCTTGGGATTCGTGCCGCAGCGAGCGAACGCAGGAACCTCGAGGCTTGGCACCGCTGCCGAGGCACTGCTTATACACCAAAGACGGGCTCAGCCCCGGGGGAAAGCAGAGATACAAACGAGCCGCTGGAGACCTCCTCCAGCTGTGCCGCACATTTGTGGGGACGGCATCGCACTTTACTGTGAACCGCGGCTTCCTTTGTGCCCGGGTTGCTTTAGGCAATAACGCATCCAGCCGGCTGGGGAGCCCTGGGGATGGCAGAGCCTCACTTGGAGAGGAGGGAGCCGACATGGAGCACATTAACATAAAACCCTGCCGTAGCCTGGCTCGGGACAGCCATTTACCGACAGGGAGAGACAGCGTCGGCCACGCAGCTGGCCAGATCCGAAACCACACCCTTGCACCTTCTCCATCAAAGCGTGCGAGCATCCTGAACGGCGAACACAGCGGATTACAAAGGAGCAAGATTTATCGCTCACACACCGACAATATAGTCCACCTGTAGCCAACATACAGAAGAAAAATCCACAGAGTAGGGAAAAGACCTCTTCCCGAAGGAATCCACCTGCAAAGTTCCGTCGCGGGCTTCCCTGGAAGGAGCAGGCAGCCCTCGCACCCTGCCCCTGCCCACCCCTCTCGTCCTCCCCTGGTGCCTCACAAGATGTTGGCCTTGATGCAATAACCCATCTCAAGGTGAGGACGTGGCAGTGCCCACGGTCCCAGGGAGGGCATCCCCGATGTCCTCGGGGTGGTGGACGTGTCAGGGAGATGCGGACGCATCCTAATGCTGAGGGGTGCGATGCCCCGCCGCAGCGCTTTCTGCTCGGGGGAGCTCCCGCTTGCTCTCCACGGAAGGAAAAGTACAGGGTCGGAGAGACTTATGGCCTATTAAAGTAAATAAATCCTTGAAAAATGTAATAGTCTCCAATGTGACTATATTCTCCGATAAAGCATTAAATGAAACATGCCATTCCCAGTACAAATAATTGCCTTTGTTTTCATCATTTTGTCTAATGCATCGCAGGAGGCTGTAGAACAGTGTGAGTTTTTCTGATCTATAATCAGACAGTTCATAAAAATCCTAATGGAAATGAAGATTTTGCTATTTGGAGTGGTCAAATTTCCATTTTCAAACACATCACATTTTAAAACCCAGGCTGGCATTTTGGTTTGCTGAGAGTTTTAGGATAATAGCAAATTACACAGAAAATCTACCAATTCTTTGTCAAGTGAACTATGCAAAAAGGAACCATTAGTTCATAGTTCATCTGTGAGATGGGAAGACATCCTGAATAATAATTTTTAGAGACTACAAAGGGCATTTATTCGCAAATAACGCTCACATCTACAGAATTAAGACTGCCCCTGCTGTCTGTAAAACTACTGTGCTCGGATTTCACTAAAGGTATGTTTAAATACCTTTCTTTTCCTCACTAAAAGGATAGGGGAATCCAACCATCCTATACAAGACTGGCTTACGCCATACAACACGGAGAACACCAAGGAGGCTGGGAGGACAGTGAGCTCAGCATCCCCTCGTGGTCCCAGGGGTGAGCACCCCGAGACCCCTCGGACCCCAGCACAGGGATCCCAGCCCGCCCGAGGAACGAGGGATGCTTCCACCCGCTCATCCTGCTCGCACCGTAAGCCAGCTGTTCGCAATTGTTCTCAAAACACAGCTTTCGCACAGCTTCCCTCTCATATTTACCTACTGTTCTGTGCTTTGCTAGGACTGTATTTTTCCCTTCTGCTGAGATTAAAAAAAACCCACTCAGACAACAGAAAGTGTTCTTTTATTCTGTGCAAAAGTTAAACTCTGTAGCATCGAGGAGACTCCCAAACCAGAGCTTTGGGCCCTGTTATTTAGAAAATGAAAACTCTACCTAGAGCAGACTATGAAGAAAAGGTATAAAAGACTGATTAACTAAATTAATCTACTCTTCTTTTCCCCCCCTAATAACACTGCCCTGAGGCATAACCCATACAGAAAATTGTCTGTGACTCACGCTTTGAAGCGAGCATGGAAAAGGAATCCTGCTGGGAATTTGCTGCATTTGTTATAGCACTGGGACATATTCATCTGTAAATATATTTATTTTGGCTTTCGGGATCTTGAGTGATCTTAAATGTGATGTTTGTAATAAGCCTGGGCTACGTGTATTCCTGTAACACAGAGACTGGAAGTGCTAGCAATACTTTCCTGTAAGTTTGTTGTAAAATATGAGAAAGCATTCATTATCTTCAGTTTATGGTCCAACGACACATTAGGCAGTGCACTAGGAATTTGCGTGGTTTTCTCCGTTTGTTTGCTTTTAATTCTGAGAAAAAAATCATGATTCGCGGTGATAATTTCACTGCAGATCTCATCCAGCACAGCGGATTTCCACAGAGCTATTGCAACACACGCCAGCCCTCACCAGCAGCCCGGCGCAGGATGCCCTCGGACCACGGGGATGCTGCAACGGCAAACTGTGCCCAACACGGGACAGCACCGACGCGTGCATTGCAGAGGCTGGCAAAACGCTAACTTACTCATCGCGCTACGACTCTCAGAAATTAAAGTTGCAGAGCTGGAAACCCAGTGTATTAATACACATACCAAGAAATTAGCTGGTTTCTTTCTGGCCCCTCTCCCCTTAGTCTGTGCAGCTCATGATATTCCTTAACGATAAAAATCAGAGAGCAAGGTTCCCAGCGTTATCAAGCTTGTGGTGCAGGTGAGGTTCCAAATACCCATTCTGAAGACAAGATCTTTCTAGATTTTTAACTAAAGATACAGAATCTAATTACAGGGACGCTTCCCCCTGCAGTCTGGCTACACGGGAAAAGGCAAATACAGAGTCGGTCAGCAACTCGCTCTGGAAGCGGGTATTTTATTCTATCTTAATAAACAAGCACCCTTTCTGAGTATTACAGCCAAATCTTGGAATAAAAACATAATAATAATAAACAAAAAAGCATTTCCCTGGACAGTCTGACCTCTTCCTTAACTTCAACAGCATCCAACAGACTCAAAAAGTGCCAGCCACCACCAGACTTGGGGACTTTACCCAAGGAGACCCCAAAGGAGCATCCAATAAACATAATTACAAAAAGCATCCAGAAACTGTTATATTAAAAGGAAGCATCAGTTCAGTTTGAGCCTAGCATATAGCGTGGAAAACATATAAGGTTTTCTAAGGCCCATTTTGCCACTAACTTTCAGAGAATCTCAGGCCCTACCAAACAGTTCCAGAGTCCTCACTCTTGTCCCCAGTTTAATGTTTTAGTAACCAACAGAAACAATTCTAAAAAGATCAAGAGTCAGAGGCATATCACAGCATTTCCCCAGACCAATACAGCCCCTAAGCCCAGCTCACACCCCGTCAGCTCCCTCTGTGCCTCGGTGGCCTTTGGGTGTTGTACGAGAAAGCAAAACCAAACAGAAACAAAAAGTGATGCTGACTTACGTCCCATTAGAGCCAACTAAAACACAAGCTACCAGCAGCCTCAGTGATTCTCAAAAGTACAACTTAAGACAAAAACTATATTTAAATGTGTTTCACCAAGAGCTTACCTAAATACTGTTGTCCCCAGGACCCCGCTAGAGCACAATACTGTGTGTTCCTGAAAACTGCTTTGCTCCAGCCCCACCAGCTAATGAAGGAAATTGCCCAAGACCCTCCTCCTCCTCCTCCCACCCAGGTGGCCACACCAAGACAACGAGGAGGGTAATTGCCATTACCACCACCTGTGGAAATACAGGGTCAGCTTTGGTGGGCTTCAGCTGAAGCACCAGCAGCTGTCTCCAAGAGTAATGTGACTGGGCTGCCTGCAAACAAGCCTGGTAGGAATGAGTCTCTGGAAAAATAGCAGGATGTAAAAGCCCTTAAAAGCCTCCTAAATGGTGATCCACTTCAGGAATCACAAAGAAATCAATATAGCTTTGCGCACAAAAGCGTAACCCTTGGCCGTTGATCGGTGCATTTAAAAAAAATTCCAATCTTGCACCTCCTTCAAGTTTTTGAACCAACATGATTTTGCACACTTTAATGAATTTAAATAAGTGTTTGAAATTCTGACCATTTTTTGTTTTCAATGGCCAATGCCTAAAAAGTGCAAGTTTGGGAACAATTTTGTTATTTCAGTCAAAAGGAAGGGTTGCTACCTCTTTAAACACGGCTCGCACCCTCTCTGAAAGAGGAACCTTGACCGTCGCGTTGTCCAGGTCAGCCCTACACGTACCTCCAGGTGCCCGAAGGAGGACGTGGCACCACCCGCTCCAGGTCCTACTTCTTCTTTAGGGGCCGTATGTCTTGTATCCCAGAAGAGACACCATGCTACAGGAGGGTGTGCCCTATGGCTCTACCTCCGACGGGACACAGCAAGGACCACGGCGAGGGAACATCCCCCAGCCACCATCTCGGACCAGCGGCGGTCCGAGACACCAGCCCAGCCTGAGCCCCTCGGGTGAAACCACCGCTCCCCCGCTGAGGTTTGTGCTTTTACCTCGTCCCATGCAGGTGACCAAACTATGCCATTTTGCCAGTAAAGACGGAAATAATCCTTGGAAGTCGAACTCCCTGCAGGTGAAGTTCGCTGGTATTTTATGCCCCTTTTCCAGCCGGAGCCCAGGACAGTTAATCCGTCCTGTCTGTGAGTTTTGCTCGGGAACCAGGCACTGGGTTTCCCTTCCCACCCAGCAACTGGCTCAGGTTACTTAATGCCTCATTGTAAAAATCAACTGTCTCACTGTATTTTTGCCAGCAGAGCCTCCTCATTTATCCCCTGTATTAAAGATTCAGCTGCCGTGCATTAAATGAACCCGTTTCACTGGCAGGTGCTTGCCGGGTTTTAGGCTTTAAATGGTACCATTACTATCATTTATAAGGATAACATCACAATTAAGAATGTATGAATAATTTAGAAATGAGCAAGTAGCATTTAGTTTCACACTCCGCCTGCTGAAGAGGCTTTAAAATGCAGGGTCTTTATTTTATTGCAAAACACTGGCTTGACTTGGTAAAAGGGATGAAAAGTTACTAATTTCAGGCTTTAGTTCAAACCCTTTAATCTTACAAATAAGTGCCTTCAGCAAGTACCTTGTTATCTCCTAAAGCCTCCGCCGGGCTGTTCACAGTCTTTGTCTCATTCCAAGATTCGTACCTTATCCTAGGTGAGCCAAATGAGACAAAGGGGATGCCACCCGAGAAAATCATGACTTAATGGAGCTTTTCTTCTTAAATCCTAACTTGTACTGTTGGCAAGTATTATGGAACGCGCTCATTTCATCGCAATAAATAATGGTATATAATTAAAATTCCATTCCGTTGTTGAGAACAGTGTGATAAACTGTTTGTGAATTGGTAATTCTATTTATTAAAAACAGGGGCATTAATTTTGACACGTTGAATTATAACGCAGACAAACAGATCTTGTGTTTTAATTAAATGCTTCTATTTGATGAGGGGTTTTTATATTAAGATTTAATACCAGATTCTGCAATTCACGCGCTCCGTGGTGGGGTACAATTCCAGCAGGGTGCCCGGGGAGTTGAGAGCATAACCGCTGTCAGTATTTCGGGGGCTCTGAGCAGAGCCCCTCGGGCCTCCCCGGATGGGGACCCCCCTTTCAGGGCAAACAGGCAGGGACCGACCTCCTTTCGCCAGTGCCTTTACCTGCTTCTCCTTCTTTTCCCATGCTTTAATGATGTTTCCTAGGCTGCTACTACATTTCTTATTTTCTAATGCCAAAGCAGAGCTGAATATTTAAAAAAAAAAAAAAATAACCACCATACTGCTTTGAGGTTTCTTTCACATTAAGCTACATTTAATATTCATTTCACATTTTTTTTCTATTAATTAAAAGTAAACCGTGTATTGTATGGTACATTATCCCTCTAACAGCCCCATGTGGAGATCATGAAGTGGAAGACTAATGGTGTAGACTTTAGCATTTAGTTTTAACCAGAATAATTTACATATCTGTGAGAAGAGTCCGAGGCATGTGTAAATAAGCAGAACTCTAAGATATCAAGACCCTTGCTTAGTTTACTATGGACTGGAGAGCCATGGGCTGTGTATTTATTCCATCAGTCAGCTAATTTAATGAGACTTTATACAGCATCTATTTCTGCAGAAGACACAAAACTTATTATTAAGGAGAGGCATGTGGCAGTAAGAAAAATGTGTTTGTTTGCTTTTTTATTCTATTACCCCCAAGTAGCAAAGGTGATTCTATTCACTGTTCATTAAAGTTTACCTTTATAATTTATCAAAGGAGACCGATATCAACCGCTTTATGCTGAGATTTCAAAATTCAAGACTGATTAAAATTTAATGTAAAAGGCCACAGATTTGGGGTGGGTTTTCAAGAAAAATAGCTTCCCAACTCGAAAGTATAGATTTCATTAATGTGCATCTCTATTAGAAGGCGCTACAAAACACATTAGAGGCATGGCCTGAGCACTGAAATGGCATTTTCACTTCAAAAATCCGCGTGGGTCTTTTAGCATAAGTTTCAAGAAAAAGTGGGCGCACCACTGAGCGTACGCCAGCGGACAGGGGGAATAACCAGCTACTCTGAAGTTAGCACATGTTCCCATCAGGAAACACGGGAAAAGTAGGAATTACAGAGAATAAATATTAAAATTTTCTGTGTATTATGATTGGTCCAATCATATTTTGGAGATTAAAAAAAAAAAAACTGGAAAACACGGAATTCACAGATTTGGCTAAATCCGAAGGACAACTTCTACTGTGGGAAAAAAAAAAATCAAATATTTTATATGGGAATTTCAAAGCTAGACAACATAGGTTTTTTTATCTTGAAACAGTGTTTTCCTTTCCAATTTGCTTACTAGTTGATTCTTTAAAATCTTAGAAAAATGGAAGAAAGGTTTCCATTCAAATGATACAACTGAAATAAGTTCATTTCTCTTTTAAGTTTGGTTGGTGAATTGAGAAATCAGTCATGGACATCACTCTCCTCCTTATTCCACCAGCTGGAGTCATACCAGCATCCCTACCACATTTGCCGTGCAAACTACTCTCCAGGTTTCACGTGGAAGAACTGGAATAAATCCTACTCCAGATTATTCAGAAAAGGGTTTGGGGATTTTCTTCACTGCAGGTTAAGACCAACAGAATATGCACAATGGTCAGGGATTAGAACAACACAAATACATTTTCCAAACTGATTTGCTTCCACTTTTTTTCTTCTTACTGGTAAAGTATTTTTGGAAAATTAATAAAAACAAGTTTAAAACCAGAGGAAATAGAGAGGAAAAAGAGCTGCCCTTTAGTAACTGAAAACCCCCATCACTTGAAATGTGGTTGATTTTTCTGAATACAAATTTCAGAAAGTTGTACAAAGTCCAAGAACATAAAAGCAATCCGCGCTTCCCAAGAAAACGAGACAAAGCGTGAAAAGTCCATCTGCAGTCACGCCATAAATTCTCCTTTCCAGATCCTGTTGGTCACTGTGCCGCCTACGCTCTCCTCCTCTCCGCTGAGCACAGCGCGAAAGCCTGGCAAGGCTCTCCGGGACGCAGCAAACACGCCGTCATCCTATGGAATTCCATATGATCCACTCTAGCGACCTTTGCTGTTCCACCTCCCCACGGTGCCCGTAGCTCCCTGCCTTTCCCGGGAAGGTGGGCAGAGGGAGAGCCGGCTGCAGCCCACTCCCCTCCCGGGGATCCCGCGGGGCGAGGGTTAGGGCCGGGACGTGCAGAGGGAAGCGGCAAGGACAAACCTGCCGTGCTGGGCTGCCCTTTAACGCATCCCTGCGCCTGGTCCCCTGGCCGCGGGAGGTGCAGGCAAGGAGACCCCCCCTCCACCTCCAGGACTGTGGCATCTGCTGCTGAGAACGGGCAGAACTCATCACACGGAGCCACTGGGGCACTTTGGCACCACGAGTGACCGCTGGGAGAGATGCTCCTGGCAGCCAGCGACCAGGCTTGATAGCTCTCCCCCCCCCAAAACTGGTGCTAATTATAACAACTCAGAAGACACATTTAGTGAGAAACGCGCCTCTTAAATCTTTGCAAGTCTTTCGGTAGGCTGACTTTGCGTGGCAATGCCTTCTACAAACCGCTCACACAGATTTGTCAAAAAGCATTTTTTCTGAAGGTTTGAGCACCATTTTTAAGTATTGTTACTCTCATTTTATTCTTGCGCAAAAGGAAAGGGAATGGAGGTTCCAAGTCTGTCTCTGCTATGTGATTAGTCCCATGAATCTCATTAGAATAATAAAAATATGGCCTACTTACGGCTTCAATTAAATGTTTCCTAAGTGAGAAATAATTAAGGATTGCAGAACCTGGTCTATGACTAAAGTGAAAAAGCAAATCCTGGTCTCTTTGTTGACAGAACTGCTCAGGACTGCGCAAGGGCACCTGGCAAACGGGCTCCAGCCTGCTCTCCTGCACTAGAACAGGGCACTCGGGGATCCTATCAGCTCTTTCATCTCTCCTATTCCTAAACCGCAAGATGTATTTTTTCATAGGTACTATGATGACGGACTTTAAAATGACTAAAGCAGATTCTAAAAAAAGTAGATACGTGCAGAGAAAGTATGTGTATCAAAATGTTTACTACAGTTCTTTTGTAGTTACGCTTGATTGATTTGCAGCATTGTACACAACAGTAAATTCCTTGCATACTAAGAGTTTATGATCCAAATAAGACGGAGAAATAAAAAAAAAACTAGACTAGATGAAGTATTTTGAAAGGGTATTCAGATGAAAAAGAAGTAAACAAGTAATTGAAAAATATTAAGTGCTAAGTAGTTTTAACTGCCAGTAGTTTGAATCAAAAGAACAACATAAGTATCCCTTTCGGTAAGAATTGTGGTTGGTTTCTAGTATTTGTTACCGGGATTTTGCTTTTTGGAGATACCAGGATGCTGGAATACCAGACCCTGTTTTACCGTGTATTTGCAAAAGCTTTGTGAGCATGCTTTTTCAGTTTCAGATTTTTAAGCAATTAGTTTGCAGATGTCACTAACTAAATGGCATTCATTCCTTAAGCAGGAACCATACCTGTTAACCATCTCAGCATATTCTAGCTTTAAAGCTGAGCTTGATGTGCACAGCATGCTCAAAAACTGTACTCACAGTTCAAATGAGCTGGATTACAGACCATGACCACTGAGACCCTCACATGACAAAGCCTTTGTGTAATTAATATGCAGGGTAAAATGCTCCCTGGACGGCTGCTAAAGCGATTTAAATCATGCACATAAAAAATGTAATCACAAATTTAGCATGGTGGACATTGTAGTCACACTGTGCTTGATTGCATAGAAGGTTCCAAGTGTGTTTTAAATGTCCTTTAAGATTGAGATTAGGACTTGTACTTACAAGATGCATATTAATCTAAAACTCAACATTTTTCAGTGTGGGATCACAGTAGGAGAACATTATGGGCAATAGAGGTTCATTCTAATCCCAGTAGGTAATTACACTTTGAAATAATATTCTTTAATTAAATCTTGTTTGCAGTTGATTGATTTAAACACTAAATCTAAAAACCTAAATTTGAGTTTTTATCAATTTTTGATGCTTATTGCACAGAACTTGGGCTTTAATTGATGTTTCTGAAGTTTTTAAAGCTCTTGTCCACCGTATCCTAGCTGAATTTATTGTAATTACCAACATCATTCTCTTGCACTGTAGACAACTTTCACTAGAAGCATGATAATTTTAAGTACTTTTAAGCCGTAAAATGCACGATACGTATTTGCCATGCAAGAAGACCAATGTTTTACCGAGGTTCTTTCATAAAGCATCCTGTTTTCCAAGCTCTGGAGAAGGCACTCTGCTTTCCGAGCACCCATCCTTTGCTGTACCGTAAAGTCACACCGGTGACACGCAGCCGGCGGCACCGGCAGTGCCACAGCAGTTCGTGGGTTACGTTTTAGGGGCGATGTCTATCCACCTTAGACGTGAGGTCCGACCACCTCTGCCACAAACATCTTTGTTCTCTGCTCTAAGCCCTTTCCAGGGCTCTAGTGCGTCCCGTGCTGGGGACAAGGTGCTTTTGGAGAGGACGGGGCTCCTGCCGCCGGGGCGAAGGGTTTGAACCTGGAGACTGGGCAAAGACAATCCATCTGTTCAGACTTTCTCCTAAGTGATCAGGCATGCAGAAGGGGTACAGATAGCCCGTTCAGGTGGGAGTTTATCTAACTGCGTGTTTACAACGCACAGTACACGTGTTCCACTGGGGGGTTTTGTGCATGGTAATGTCGATCGCAGCAAATACAGCACACTGAACTGCATGGTGTGCTGCTGTGTGTAATACATCTTATTAACAGAATGATTTTTAAGACGTGTAAGAGTACCAGACCAACCTTTCACTGTGCTGCTACAGTCATGGTAAAGGTATCCAAAGGCTAATTAAAACAATACGCCAATGCTCGCCACTTCACAAGAAGCGGTAACTCCCGTGCGCCCCCCCTGCCCAGGGCAGGGCGCAGGAGCCCAGCGCTTTCCACGCTCCGCCACCAGTTTTGGGGCGTCTCTGCAAGCCCCACGCAGATCGTGACCCCAGAACTAGCTCATTTAAGTTTTAGCCGTTAAGGCTTCGGTGGCGGTTAGGCAGTAACGCGATTAAATAGTTTAACTGGAGAACAGCTAACGCGCCAGGAGGCAGGCGGCAGCGGTGGGGCTTCCCTCCGCCGCCGGGGCGGCTATCTCCCACCCTGCTCAGGAAAGGCGGTGGGCAAATTAGCTTTAAAAATATACTGTTCTACCACAGCCTTCCTTCCAGTCCCACCCAGGCTAGGAGAAATGGGCTCGAATTCAAATTTCATAATGATATCACGTACATGTCTTCTTACAGTAAATTAAATTCATGATACTATATATTTAATAACGGAAAATCCACATCTTACTGTAGCTGCATTTGTCATATCTGAGAAAAAACATACTACTGTATGGAATGTTTTATTAAGATGACTTCACTGTTGTGAGAAATTATTAAGTCACTATAAGAGCAAAGTAAGACCACAGGACCTCATTCATTGTAACACTAATATTAATCACACAAATAATATAAGTGTCTTACAGTAATCCACATTCCCTTAAAATATATATTATACATCCTGAGGGCAAACAGTAACATGACTGACTTGGAATAAATCCCTCAAGCCATAGTGGCCAGCAGAAAACCATTTATATTCTGACAGATTAATGTATATTTTGTTATGCGTAACAAATGAAAATATTTACAACACTATCAGAGAGAGCTAAAGAAATATTAAGTCTCACTAATCAATACATTTCAAGCATGAATTTAAATTCTCTCCAAACCTTACAATGTCCTCAAAAAATCAGCATAAAATAAACAAGCATGTTTCTATCAGTTTAGTTGTGATTACTCATCACCATTATATTTAATCTTAAAATTTTTACATAAATTAAATACTTCCGATGGCATAAGGTGAAGAAATTTCAGGTGCTTGATGAATTTGCTAACAATGAAAGGATTCCAAAATAAGTTAATTCTCTCTAAATAATACTCTTTGCTGCCATTACAATAATAGGGGAAAACAAAAGCACACAACAAAAATAAAAAAATTATGAAAACGACCGCCCCAAAGGCACTCTATACAAGGGGAGAAACTTGCCTGTAATGTGACCGCGGAAGGTCTCTGGCTCCCTTGGTCTGCAGTACAGCCGAGGGTCCGTGCGTGGGAATCGGGCCCCACGTTCCCTAATGCCAACGCTACCCGCCCTGCGTGTTAGCTCAGAGGGACCGGGCAAGGCATGCTAAGCCACTCACCATTTGTAAGCACAGATCAAATGCAAAAAACCCGAAAACATAAGCTGATGTCGTTTCGAACAGAACAGCGAGCTCTACCTGGAGGTCAGCTGGCAATTAATCAGTAAAATAGTCAACATACTTACTAAAATGTATTGAGTATAATAAGGTCTTTGTACACGGCGCTTCACCTTTTGCACGCAGACACACAAAATTAGATCCCGACGCACAAGCGACGTGAGCTGTCCTTCAGACCGGTTATTCGTGCACCGTCCCTGTCCCACGCAGACCCTCCCGGCACCGCACTGCCCGCTCACACTGCCCGTGCAAAGCACAGCGGGCACCACCACACGCACGTGGCTTCGGGCCGTGTTCCGGCAGTCAGGACAAAGACGCCTGTCCCAGGCTGCTGGGTGCTGGGGTGGCAGGGACCTGGTGGTGGGGGGAGACCCGTCACCACCTCCATCCCGCAGCCACGGCTGCCCGGCTGCGGGCAGGTCCGGCCCAGGCACGAACGGGTCACGCCTGTCACCAACAGAAAAACTCAGGACACACCAACGGGCAAAGTAAAACTTCACGCCTTCGGCAAGCTGGAGGATCTCCGACATCTTAAAGGCAAGCCCTAAGCACCAGGGGTTTGTAAGAGTTTCCAAAATACTTCTTTCTGATGCCTCAATAATGACCTCTCAGTCTTCTCTGCTGACCAGCTATCTCCTGGGCTGGAATCACAATACGTTGCTCCTCTGGCTTTTCACACTTTGTTCGGTTAACGTCTCTCACGTAGCCTTACCATAAAATGCGCTCTTTACGTGAGGAGTCCTACTCCTCGTATCAAAGAGAGGAGAAAACGTTACCGCTTCTAACATGACTAAAAATTGACTGTCCTTCTGCTTAACCTATTCATCCCCATCTCCTCCTCCTATTATTTCCAAGCAATTTTGCAAGATGACTATTATGCAAATGCTACAATAAAAATCTTATTTTCTGCTTCCTTTTCAGAGCCCTGTTCTATTTACCTCTATTCACTCTCTCTGATGGACTTCTCAGACAAAAAGGAGAGAATAAATGTGTTCATTATTGGCCCGAGTCTGAGGAAACTCAGCATGAGGTCAACTACTACAACAGAGATTTACAAAATCCCTTCCCACCCCATTTCCCCATTGCAGTGCCAGTATGACTTCTAATGCTCCCAGTATTTAGGCCATGCTTGGCTTCCCTAACAAGTTCTACCATTCCCACTGAGACTCCCAAATTGCTGTTTCTTACCGTCCTCTGTCACACGAGCTCTCCTAAACCAGTAAAACGGGTACGAAACACAGGCTTTCTGCTTGTATACTGGGGCTACTTCCTAAGACCGGTTCACCATTTGAAGAGCATTGCCCCTGTAATGCTGCAAGACAGTTTAAACTGTTTTTCACAAATTTTTTGAGAATCTTTTCATTGATATCCAGTATGCAAATCTATAGAGAAATATCTGCTATTCAAGAATGTCTTCACATGTTGCAGACATTGCTTTATCTATGGAAAATGCAAAAATATCAGACTGAACAGTCACGCTCCTAAGTTCTACCTGTACTCCAGTCAAATGATAACTACAACTAATTACTATAGCTTAAGATGCATTAATTAATGTAAATTAATGCATTAGCTGGTTTTAAAATGAAGTTTATTTAAACTTCTACCGAGCATAAAGAATATTTTGACTATAGCTTATCATTTTGAAGCATGCAGCATGGACTCAGGTCTTGCTTCCCTGCAGGTGAAGCAGGACCAGAACCTTCTCCATTTCTCCCTATGAGCACAAAGAAGGGACTCACTTTCATTTTTAACTGCCTGCTCTTCTCACTTGCATCGGCTTTTGCATTACAATAAAGACCCAAGGAACAAGTGCTGGAAGGGACCCCTGGAAGGATTTATGTTGTTCTGTCTGTAAACAGCACGGGTAGCCGCAAGCAAGGATAAATTTGTGTGAGAAACTGAGATCTATAAACATGAGACACAAAGGGTCAGCAAAAATTTGAGGACAAAGGCTGTAAATAATTTTTTCTCCTATAAACACTGCACGACTATGTGCCTTTAAGAAAGATTTTTAAATTGTCCAAACTTGTAACTGCCCTGAGCCCTCTGTTCCAGAAAGATTAAACACAGCAGCAGATGATAACCTGGGCAGAACTATTTAAAAAATGCACAGGATTTATTATGTCAAAAGTGCCCCAGCACTGCCCCTGGAATTGGCCACCGGCTGGGGAGGTTGCCTGTTGCCGGTAAACACCCCCCGTGCAAGCCGTACAACCGGCCAGTGCAAGACCCCGAAACTGCGGGTTACGTAAGGTAAACCGATGCAGCTTCAAACCGCAGTTCTGCTCACTTTGTGCGTCTGGGATGAGGAAAAAGCCAAACCCATCACACTCACCAGTACAAAATCTCGAGGCAGATTATCAGCGATAGCAGCTTCACCAACGACCCCCTTCATCAGAAGCTCGGGCAATCACATCACCTACAAAGCTGAAGCCTGCTAGTCCATCAGCTGCTTGGTGGACACCTGAACCAGAAAAGCTAAGCCCATGACTTTGGGTAGAGGAAACGCTTAGGTACACAGAGCAGAGCATCTTCACCAGTGCAATTCTCATACATAAAGCAAGCTACGGCACCTTCTTCTAACTTACTTTAGTAGGCAGACAGGTAGTTAAGGTTGGACTTGCAGTGCGACCCAGAATGGTGAAGCTCAAGTCAGCAGTTGTCTGAGACCTCCCCAAAGTCCTCTGGCAAACCAGTTCCTTACCAGGGCTGTGAATATTGCTTATGCCCAGAGAGAGAGAAAGAAAAAAAAAAGAAAAAGAAAACAAACAAGAAAAAAAAAACACAAGAAAAAAGAAAAAAAAAGGAGGGAGCAGAAATAAAGACCCATCACCCCCTGCATTGTCACAGCCCAGAACAGACTGTGTGACTCGGTACAAAATGGTGTGTGGTGCAGACAGCAGTAGCCCCAGACCTTTGCACTGTCCTTCCAACCTCTGCAGTCACTCAGCTGGGGCTTTGAAGCTGCATTTTTCAAAAAGTTCCTGAAATCACCCCAGAAAGCAAAGACAGGGCTGAAGGGCTGATCCTGCACACAAGCACATCTGCATAATGCCACTACCGACAGGAACACCAAAAGCGTGAACACGATACGATGCACTATGGCCATGGAGAAGACACCTTTTACCTTGTACCTCCTTGACCTGTACCAGGAAAGTGGCAGAAACAGGAAAATGGACCAGAAGTTGCTTTCCAGGCACAGAATTTGCTTTTCCTGACTGCAGGCAGAAGCAGAAGCCAGGACTCACACCAACACCAGCTCGGGACCTAAAACACTTTTCAGAGAAAGTCCTGACCCATTCTGCTCAAACAGACTCTGCCTTCCTTGGTGACTCCCAGTTTATACAAACTGGTAACAGTTTACAAATCCCGTCCCACTTCACAGCCACAGCTTGGCATGAGCATCTGCTCATGGAGCATCTGTACATTCAGCAAGGCAATGTACCCTGCTTTTTTCTGTCTCACTGAGGTTTCCCAGGCAGCATGATCTTGAGCAGTGGTTCTCCTTAAAAATTTCTTTTTTTTCCTGGGGTTTGGGGTTTTTTTGTGCTGGTTTGGTTGTTGGGGTTTTTTGTTTTGGTTTGGTTTTTTTTCAACTTGAAGCTGATGGTTCCCATGTAAAGAATGTATCATGTAAAGACCATTGATAGTAAACTTGTGCTTTCTCCTTTGTATTTGCACTTCTCCATCTTTTTCTCTCCCCCTTGCACCACCTCATAGAGTTCCCTCAGACCCATGAATACAGATGTCAAACACCCCTGGAGCAGAGGAAGGAGCACAGGAGTGGAAATCCCTATTGCCCTTCTGCAGGCCTGTCGCTTTGCGTGATTCTTCCAGCCTTTCTTCCTCACGCCTCCATCTGTAAAATGGGACTGGTAGCACCTACCCACTTCCAAGCACCGTCGCATAGCTCGTGCATTGCGTGGTTAAAGGCTCTCCGGCATTACCTGCCGTCAGGTGCAGGGCACTCTCCAAACCGTGCGCTCCTCCGTGCCGCTCAGGTCTCAGCACCCAAGGGGTTAAGTGGAAGCAGAGATTTACGGTTGCCTCAGATGACATCAAACTAGAGTCTCAAAAGAAAAGTCTCGGGCACGCATAGAAGGCTAACCACTGAGTTTTCAATTAGGCGATGTTTTAGGGATACAAAATTGCATATTCCTTTTCTACGCGTTCCCTGCACTTACAGAGCAACCCATTATTAAGCTATTAATCACCTCTCTCAATTAATTGTTCTAAAATGACCCAGGCTTTAGTAGTTGTGTTGCAATTGAAAAGCTCACTTATTTTTGGAAAGGTAAAGTTACAGGCAGTAGTAATTTGAGACAGCTAAGCTATTAGCCACTGTTTAGAATCTCAATTACTCTAAAGAAGGATAATTACAAATAAAACAAACTGGTGATCCCACATCAGTAAGAACAGTTCTTTCCTGCTTTATGGAATATACAAGCAGTTTTTCATCCACTGGATTTAATTTCCACATGAAAAATTGACCTTAACAGTATGAAGTATGGCTACAAGTAAAAACTGTGTTTTCATTGAAGAGAATAAATGCATTTCCTGAACGCTGGCTGTTAAAGCTAATTGATTTATTGGCTCTCTATATAGTGTACTATTGTCTTTGCACTCATGGGACAAGGAAGCTCTTGAGAACAGAACTAAATTCTGCCACAGCAGCGTGACAGCTGAAGAGGGCTTTTTTTTTTTTTTAATATAATGTGCAAGTTTCTCAGAGCTGAAAGAAATCTTTCTAGGATTGGCGGAAACTAACTGGACATGCCTGTTAGCTTACTGGATTATTTTTTTTAATACCATAATATTAACGGGAAGTTAAAAGCACCGGCAGCAGGTTACTTTCTTTTAACCAGACTGCTTTCACTGTAAAATATTTATTTGCAAGCAAATGTAAAATACTAGTCAAAAGAAGAGAAATAGGAAAATTCCTTTCTTTTTCTTTTTTACTTTACAGATAGTCATCAAAAATTCAGTAGGAAATAAAGGCTATGCAAAAATATATCTCCCTGATAATGAAAACAGTTTTAAAATTCATGGAATAGCCAAATATTTATTATTATCTCTGGTTTTTCGGTTTTATGTAAATTAGTGCCTATAAGATGAAAGAAAGTGCTTGGTAGCAGGTGGAAGCAAAACTCGCATAATCATGCCGATAAAAAAGACTTGAGGAAAAACAAAATAAAATGAAAAATCAATACAGGATGTTGTTCTCCAGCTATACTATTTAAAATGTAGTATTCCAGACCTGCACTCTTGTCCTCAGTAACGGATGATCCTTTTACTCTAAGATAAGCTGAGGGACAAATTCTCCCCCTCTCATGTGTATAAAAACCCAACTGAGCCTGAAGGAAGCCACATGCACACACATAGGAGAGCACAGCCTGAATACGATGATGTGCTTTGCAATGAAAGGTGCCTAAACGGACAGGAGTCAAAGCTGAAACTTAGCAAGGAAAGCTTCCCTGTATCACTGGATTTTACAGCGTCAATGAAAAATAACCAAAAGTTTTCTGAGATCCCCTAACAACTGCAAAAGTGAAAGCCTAGAACATAAATCTGGCAACAAATCTGGTTATATTAAATGTTTCTGCAAGAATTCTCTCACTTCAGTAACTAGCAGTTTGGCTACAAATGATATTTTTCTCTTCTTCCTTTTCTTTTTTTACTTAGTTTGGTTCTTATTGCAAACTGGAAGTGGGAATTATATTCAGGATAAGTTCCATGGATTAGCAAAGAAAATCTTTGAGGGGATCAATAAATGCCTCTTTCCCAGGTGAGCACAGCCGGGTTTTTCACAAAGCCAGGTGAGAAGCAGACTCCTCTGCGCGAGGCGGTACAGGTCTGACCGTCGAGACTACGAGAACGCGAGGGCTTGAGGAACCACATCCAACTGCCTGGCAGCAGGGAAGGCTTCCAAACCTGCCTGACATCTACGACCTGAGAGAGGCACCCTGTAAAATCAAAAAGCCACAGAGGGAACAGACTGTCTTTCATTGTTTGTTCAAAAGAACAAAAATACTCAGAAAAAAAAAAAAGAATATTTGCTCAGTTATTGGAGGGGAGACTGAAGGTCATAAGCAACTCTTTTTTAAGACAAAAAATAAATGTGAACACATTTATCACCTCTTCCTCTGATCAGATAATTACAAAACCAAAAACATCTCAATTGCTAGACTGTCCTTAGTGCTATCTACTGCTTTCTGGATGCTGACTGCCAAAAGGCAAGTATAGTTGAAAACCTGGCTTCCTCCAACTGGAGAGGCAGAATAGCTACTACCACCCAAAGCAGGCAAAAGAGAAGAGGTTCAGAGAAGAAAACAAGTCTGAACAAGTAATATTTATAGGCAAGAAAGAAGAGACTTTAGCAAAAGGGGTAGAAAAAGACAACTCTAATCAAAACAGCAATTATAGGATGCTCATCCAGGAATTAAATATTTAGGCATTTAAAAAGTAGAATAGACTATTTCCGTTGGAAGGGACCTACAATGATTGTCTAGTCCAACTGCCAAGTACAGACCGAGAAATGTAATATTCTTTTAGAGTGTGAACAGCTTTACGTAGCTTTGATCTGATACAGCAAGCATTGTGACATAAATTAAGCAAAAAGCTAAATTTTCAACTCTCACAGAGTTTTAATGTACAATACCGTGAAACTGGCATAACCAAAATCTGCTCGGTTTGTTTTCTTCAATGTCTCGAGGACCGTTCACACCTGTACTTGCGTACACCGTTTCGTTATGTTTATACAGCGCATATTGCCCATTCTTGAGCCTTTCTTCTGTCCGTACCCAGAGCCTCACAGTCGCCACCTCCCTGCGCAGCCCCCAATAAGTGACCTAGAATAATTTATGCAACTGTATTTCCAGTCATCTACTCTTTCAGCACCACTGGTCCTTGTGACTAGACAAAATCCTCCTCCTTATGCTCATTTTACGGGATGCGCCCACAACAGCAGGCAAGAGTCCCCACTCCGCACTAGGCAGAAATGGCTACAGAGGCAGACACGGGTACGGATGCAGAGTCTCCAAATTCTGCGTGCCACTCCTTGCTTGTGATTCGGAGCCCGTGAAGTGACAATTCTGTAACGCTAAATGCAAGAATGGCCAATCTGGGGTCTTTAATGAGCTGTGTTGGTGGCTGGGCTCAGAGAACGGTTCCCCCATCAGTCTCGACACTAGCGTTAACACCTCGGCTCTGACCCACGCGGCGTTGTTCAGCCACAATGACAAATTGCCAGGCGAGTTCTGCAGGGAGAGGCGAGGGAATTAGGAAATGAATAATTAAACTAAAAGAAATAGGTGAGGAGATTCCGAGGGGAGAAATTAAAAAAAAAAAGCCTGAATTACAAGAAAGTGGGAGCCAAGTTGTCTTGCGGGTATTCAGAAAGACGAACCCCAGGTGGAGCTGGGGCTGGGGGCGGCGGCGGGGGTCCCCGACAGAGCCAGCCCCCGCCACTGCCCCTGCCCCGCGCAAACCCTCCTGGGCGCGGGACGCTGCAGCCGGGGCCGACCCGGGAAATCCGCTAACCCGAGCTTCCACGGGCAATACGGAAATGGCAAAACCGGGGGAGAGCCGCCAGCCTCCCGCCTCTGCCGGCGCCAGCTTTCCCAAAACGCCCCGTCGGGCGGCTGCAGCCCCCCGCAGCCCCCCAGGGCAGAGCCTTCCCGTGGGGCACGGGCACGAGCCCCGTTTCGCAAATTCAAGCCGCTCTCGCCAACAGCGCTTCTGCTGCACCACCGCAGCTCTCTCCTCCCCGACGGCTGTCTGCCTTCCCCGGGACGACGAAGTGGTGACGGTAGTTCCGTCAAGACGGCAGTAATATTTGCATCAGCTTTTGCTATAGCAACACAGCACATCGGTACAGAGGATCTCCTCTACTACCCACTAGTTCTTTTAACTACTAATGCTTTAAACCATCAACATTTAATCAAAACCAAGTTTTAAAACCCTGACTCTTATCACAGCCAGTACTTATAATCCTTTTTTCCAGACTAGATGTTTCCAAATCATGTTACATCTTTCATCTTCCTTGTGATTAATTTCAAGGTCTTTACTGAATCAAATGAGATATTTTTTTAAAGCTCTGTTTTAGTTTTTCCAGCTTTTAGTCAATTCTGTTAGTTCAGAGCAGCTATCAAAATTACATGAGCATTCTGTGCTCAGTCACTTCAGTAACTCTCGGTTTTAGAAGAGTACCATAATGGCAACTACCTTATTATTTTAATGCATGCAATAATTTAAATTATAACAACTGCAAAAGTCGGGCTATTTTGTTTTATGGATTATCAACAGCCTTATGACCTTGAAAATAGTCGAGTTGACTCGCTGATTTTTACAATTTAACAAAATAGCACATAATTTTATCAACTTTGTCTAATCTGGTGAAAGTGCAGTGCTCTAAAAATAGACAAATGTCCATTTCAGACCCACTTCACAGCATAAGGGAAGTTTATTCTAGGAAGCGATATTATTTGAGAATAGCTGTTGAACTGTTAATACGATACGTTGAAAACTTTCAAGCATTTGTTTTGCTGCAATGTTAAATGAAGTTCTTTAATATACAAATGACAAGGAGTAGCATGGACCCTCATTTAATTCTTCCCTAAAAACCGTGAAACCAAAGGAAAGGTAAAGAGGAAGAACAGTTAACCTCTGGTGACCAAAGGTGCGCTTGATCTGTTATTTTGTATTCTATACTCTTCAAAGAGCAATATAAACAGAATTATTTATGCCCAGCAAAATGTTGCTTAATTACTTATGCACCACTGTTTGCTTGTATTTTAAGCTCTCTCTACCACCCACAGGCAGACGTTAAACAGCTGCTAAAAGCTAGCTTTAGTCTTGCCTGTTTGAAATTAGCATACTTGAGCTTTGAAAAAACTTTGTTGCCAATTTACATATGCATAGAGACTGATATTTAGACTCACCATATGATATGTCCCTCAAGAGCTTTTCTTATTGCCTCCATCCTCAGGTCTCAACCTAGAGACTGTAAATCTAGCAGGTGATTAATTCTATACCCTTGAGAAACTAGCAATTAGCACTTGCAACCAGTAAAAAATTGTCATTCCAAAACCCTGTTTACTATGCCCATGTATTTTCTATGAACTCACAGTTAACTCTAAATAGATATATATGGCAATAGATTTGCAGTCACTTCTGTCTCTTTATGTAAAAATATAATATAGCTTCCAGCTAATCAACCTAGTAAACATACTGAAAAGGATTAAATAATTGGCATTCCTTTTTTTCATATATATAAAATGGGAAGATGTAGCACGCATGAAAACACTATACATGACGTTTTATGTTACCAGACCTTAATCAGCTCATTTCAACACGATGACTTTGTAGGGTTTACCTGTTTTGTGTCAATTCTTATCTCTGATAGCTGAAATTACCGTACTTCCAGATGTTCTTATGCATTATTGAGGTCTTCTGCAGTAGATGCTGGAAAAGGTAAGATAAGGTTTTATTTCTTTGTAGTAGTCACAACACTGAGATCAAAGGCAGTAAAGTGCAGTGCTTAGTATTGAAAACTATGATGAACTTAACATTTATTTTCAAGTAGAAAATCTGTCATAAAACTGCTCATCAATCTTCAGTTAACTGTTTCAAGTGTAATCCACTGGACCAATGCAGAACATTTTAAAGACTTGGGGGTGCTTTTCCTAAAAAGAATGTTCTAATACTCATTAAATGTGTGCTAAGCAGCAGCGTGCGTAACAAGAGCAGAGCACGTTGCAAAGCTATGCTGTACTGAAAGCCCCACTCCAAATCTGCCTTGGAGGGAAAGGAACGGCTGTATGGGTTTTGGGGAGAGGGAGGGTCGAGAGCTGCCAAACTGCAACGGCGCATCTTGTGCCACACGCAAGTACGATTTAAAGAAAAAAACAAAACAAAACAACCAATTTCTGTTCAAAGCAGCAAGTTATCCAGTGCCTGGCAGTGAAATGAAAATACGGGTCCCTTTTATAGAATATTTCCACTTGAATATTTCCATTGAACTGTACAAATCTATACTAGATTATACCCTTTTTACAGGGGGGAAATGCTGCTGCTCTACCCCAATATTAGAGGGGCTTTTGAAAATTTTTGAAGTCTATCAAGGCAAACTTGGTCTAAAATGCCTGAAGCCATATTTTTCTAATCAACCTTGTAAAAAACAATGAATTAGTGGTAAATGTAAAAACAGTCACAAGGATTTTTTTTTTTTTGAGTTGCACAGTCATTAAGGGGTCTGCTGCAAAAGCCTGCTAGACTTTCTTTCCACTAATTACATCATCAGATCATCATACTGCTAAAATCAGTTGCAGAGTACTTGTACACAACTAAATCCCTGCTTCTAATTACTATTTTAGTCTCTTTTTCCTTGTGACATGTTGGTGATAGATCATTATTTTTTCAGCAATTTGTTCGCATTTATATGCAATATAATTGGATCTGATTAATTATTATGATTAATGACTGCAGAATTTCCTTGCAAAGCTATTAATACTGGTAGTATCAAATGAAAGACATGGACAAATTAAAGCCAATGGAGTCCTGTTGCTTGTACTTACAATGCCTGGGCTAAAGTAACCCTTTGCTGTTCTCAGCTCTGCAATAAATATGAAGGTTTAACTGGTATTTCCCTACAGATCTGTGTGTTTTCAAGCGGTACTAAAACATAACTAATGGGTAAGAGATACAGATTTAATTCTTAGGTGGACTACTGAACTGAAAATTATATATCTTTGGATATATTTTAAATGAGGTCAACAGCATGATTACAGCCACATTGATTTAAAGTCAAGGAACTCTGACAAAAAGAAAAGACTGACAAATATTTCTAAATAATATAAGGTAGGTTTATCCATTTTTCAGGTTGGGGGTGCAACAAAACAAGACAATAAAAGCAGTTAATTTCCATTAAATGTCATATTACAAAATTTCCAAAGGACATATTTATGTAGTGTGTGTTGTATTTTAAATTACGCTCTGGCTTAGAAATAGGATATTACATGTAAAAAAGCAAACAATGACTGAGTAGCTTAGGGGATCGACTTTCCTGCTACCTCTGGGACCTGACTTTAAATCTGTCTTTGAGCAAACTGAAGAAAAATCATTTCAGTCTAATGGCAGTAGCATATAAAAAAAATCAGATAGCAGGAGTTCCACGCAGGTGGCAAAAAGCTTTAGAAAAAAAAGGGGGTGCAGAATCAGATGAGTGATGGCGATTTTGCCTGGATTACTGTAAAGCTCAAAACGCAGAGACTTTGAATGCGATTTTAATCTGTAATAAGTGTCAGCAGTCCTAATCAAACCTGAGTCAAAATAAGGGCACTGATATTTTGGGTGCAAAGCTACTGAGAAATTTTGAAAGTGTCTCTGTTAGTCCAACATCAAAAATAGAGAAAAAATGCCTGCCTGCAGTAGGAATTGAATACCTATTGGGGGATTTTTTCAAAGCATATTGGCTCTCCAGATTCTGAGGAAACAGAAAAGATTGCCCACTTTTCAGTTCTAGGAATTTCCCTATAGCTAAAATATGAGAAAAAGTGGGCATATGTTGCCAAATGAGAAACCACATATCTTGAAAGAATAATCTGTTATAAAGCAGATGAAAAGGATGTCTCCTTAAAAAAAACAAAAACAAAGAAACCCATCCAAAATACATGTAACAGCTGTGACCAGGTGCACAGAAATACCCGTTTGTCAAAAGGCAATTCAGTAAAATTCACAACTGCAACCTGTCAGGAAATTCCAAATTATTTCTGTGTAAGCTAAAAGTCACATTCTACCGTTACCTGTAAGAAGCTTTGTGGTTTCTGATGTAAGTGCATCCTAATTTCATAATTTTGAAGCTTATACTGTGTGGGCTACTTCTGTTTGATTTTTAGGGATATCTATTATAAACACACTACTGAAATGGGGCTGTTCATGAAATGGACCTATAGCAATTCGTTCAGTGACTGCACTTTATTGCAAATAAGGAACAGGAGCCCAAAACGAATGTTAGTCGTGTGTTAAGCTGTGTCCTGGTTAGTATTTGTCACAGAAGACAGGGCAGGACATTCACATGTAGTAGTTAGAAGGAAAAAGTTAAAAAAAGTAGTAATGGAGCATTTAATATCATCATCAGATGAAACACCTTTGCAATTCCATTAGGAAAATCATGACCTCTGATGAAATGTTTAACATACAGTAACATTAAACAATTTTCAAATAGCAACAATACAGGGAATATCGAGAAAGCCGAGACTTCCTAGTGACTGCGCAAACCAGAAGGTGCAAACGAACCAGCCTAGCTCAGCTCTCCAGGACTCCTCTTCCCAGAGGTGCCTCCACCTCCAGGTCGGATCCACAGCCGACCCGTCCACTGGTGATCCAGCTAAACATCACCGAAACGGGGCTGACTGACACCTCGGGAGGTTGCTTAAATGACGACCCATGACAACAGCGGCAAAACCTGCCCACACTGCTCGGGTGGGAAGCTCAGTGCCTTGCTGCCACAGCGGACCAAAGGGTTCAAAGGTAAAAGAGGATATTGCAGTGTATTGGAAAAAATACCAAAGGAGTTAGGCATTGCATTCCTCATGGAATTACTGACTTCCCATGAATTTAACATCTAATTCATCACCTCATTGGCTCACAGCTAGGTGATACTTTTAGAGATGCAAAAGATCTTGCCAAACCCTGCAGTTACTCTCTTCCCCAGTGTAAATCCATAGACTTACACTGGGGAAAACACAAATGCTGTGAGGTCAAAACTGGCCTAATAACCATCAGGTTGCTCACGTGGTGTGGTTAGGCAGTATCATGCCAGAAAACACTCTTACCAACAAATTCCAGAACTGAAATGTTTTTACAGCAAACAACAAGGTGAAAGAAAGCCATATATTTAATCAATTTTGTTTTAAAAGTTTGGGGTTGTGTACTGTTTCCTGTATCATATATCAGGGGGCTATTACTTCTTCTCCAGCACAACTTTGTTATCTGGGCAGCTGTATGAAGGTCTTGAGGTACGTTCCCCCCACTTTTGAATATCAATGACTCTTGTTTATTGGGGGAAAACGATTTCCCAAATGGTTGACTCAACAAGATATTCCAAATATACCCAGGCATCAGTCTTCACCTGGGAATATTTGTGAAACAGAAAACCCACAGGTTTCCATACATGTATCGTCAAACTATCCAGAAAACAAAAGGCAGCTACAATCATTTTCCAGGATTTTGTCAAGACGTAACACCATGGTCCTCAGTGTCTCTCCAGGCTCAGAAATGGTGCTAAGAACCACCATTGCTCTTCCGTCCAACCCATTACCATCATTGTTACTCAATATTTGCATGCAAAACTGTCAAAGAGGACTGAAATCCACTATGTAACACACTCAGCTCACAGCAAGGATGGTTACTGACCCTGAAGAACTCACAATATAAAAGACAAACTAAAACAGCAGCTGCAAAAACCGTAATGTACATTCCTCCTACCCTCTCTCTCTGCACACCATGTTCCTCCATTACCAGCCAGACCATTACAGAGCTGTTGCTTACCCCAGTATCCCCGACCACTTGTAGTGTCACAGAAGAAACTGATTCATTCTCCAAGATATAACCAAACAAAATCCTTTCCACCCTTGACTGGCTGAATGTGCTCATCAATAAAAAGGTGATTTGAATAAATCTTGAATGCAGTGACTGATTATTGTTATATTCATGGAAGCGCAACTTCTCTTCATTAAAAGAAAACAACCAATGCTGAAAAGGGTGTAAGAGTAGTACCTAACGCCCTGGAATCTCTATTTGTGTGCTCCCAAGCCTGGTTTCTTGGAGAGCTGTTGCATGGAGAGGGGAGGAAGGGGACAGAGAAGGAGAACGCCCAACACCGTCAGCAACGGGATGCTGAAAAGCAAGGAGACACGAGGCGACATATTCGAAGTGTCCCATTCCCTATCGAATTAGTTTCTGGGACCCATGGAGCAGAGGGAAATGACACGGGGAAACGCTGCGTGTGAAACAGGAACGTTGGCTGTTCCTGAGCTGGAGGCTCGGCAGTGAAGACTGTCCAACCACACCAGGGAAAGTCTCTTCCGTACTGAGTGGCCGCTAAATTCAATCCACCCCAGGATCAGGCAACTGAAGAACTCCTGACAACTGAGAAAAATACGATGCTTACAAAATGTCAACCCAGATGAGCGCTTATGGATCTTCCAGCCTTCGAGGACATTACAGAACCAAGAATGCAGTCCCTCATCAGGATGTAAAAGATGTGTGAACCTTATTGTAATCCACTACTGCTAATCAAAACCACTTGCTTATATCTACTTACGTTGCAAGCAAACATACTTACTTACATTTAAAATCTGTTTTTAAATGTTTTTTACCTGACCTTGTCCTCAGGAAACTAATGGACAATAATACATTATTTCCCAATTAAAAGTACTTCAGAACCTTGCTCGCATTCATTGTCTTCATATCTTCAATCTCCCTTCTGCATCTTGCTAGGTAGTATTAGCCCATCATGTATGCAGAAGAGATTATCTGAATAAGCACACATCTCTAATCTGAAGATGAAAAACAATGTCCTGAGAGCCTTTTAAGTGCTTTCCTAGAAAATGAGGGTGAGATTATTTTGTTCTTCTGTTTTCATTTTTCTTGGGGGGCTTTAATCATTTTTTTAATAAAGACAGTTGAGGTAAGTGAAATATCAGTTCAGAAGTCACTGAGGAAACAACATTTAGACCACAGTAATAGAACAGGCAAATGTGAGCGTCATAATCTTTTAGCATCTTTTGCATTGTATTAGCAAAACACAGTGTCATCAATCTCCCAGTGTTGTTTTTCACCTGACTACCACCTTTTGCCTTGCACACCCTGAGGAGTGTAATTACAGTCACATAACATATGTACATTGAGTTTGAAAAGAAGGGAATAAAAATGATTTTCATACAGATGGCTTTGGTAAAATAGGCAAAGTCACGTGGGTTTTTTTTCCCTGCAACTTTCTGAAAGTTTTATGCATTTTTTGGTTTAATTTAAAATTTAGGGGACCATTAGAGTTTGACAGCATGAAGAGCCTACATATAACAGATATGCCTCCTGAATATGAACCTACATATTTTTGCATAACTCTAGAATTAATACAGTGACTTTAAACAGAGAAACTACTATCTATATGTATTTTCTTGGTAAAAATGTCTTTCAAAACCAAATATGACTGGGAGAAGGACTGCTATATATACATATAAATCCACACTTTCAAGCACCTATCAACTAAATTCTTAACTTGAGAAACATAGATTTATACTTTTCCTTTTTTTTTCAGCTATGAAAGATAAGAGGTTGAGTGCATGGCAAGAAGTGAAAACTCAACAATAAATAAATATTCTGGAATGCTGAAGAAATCTGAACTAGACATCCATTATTTCCAAAAACCTAGCACAAACAGACTCCTTAGACCTTAATCTTATCCTAATTTAAGATAAGGGAAGCTCGCAGAACATCATTTTGGCTGTAATTATTATCTCCTGAAAAGCAGTGCCGCATTCTCTAGGGCATGTGCAACTGAGGAAGATTAGAGTTCAGTAAGAGGCTCCATTTATTTCCGCCTACCAATTTAAGTATGGATAACATATTACAGTTGTGGAAGGAAAAAAAAATAAATAAATAACCAGGACACATTAACACAGTCGCATCCCTCTCCCTCTCTCTGCTGAACAGGTTCTATCTGTACTGATTGCAACTCAATCACTCATTAGAAACCGAGGCCATAAGCTTATTTTATTGGTGCTCTCAAGGCGACTTTAAACCATAGCAGAACGGCTTTAGCCGCGAGATACACAAAACGTTCCCATTCCAGCTTGCAAACAGAAAAAGAAGAAAGCCAGAAACACAGCGCTGCTAGGGATACAAAGCCAACCAAAAGGCTCTGAATCTGTATTAGTTTGTTATGTAAATGTCTTGCCCTGGACGATAAAAGCAGGCGCGGGCCTGCTCGGGGATGACCACGTTCCAGTGGAGACTGAGAGCACCTGGAAATGGGGAGGCAGGATTTAAACGTAGAGGTGCACTCAGAATCAATTTGCAGCAGCGAGTAAAGCTTCTAATGTGTGTGATTCAAAACAAGGTAGGCACTGCCTGCCCCAGGGAGTCTCAGCCGCTATTTTCCCATCCTGAAGCTCTTGTAACTGATTTCTGCAGAACAGGAGAGGGAATGCCTGTTTTTCAATATTTAAGTGTATTGCAACGATCAAGAAGGTTGCATTATATCTAGAACTAAGGTGTTTCTGAGAATTTAAATAGCTATATTAAACATACTACTGTCTGTCTTCTTTCTTGCACCATGAGACCTGTTCAAGAAATCAATAAATTTTATCTGTGGAATATACATAAGTCTTCTTAAGTCATCATCCACTTTTAAGTAATGTGTGGAGGGGTATTAGGCAATTAGAGATGGCTGAGTAACTGAGCATATTTATACATTTTTAACTCCTGCCTTTTCATCTTTAGCTTGGATGAAGCAGTAAGACCTAAAAATCAAACACTGGATGAGTTTAGATGATTGGGTATTTAAGATATCCATCTTAGCATCTGAAAGCCTTACAAATGAAGTGTCCATGTTTTAAAAATTGGCCATATCCAGTAGCTGCTAAGTCTGATCTGTAATCTGTTCTTGGTTATGCAAAGAAACCACTTATTGAAATTCAAGTACATGCTTAAGGCCAGTTAATGGCTATTTTTCCCTCATTAATACAACAAACATAGCTGATATGAAAGGTAGCTGTTCTCTTGCTCTAATAAAACTGCAAGATGACAGAAATAACTTTTCGTGCTCTCTCTAGTTCTTAATCTGTCAGTGACGGGAAACTGAATATCAAGTAGGAATAAGAAGGTGGTTTTATCAACATATATGGTATTAGTGAGACCATTAATGGGACAATCTATCCTCTTCTAGTGTCTGCATTTCAAAATAAGATGTTGAAAAATTAAAAAAGGTCCCAAGAAGCTCTACGGGAATGACTAGAGGCTGCAGAACAGCTACAGAGGGAGAGACATATGAAGTTCAACCTGCTTAGTTTATTTGAAAGAAGGTTAAGAATTGACTTGATCATAACTGAAATTACTTGTGCGCATTCCAAATTCCTGAGAGCAATGCATTCCTTAATTGGCTAGGCAAAGACTAAAAAGATCCAACAACAGCCGGCAGTTTTAAGGTAGATATGTTTGGACTAGAAGTAACCGCACCTTTTCAAGTACTGGTAAGTAGCTATTAGGAAAACTTTCCAGGTGGCACAGCTGACTCCCCAGCTCATGAGTTTGTATAGCCAGAGTGCCCCTGTTCATAAGGGAGGTCCTTCAGACCAAGTGGAACCTGCAATTTTGATGCAGAAGTTTTGGGGCAGGAGGCTGGAAAAGGAGGGCTTCGCTGCTCTGGGTGGCAGGAGGCAGAGGGAGACGGGAGCCTTTGTAAAACTTTAATATTAAAACGGTGCACTAATATAACTGGCCTGTGTCTCAGGAATCTCGTAACATGACAGATCAGGGACTCCAGCTGCATGTGTTGCCCTCGAGACTCATACATGCACGGATTTGGTTAGGGTACACCGCTAACCGTACGGCGTCTTACCTGTTACGTATGTGTGCAGAGGATGAGGAAGACCAGCAGAATTCATGCACCTTCCTAAAATTCCAGTAGAATTTGTGTTATTCAGTCTCAAATAAATTTGAAACAATGGAAATAGTCTACGTTTATGGATCTGCTTTCCAGTATTACAAATCAGAACATTTTGTGGTGTTTTAACGCCACAGCAGTAGTAGTTCGGACAAGCTCAGTTGCTCTCGCTTCTGCCCAGGGCTCTGTACTTTCCGTAAGGGAGCAGCAAGGTTTTCTTCCTAGCACTGCGTTGCAGCCCACGAGGGAGAGCATAAGATGAGGCAGATTTTGGCTGAGCTTTACATTACTGTTTGAGTTGTTTTTTATAATGATGCCATTACAAACTCAAGAGATCTCCATCACCTGCAGCACACCCCAGAAATCCTGGATGTGCTTTTCCTATGTGTTTGTAATGAAATAAAGGCACATTCATACAGGGCATCCCTTCGTGTTTTGTAAAGCACCAAAATGACGACTGCAATGAAAGTCATGAAGTCAGAAATGTAATACTACTCCAAATTCCATATAAAACCACTTTTCTTTCTCCACATTGATATTAACCTGCTCTTCTTTCAAAGGTAACCTGTTTTCCCAGCAGTTTCAGAGTGACCATTTATAAATTGGTCAGGAACACAGTAACTCCACAGGTCCGGGATGCCAGCAGCCTGAAACGAGCCATACTGTCAGCAAGACTCCCAGCTCCCTGTCCTTCGTGGTGCTTATACAGATACCACAGGCTATTTACAAAGACAAACAAATTGAAACCAACTCTGAGGGGTTACTGAGTGGAGTTCAGGCACATTGCTTTCAAATTTCCTTGTAAATAAAAATACATGTGAAAAAGAAGAACTCGAAGTGCTTCCATGTATCCCTTGAGCATGGTTCATAGCCCCCAACATACTGTTCTGGTTCTATAAATTAGAAATCTTGTCATCTTATCATAGAGACCAAGAAAATTGTGGCAAACTTTATCTGCTAAGTGAACCTTAATAACCTCAACTTTAACTTCAAGAAAATTACACTTGGAAACATTTCATAGTCTTGCAGGTTGCAGGAGACATAAAATTCTTTCTTTTCTCCCACCTCTCCAGGAGTTATTAACCCTCCCCACAGAGCCTGAGAGACCTCCAGCAAATTGTCCCTTCCCACAAATCCCACGCGATAGCAGTGCCGAGGGCTCCATTGGCTTTGGCAACATATTTTCAGTAAAAGCTTACATCACAGAGTCAAATTAAAACCTTTAACAGTTAATTGAAAGAATTCAAAGGAAAAAAATCACAGCCTTTGAAATAAAAATCTTATATTGCTCTGATGGTTTCTCATGGAACAATTCACAAATGATTTTTCATGATCAAATGGATGGGACTATTTAATTACAGCACTATACTAAATACCCCGGTCCCTCTGAAAGCAGCAACAGTAGTTATTTAATTTCACAGTGAGGACTGCCCTCCAGATGCATTTGCTGATACGGATTTGCCGTGGACGCTGCAGCTGGACTTTGGGTGTAGAGCTGGCAGTTTCACAGCACAGACAACTCTGAGGCGAGCTGGGGATTTACTGGTGCTTAACAGTTCCAGCGCTACCGACTTTTAACCATGAGCCTAGGAATATTGCATGACTATGGATGCTTCTAGAGCTATACAAATATGACAAATTACAAGTACCTGCTGGGGCTCATCTTTGCAAGAGAAGTTTGAAGCAACCTATAATGCCTTGAAAAGGTAAACATAAAGAATAAAATACATTATTCAAACAAAAGCATGCAAAGATTTTTTTTATTAGTATTTAGCGAATTCAGGACTGTGATCCCATAATGTTTTTTACAACTGACTTGGCAATACTGCAGCCCTATACCTGTGCAAACCTATACCTGTGGGCCAAAAAAAAAAAAAAAAGAAATTCTACGAGGGAATGGCATTGAAAAGATAACACCAGAAAACAGACAAAAAAACTCTGATGATTATGCAATTGAGTTTTGACCATTAGTCCAAAAACCCTACTGCTTTAGATGATCAGAGCTCGAGTATCTTTAACATACATGAAGAAACTTGTCTGAGCACTCCAGTCAGAGATGTCAATGCTCAGAGGCTGCGGGGCAGAGATTTCTTTTTTCCCCAAGTTTTCTCAGATCTCACGGACACAGCATTCTGAACCTGTTTCCTTTCAGCAGTTTTATTCAATATCTGCTCTATGCTTTGCTATTGGGGAATTCCAGACTTTTCAGTCTTTTTAATTATCATTAATAATATTGAGCTTTGACTTTGAGCACAAAGCACAGGTTACAGTTCTCACAGGAGCACCAGAATACCTTCTGTGAAGCCAAGTGGCGTGCCTTCATTTTTAGGTTCAGAGCAGACTTTTTCTCAGTCCAGGCAAAATTAAAATTTCACCCACAGATCCTCCTGGTCCATAACTATCTCATCTGGTGACCTCAAGTCACACACGGTCTCTGTATGCACATTAGTGAGATTTTGACAGTGTGAACAGAGTATTAAGCAAATTGTCAAAAATACAATTCTACTTGATCAAGTTCTCAAAGGCATGTGGAAAATCCTTCTGCAAGAGGAGCCATACCCACCTCAAAGCCTGGATGTGATTTCTGAAAACACTCATCAGGGGTATCTCCAGGAAACATCCTCTCACAATGCTTATTCAAAAATCAAATTCAAAACTGTCTAGGAAAATACTTTATGCTTAACATGATGTAATTGTGGGGAAAACCACAAATTTGTTGAACTTGCCACTTCAGGCTGACACACCTTCAACGTTGTTTGCTGCCACACCAGTTTCAGCCAAACCCTGCTCACACAAATGAGCGTTAATTACCCCAGGCCAGACCGGAGGATGCTGCAGGCATCCCAGCCCGCCGGGCACCCCCGCGGGAAAGGCTTCCTCGCAGGGGGATTGCACCGACCATGTCCCACACGGGACATCTTACCTGGCTGGCGGAGACCACCGGCGGCCACCGCGACACCGCGGGTCAGGATGCGTGCACGGCCCTTTGCAGGGCAGATCACACACGTGCCATCCAGCTCCCGGTGAGTGCTCCCGCTCAACCGCCTGATCACGCAACGCATCACACAATGCAAGTGATCTGTGCGTTAATCCACTGCACGGGATTATAAAATCACATTAAAGACAACGCTTCCGCTAGAAACCTTCTTAAGGAGTATTTCGCCCCGACCGCCGTGGCTGCAGGGCTGAGGCAGGCATCCTGATGCCAGGGTCTCCGAAACATCACCTGCAAATGACAGATCCGCTGCCAACTAAAACCATTAACGAAATGCACAAATACAGGACCTGCAAATACATTAAACTGGTGTCAACTTTGAGAAAAGAAATAAAAGTCAAAGAACTAATTCACGCGGCCAGACCAGACTATTAGCAAGAAACATATAATAAAGGACTTTCTCTGTTTAAGCAAGGGGAATTTCTAACTTTACAGACACATTACTAAAGCAATATAGTGGTCACTTCAGGAAACTCATATTTTGTTACAAGAAGAAGAGGAAAAAGAACTTCCAGAAGTTCATTTTCTAAAGAAATTTTCACAGCCATATAACGAGTGCACTCAGCGGTCAGTTCCTGCGTCATTACAATTTGTCATGCCAGGCAGCCGTGGTTATTTGGTCTTTCACTGGGACTAAGGGTGCTGGGCCATGTATCTTCTGCTTTGAAGTACCAAGGTAACACGTTTTTTTCCTCAGAAACAAATGACTATAAATTTACAGTACAAAGACCTTCTAGGTGCGTATAAATGCTTTGGAAGCAGCCTTCGATCCACACAAAGCTGCTGTACGGGATGTGGATTGAGAGGGTCCATTATTAAAGGAGGGATCAAAACAGGCTGCAATTATGCCCAGTTAATCCTCTTAAAACAGTGAGGTATTTCTTCACCCCAGTAATTATTTGCACGGGGTGAAAATAACAACCATATAGAACAAATTAAAACTTTACCTTCAGATGCTACCTCAATTGTTATGCAGATTTCATCATTTTCATTCAGCCAAAAAAGACCCTTAATACTAGCCCCTCTTCCAATAATCAAAATAAAAGTGTGACATCATTGCTAAATTAATTACAAGTTTATTTGATTTATTTTGCCATATGCAGTTTCTTCGTACAACTCTGACCAGCCTCATACGCTCAAAGCAGATGCGGTCTGAAATCCCTCTGATTAAAAGGGTGAGCAATACATCAAGTGTACTTGGAATTTCTGTAGGCTATACCTGAGCGCGTGAGGGAAGACATCAAATGACCAATGCAGTGTACAAACTGCTTGTCGAGGCTTTTTTAAATACAACTATCACGCGTTTAAATGTCATGCTGGGCTTTAGTTAACTAAGGTGGCAGGTTCTTAAAACGTAGAATTTATTATGTTGAAATTTGCCAAATGTAAGACTGAAAAGGGAAAAATATGTCGACTTTTATTTATTTCCTGTACAAATATAGGCAATTTAGTCCTTCCCCCAAATACAGGCAGATTAGATGAGTTAGACAGTAGTCAATTCATTTTGCATAGGAATGGCTCATTAAAAAAAAAGAGCTCCACATTTGTATTAGGCTCCGATTGGACAGTGCACAAAATGAATTTACAGTGTCACTCAGAGATGTAGCAGGACTAATGAGGGAGGGATAGAGTATGGCGGTGTGGGTAAATCTACACTATATTCATTCCCTCAGCTAGTATAGCTCATGAAATGGAGGTGTCCCTCATTATGTATGTGTCTCAGGAGCTTTCTTTAATATTTTAATAAATAACAACATCAGCCCAACAAGAAATTAATGAATAGTATCATTAATAATGAGCTAGAGTCTTGTAGTGATAGGACAGATATTAAATTGAACCACAGTGGTGCTATCTCTAGAGACTTGGGAATTTTCCAGCGGCAAACAAGGCCACTGAATGAAGCAGCCATCGCTCTGTGCCAACAGCTTTTACAACAGGTTGGGAGTAATAAAAGAGGATTTTCTGCACGATAAAGTTAAGCCTTAGAAAATCTGCTGGTGTAGATCGGTGTGAAAAGTACTGCCAAACGTGATCCTTAATTAAACTTTAATTAAGATAAAGCTCTTTCCTTTAAAAAGGAGGGGGGGGAGCAGCAGCAAAAAGAGTGTCAGCTATTTTCCTACCAGGTTTTGATCTAAAATAATTCTATATTAAATCACAGAAAACTGTGTTCAAATAAGTTAAATCCACAAAACCCAGAAAATTCAGAATCGCGGATGAAACGCCATCCTTAGCTCACCCATGTGCCTATATATATATAGGAGCCTGCGATACACGACATCAGTCGCAATTCGGAGCCCTGGGAACAATGGTGCTGGCTGAGCAACGTCCCCATTTCCTTCCTGCAATGGGTCGCGGTTGGACCCGCAGCATCCTTTCCATGCATTTTTCTAAAGGTTTAGGATTTCTGTGTTTTACAGTAAAGGCAGAAAATAACCTAAGCCGTAGGTATGAGAAACATTCTTACAAAACAAAACATTTTAACTTCAAAACCTAGAACAAAACCTCTTGGGCACGTCTGCAGCCCACATTCACCATGGTAAATGAGACTCTTTGTACAAATGGGGAAGATTAACAAGTATCATCACATCAATTTGTAGGCAGTTCCCCAACACGGTAAATCCCCAACGCTCCCAAAAAACTACTTCATATGAGTTCATGGCATGTCTTTCACTAAAAAGTTTATGGCCAGACTGTCAGCTGCACCAGGATGGAAGGGGAGCACACGGGAGGTTTTCCACCCCGAATTCCACCCAGCGTATTTTGGTCCCATGTATGGTCCACCTACAGCCGCCGTTCTTCCTTGGGAGCTTAAACCAGCTTCTTTCCAAGCATCTAAAGCCACTTCCATGGCTGTGCACGTGATTTCTTTTTAAAATAATTAAGATGACCTCACCAAAAAACAACTGCTCACCATGTTTTTCAAAGTCATACTTAACCACGTCTCCTGTTCTTATTTTGAGCTTTTCGGCCCAGTCCAACTCACTGGTCTTTCCTCAATACCGACCCGGGGCAGCGTTCACCTACCTTTACGCATCCAATTCATACTCTCTGAATTACACCTGGGAGACATTTACTTTGCTCCTTTGACGATATAAAGATGGTTTGCTGACTTGAGATGTTCTAGATCAAAGCAAACTGCCTAATCTAATTTAGACAGCATAAATACCGCTGTGGAGAGGACTTCCAATAGCTTTATGAGGGGCTTCCAGCCGTGTCTGGGTGAGAACCCAGTAGGTATTGGGGGACACTCAGCTTGCTTTCCAAACTGTGCCAGGTACCACCATTTACCGGAGCAGAACTCCAGCCTCTATCAGCTGCAAGTGTTCTCGTCTGCAGCAGAGCCAGGTTTTTACAACAGCGGTCCCTGAGAAAACTGTAAATGTTCACGAATCAATGAGATCAAAGTACGTTAGAGAATGAGAGGCAGGGAGAGTCTTCAGCATCAGTCACAAAACTGAGAAGCTGAGAGCCAGTAACTAATAATGTTGGGGAGAAATGTTCTCAGACTCTCTTTTAACTAGTGCAGGAACAGGCAATAGTTTCTTTAGAGTCCAAAATTACTTTAAATAGAAAAGAAAACAAACAAACACAGAAATAACTTTTTTTTAAATTATTTTTTTCCTTTTTTTTTCCCCCCATCATTCTTACAAAGAACTGCTTTCCTGGTTTTTACTGAATTTGTTAAGAATCTCTTTTAATTCCCCAGAAATACTAGTGCGTAGACATGATCCTCCCTGCATTGCAATTAAATCCAATGGGAGCAGGATGGTGCTTTAATGTTTTAATTACTCGGTTTGTCATAAGCCCCAGGAGCAGACGGGAGCGCCGACAAAGGCCGGGAGCCGTACAGTCCCCGACACAAAGACCCACCACCGGCCGCGGGGCCGTCGCCCCTCCAGCCCCAGCTCCTCCACCGCGCCTCTGAGCGTGCAGCAAACCCCAGCACGGCTCCCTCTGGGCGGGAACCGGGCTCTGTCCCCAGTTTTGGCCCCGTACAAGCGAGCACGCGGTCGATCAATTAGACGCCTCTCGGCTTGCCTCCAGAGGCCGGGAATTTTTTTAAGGTTTTAAGCGTATCAATTGCAGTTTCACTGAAAGTCAGTGGTAATTAGCACTTTTTTTTTTTTCTTAAGTGCCAAGCTCAATTCTTGAGCTAGTTTAAATTTCTAGTTTAAAAAAAAAAAAAAAAAATTAATCGAGGCAAGATAATTAAATGTTTCTCTTAAATGATGATTGCAATGACTTAACAATATTGAGATAGATAGGAAATATTTCTAATGGTGAGAAAAAAGGGGACTGTAGGGAAGAAATACACATTTCATCCCTCCAGAGCAGGACAACAATTTTATGGGACACTGACAAAATCAATTTTATAGGCACCGACTTTTGCATGTTTATTTAATTATTTGTATCTGGTACATATTCATTTATATCTTCCCTCCCCACTGGGCATGCTTTAAAATTAATTTGCTTGGTAATACAATAGTGTACTACAGCATTTTGGAAAATGCAGGTTCTAGGTATTGTGGGAAATTCATGAATCATTGCCAATATAATTTTTAAAACAACAGTATAAGCTCTCTATAGCAACAAATATACTTAGGGGTCTTAGTTAAATTCAGAAAGCCCAATAAAAGCAATAGGGGTATTGAACTAGAGAGCAGATTGACTCTTTATGTACATTCTCACATATTCCTTTAATCTATTTAGAGCATCAGAGGTTGTATCAGGTTGCAAAGATCAAATTCTAGCAACAATGGCTTCCTCTGTTTCTGTGCAGCCTTGAATTTCATTTTGAAGGAGCTTGATCTGAACCATGACTGTCAACATCACGCAAGATGTAATCACCACAACTTCAAACTGGAGAAAGACACCTGATTTTGGGGGGACAACCCAATCCAGCTCTGAGAAAACTAAGGCTCCTCCCAAGCCACTGGTCTATTTTCTTCATCATTACTTTCATAATTCATATTAAACATCTCTCCTAAAGGTCTCAAAATACTGAATGCAGTTACACATTCATGCACACACACAAATTCATGTGGCTTTGCCTCAAACCTAGCTGAGATGGGTAAAATCATATCACTCATACAGAATGTATCCACAGATAAAACAAATAATTTGTGTAAAGTAAAAAGCAGAGGCAGAGATAAGAGCAATTTTTTTTGTCTCCCCCCTGCCTTTTTGTTTTTATACGTGGCTCCTTTTGAGAGTATTTCTTTCATTTCAGTGTCTGTAGGGAAAGTGTCTTTAAGGGTCTGTCCATTCAGGGGCACTTAACCTTCGTAGACTGTCCGCTTTGATAAAACTTTTTATTTAAGCTTCAGAAAGTGAGTTAAGTATGGATGACACAGTGCTAATTCTTTTCTAATTCAAATTTTAAACTATCATGTTTGACTTAAATCAGAGATTGAACAGGCACGCTGGAGTGAGCAATATCTGATAAATTCAAAGAGAATAGACAAAGCAAGGTTTAGAACATTATTCTCCCAATTAAACAATATTCTGTTATCTAGTGACTCTTAATAAACTTAGTGATAAATTAATAATTGGGGAGCAACAGAACAGCCAGCTGATCTTTCCATCTGTCATCCAGGAGTTTGAACTCCAGCGAGCTGCTCCTCTGTGCTCCACAAGCAGCAGTGGCATTATCTTGGTTTGGATTTTGAAAAGAAGGGGCACAGTATTATGGGTATTAATATTATTATTAGGGGAGATAATATGTATTATCTCCAGTTTTGAAGCTCAGCCCCTCATTATCCTTCCCAACCAGGTTCTGAGGTTTGTACTGACTTTACTGGGAATTTTATCTCATCCACCTCAACTCTATCCATCTTCAGGTGCTGCCTCGATCACACCAGACCTAATCAAGGCTAACGAACGAGAGCCTGCGCCCTGCCTGCAGGACCCCTGAGCCCCAGCCACGACCCACGTCCTCCCCACAGCATCAGGGCTCACACAGTGCTGTTCTCACACGCTCTCTCCCACGCAGGGCAGAGAGCCGAGAGGCATCTCTCCAGTGCCACGGGATCTTCGGATGCAGCCAAAGGTGCACCTCTGTCCACTCCCACAAAATCATTAATCACATGAATTAGCGTCGCTGGAGAACTAGCTATTTTTTATTTACCACATGAAAGAGACAGTAAGAGTAACTGTACATTTTGACGTGTTCGTGCCATAAATTATCCTATGTCCATATTTTACCGGGATGCTATTACCCTGGAAGATAATGGTTCATTTTTAGGCTGTTATAGCAGAGATCATAAGGTTCCACCCTCAGCAGCTACATCTCGTAACTGCCTTTCACTCTCTGAAAGCACAGGCAATTTTTCCATAATAAAAACTGGATTAGCATGTATCAAGAAGAGGTTCCACCAGCTGTCACTTTGAAATCAGGCTACTCTATCCGATGTTCGAGATGATAATGGATAAACCCATAAATGACAAGCAGTTTTCCTGTATTTATCTAGTAAGTGGCTAATACAGGCTAGCATCTTCTCTAATAAAACAATATAACAGAAGGAAGAAAGAGGTTTAGGCTCTATTTGAATTAAATATGAACTGAGCAATAGTGACGCATTAAAATATAGCATGGCAAATTGTTTGGGGGTTTTTCTTCCACCTGTTGCTGCTTTCTGAAATTATATTTCCTTGTAATGCACTATTCCCACAAGTAGTTAAAAACTATTTTTAATAGGATCCGATTTAAAGTTTTCTGAGATCCAGCTAATTCTCATTTCATTATAGCCAGAATGTCTCTCTCTGTATGTATATATGCCAAACAGAAAAACAGGTGTCTATAAACGAATGGGTTCTGCAAGTACATTTAAAATAATAGCATTGTGCTACATGAATTAGCAATGGTAGCAACAGTTTCAAAGAATAAGCAAAAGAATTCTTATCTGCAGAATATTAATAAACTACTTGCTAACTTTTTCATTATTAGGGATGACACAATATGAAAATTACAGTTAAAAATGTATCAAGATTTAGACTTTCAGTGGAAAAAATTAGCAGTTTATTAAGCAGTTCATGAGCTTGCTCATACTAGCATTAGCAGTAATGCAAAAATTGGGGTTAACTTGGCTATATTAGTAAAGTAGAAAAAAAAGATCATCAACAAAAGGCTGATCACTGGCTAATAATGAAAAGACAAAAGAGCTGTCTTGATGAAATACTGTGTTTTCATCTTGCTTTGAAACCAAATTTTACACTTTCACTATCTAATTCCACAAAAAAGCATAGATGAGTAATAAAAGTATTTAATTCCACCTGCTGCCTGAAAAGCAGCTGAACGGTGAGCAAAGGAGCCCCTTCAAGCACCCAGCATCTCTACCGGGGCTGGCAAATTCCTGGCAAAGCAGCATCTACCGACAGGCAGTGCTGGCAGGGACGACTGCAAGAAGTCAAAGACGGTGGAGGAGGGGAAGGGTCCCTTCTCCTCAGCACCAGCTTCCAAATCGAGAATAGTCTTCCTCAGTTCCCCACTAATGCCCAGCAGTGGGTTTTTTATTATTGTCTGGAGCCCTTTTCTGGTTTTACCTACTCTTCCTCCCAAGCCTCTTCTTTAGATGCCTGCACGGTACTGATAAAACAGCATCACATGAAAAGAAGTTCCTCGTTACGACAAGAGAGGAATCTTTTAAGAGGTTTTTCTTTTCAACACGTATGTGAAATTTTTCAGAAGTTGCAGACTGATTTTACGGAGAATTGTGACATGCTACTTGCAGCACGCATTACCGTGCCGAAACACAGGAGTTCAGTGGGGAAATCAGCTGTGGCAATATTTGAATATCTGTAAAGGACAGGGAGAGGAGGGATGCAGAAAGTGAGGAAGACAAAAGAGCAGAACTAGGACCCAAGCCAGGAGATACTGCATCTCCTGCACATCCCTTTCTGGGAGCAATCAGCAATTCAATTAGATCATCAGCTCCTCAAGCAAGGGAAGCTCCGCACACATCCCATTAGCTCAGAATACCGCTTCCTATGTGGGCTGGTAAATTAACGCCGTACAAACACAGTCGCCTTTTGTCCTCTGCTATGTATATGGCATGCTGTTCCTTCCTCAGTTTTCACTGTCAATCAGTTTATATTTTGATGCATGAGACTTAATTACCTTTATTATTACTTTACTTTGTGTGGCTACAAAATTTATTAGAGGCCATAAAATTATCTGAGCCCTTTCCTAAATCCCGCCACAGCCTCTGACTTGATAACCCTCTGTGGCGGGCACGGAGAGAGGCATCGCCTTTAATTCTTTCTAAATTGACTGTACTTGAAATTAAAGTGCTTCCCTGTTATGAAGCAAGGTAAAACGAGGCTCTTTGTGACTGCTTTGGCCATATTTTTCAGCACCAGCGAAAGAAGAAGAGTGCATTAGTTCAGTGCTCGGGAACTGCAGGCGCAGGTCCCAGCGCAGGCACCTCGCTAGACCGACCCCCTGGTGCCAGCCCCACGGCCCCGCCGCCGCTCACACCACTCAGAAATAGCGTCTGGAGCGGAGGTTGGAGTGGATTTGGAAAGAAGTGGGGGTTTTCCATTTGCAGAGGGAAACGGTCTGTTTTGCATTTTCTTTGGTTTCATAAAAGGAGGAGGCGTGAAGGAAACCCGTCGCTGGCACGGCACCAAGTGTCTGCAGCGAGCGAAAAGCAGCTTTCACCAGCGAAAGGGAGAAGAGGAGAAAACAATACTTGTTGGTCACAGGAGAGGGGGAGCTGAAGGTCAGAGGGTAAATTCCACTTGCAACATGCAACATATTTTCGTGGGCTGAATCAACGCCCTGACGATCAGCAAGACTGCAGCTTGCGAGAGGGGCATTTGACTGCGGAATAAGCAACCTCATGTAGGTGTGGAAGAGAAACCAGTTGGAAATGCAAGGAACAATTAGCCGATGAGTAATGAGAAATGCACCACACTGCCTCACTTTCAGCTGGTTCTTAGTTTTTGTTGTCCTGCTCTGAGAAAAGCAGCTTCTCAGTGTTTTTTCTTTGTTTGGCCAGGCACGTGGGAAGGAGAGCAGGGTGTGATGAAGTGGAGGCTAGTAAAAGGGTTTGTTTATTGCATTTTTTGTGATACTGTTTTGCTTGTTGTTTAGGAAAAGTTTTGTGTGGTTTTTTTTTAAATCACAGATGAGTCAGAAAGGAGGAATTGTTAGCAAGAAACCGCAGGCGCTACAATTCTTGGTACTTCCAAGATGTCTCCCATGCAAAAGCTACAAAACCTCTCCCTCGCACTAACTGATAAACATCATCTATTTTATAAATACTGATGCACACAAAGATTAAGAGACTTCCCAAATGCTTGGCAGTGGCAAAACTAACAGTATGCTATAGACATCAAGTGCTTCTCTACACAAATGTGATAACATTTACTTCCTAAACAAATTAAATCTGATATTTAAAAAAAAAAAAAAAGAAATACACAACAAACCCACAACTTTTCCTGCCCTCAATTTAACTTTTCGCTACAAACACACTTCAAGAAAAATAACACTTGGTGTGTACTTAACAGCACTGTAAATCATGAACCAAACCCATCTGCAAGTATCCATCAGCTGATGCACTTGAAGACCTCCCATCCAGCAGTTCCACTCTGTATGGAATTCATATTGTTGAGTTTCCTCAGAAAACCATAGAAAAGGAAGAAATAGGTGGACCAAGGGAAACAGCAATTATGAAACAATAGTTACACAAAACAATGTGGTAATGCGAGTCAACTTACATTTTTAGTAGACACGGCTATCTAATAACACATTTTAAAACATCTGACCTTGTGAACTAGCACAAGAACAAGTCTTTGTTGTTGTTATTCTGTTGCCTATTTAAGGCAAGATCACAACCATCTCTTCTATACGTGGTCAAATATGAGGACCGAAGTGTTCCTTCTAAAAATCAATTTTAGCTGAGCTATTTTGTTAGTAAATGTCATGTTCCCAGTACAGAACAAATTGCATCAAGTGATAGGTGATTTGCATTAACAGGAAATAACCCACAGAGAACGTGTGTGTTTGTAGGTGGATGCAGGGGGGTGGAGAAGCCTCACTAGTCTAGTTTTGCCTTGAAACTTTTGAAGAAGCAAACCCCCAGTATTTCCCTAGCCCAGCCATACCTCTGCTGTCAGAGGAGGACTTCTGCCTTCCTGCGGTGGGCAGCCCGCTTTCAGACTCTCAGACAGCATTTGACAAAGTTCCACATCAGAGATTAAGGTCTTTGTACAGAGATTGAGGTCTAAAGAAAGAAAGGAAGCGGAATAGACATAAATGTAACATAAAATGGATTGACATCGGCTAAAGGGCAGATGGGGGAGGGAGGCATAGTCATAAATAAAAACTTTTCTTTAGGGGAGAAGTAACTAGAAAGATGTTATTGGATCAGCATGAAGAGTCTCACAGTGTGTCACACAGGCAGAAAAAGATATGAAAAGTAAATATAAATTGATAGTAACTCTATTGAAATCTACAGTTGTTAAATCACTGTGAGGCTGATGGAAGGTCAGCTGGATCTTCTTTTCTGCAAATTAACTAAACAGGAAATATTCATCAATACAGTACGTCACATGAAAAAACGATGCAGCTGCTCATAGAAGGTTCTTTGTTAGACCGGCTAGAACATTTACACAAAACAAGAGGTGAAACATACCTGGTCCAGCAGAACATTAGCTCGTAAGCCTAACTAGGCTTGTAAGCCTTGGGAGACACAAGTCTCACCAAACTTCCAAGCTACAGGAGAAGCTTGTGCAGGGCAAGAGTCAGCAGAGGTCCCTGGCAGCCTGATGGATCTGCCTCCAACAGCTCAGCCCCAGAGACATGCTGGTGGAGCAGGCACTAACGCTGGGCTTCATCCCACCAAGCTCTAGCTAGCAGCTGTAAACAGTCATTTATGTTCCTCCTATAGGAAGACTGCCTTATGTTCCTCTCAAGATATTTTAGGGGTATACCGTTATCTGTGGAAGTAGACTTGATGACTAGTTTAGACCAAGAAGATCCTGTTAGGAGTATTTAAGGTCAGATGAGATGAGTCTCGTTGATTGCCTGCCTCAAATCGGAAGGCGATGCCAATCTGCGTGCACTGAGGCCTCTGTGACAACGATGCTTTAGGCACAGGCTTTCCCCCGGGAAAGCGCCTTGCTTCCCAGGAAGGCGGCGGAACAGCCCAACCTTCCTGGAAACCCCTCGTCCCTTACAGATGCATTTCAGGCTCCTGGTATTGCTGGAACCCTCTCCATGTGTGCTATTTCCTTTGAGCTTCACAGAAAATCGAAGGCGATATTTGTATTTCTGGGCCTTCTCACTGATTTTCAAAACACATACCTCTGATGGGCTGGTGCAATGTCTAGTTAAAGGTTGAAGGTTCCTGGCCAACAACAAACACCTGGGTGCTGATGACCTAATTGGTGAAAGAGGGATAATGGAAGCGATGCCAGCAGATTTATTTCCCCCCTCAGTAAGGTTAAAAATAAATAAACGTTTTACGTTTTGTGCGCTTAAAAAATACAGAATACAGTTAATTCCAGTATGAAGGTGGGCACGATGTAGTAACCTGCTGTAAATGTAAAAACTTCTATATGGAAGTAACACACAAGTTTGAACTTCTCTGGAAGTGCTCTATTTATTTCGCACCATTTTATGGGATATCGTGCTGAAATTGTAACTAAACACATTAACTCCATCCAGCATATTAAATCTAATTAGGATTTTTAAATGGTTGTACAAGAACAACAAGATCTATGCAGTGGATTACATGTGTGCAAGCTGGTTTCAGGAGTTTCTTCCCCTAAAAGGTGCTTCTGCAGAATGCACTGCATTAAATGTATTTGCTTTATTTTGCAATCTAAAATATTTCTCAAGTGTCAGATATGCATGGGGTTTTTTTAAGTAAGCAGCACTTTTAAACATGACCAGTCCCTTAAATATACTGTAGATCATTATAATGAAGACATGTATCTCCCACCGCTGCAAAAAGAGCAACAAAGATTTCAATCCTGAAACAGGGGAGTTTCTTACCTTTATGAATATTTCCATTATACTCATGATATCAAAAATAAGCTACTTTGCAGATTCTGACTTTTAGAAAATTATTCCCTTGAAAGATTATTTATATTTTCCTGTTCTTGTTCTAGCAATTAATGAATTGGCTTTGGAGGAGGGTCTGTGCTTTCATGCAAGTTAAGCTAGTATAAATTATAAGCTTTTATTAATATCCCAAACAGAAACATTACAGCACACACAGGCATACTTATATATACATATAAATGATTGTGTCTGCATATATATAAATGTACACATGTTGTGAGAGGTGATCTATCTTCTTTGTTAATCTTCTTTAAAATTATTAGATAAATATATAATTAGATAAAGCTACAATTATTTTGCTAACATACAGACATGAGTTGTATCAATTATGCACAAATATATCATCTGTAAATGCTGAAAGAGAAGTATTTCCATCTAATTTGGCAAATGTTTGACAAAGCCTGAAAAAATAATTATTTCCTTAAAACATTTTTTAAATAAAAACCCTTTACTTATATCAAGTGTTAGCAAACATCCACTCAGTCTGAATATTTAGAAGGATGCTACAAATGGATAAAAATAAGGAGAAAGAGAACCATCAGTGGAAAATATCTTCTCCTTTCACAAAACCCAGTGGTAATTGCACGAGTTTTGCCTATAGCATAGAGGGAATGTGAATTACATGTCATCAGAACTGTAGCTGTTCAGACCCAGACACCCCACTAATACTGCGTTTAACAGATCATATTAAAGCTTGGCAAGCCCACCAGGCTTTTAACGTTATCAGGTCAAGCATGCCCCCACTTCTGTCCATGAAACCTATAATAAAAATAATACTTTGCACTTCTGTAGAGCCTTTCATCTGCACATCTCGAGGTGCTTTACAGATACTCAATAATTAAGCCTTGAACCATTCCCTGAGTTGGGCGATGAAAATGGATAACTGCACCACGCACAGCAGCATTACCAGTTTCGGACAGAAGCCAAGAGTTATTTCATCCTCAGCTGAAAATAGGGGAGGTTTGGACAGACTGGATGCTGTTACCCAGACGGGGAATATTACCCCCACTTTTTCAGAAAGCCCAGAGAGTTAGTCTCGGGCATACGTTCACCTCTCTTATTTCCTGCTGCATCCTGGTGTATGTGGGGTAGTTTGGGTGGAGTCAAGCGCCGTTATCAAAAATAACCAACAAACCAACCCCAAAACCCAGTTGTCTGTGGGCGCCCAGACACGAGCACAGCTAAACGTGGTGAGAAATCAACAGGAGCAGCAGCAGGTTAGGAAAATAAACGTCTCCAGTACCTGAAGACCTGTACAGCCTGCAGCACCCACCCGGCAGTTTCCAGTTTTCGGGAACTGAGAGTTCCTTGGCTCGAGCACTTGGTCATTTTAGTATTTCCCCAGCCAGGATGGGCTCTGTGCTGCCCAAGCTCCAATTCGGAGCAAGCAAAGGGTGAAGCGGAGTCCTTCAGGGAGAGCACCCGGTGAGCTGCAGGGTGCTCACACACGAATGAGGTGGTGCAGGGGGGGGTCCCAGCTGGGTCTCCCCCCACCCCCAGAACTGCCACCTCCCGAGCACCCAGGGGAGCATCGCAAGGGACGCTGCAAAACACACACTGCATTCGCGGCGGCGGGTTTAATTTTTTGAAACTCGTATCGGACAGTTTGGAGGTTTGGTGAAATGGCAGATCAACACACCTGTCCCAGGCAGCATGCAAAGTGGAGAACATAGTACCTCCGCATTGTTTCTGGTTTAGCTTTAAAAAGAAAAAGGGTGGGTGAATTGTTATCTGACAAGGCAACTTCCAAAATACCTGTTGATGTAGAACCGTGTTTCGGTGCCCCGACATATAAGATGGACATAAAGCAATTGCAGGAATTTGTGTATACTTCTGCTAACTTTTACAGCTGGATTTGGAGGGGCGTAAATTACCATAACTCTACTGAAATCAAGACAGCTTTAAGAACTAAGGGACTGAACGTTCTTTATTTATGCTCAATCAGTATTCTCCAAATATCATTATTTCAAATTAAGAACCACGTGTGAGCGAACAAGCTGGGCTGCCTGAAACAGAGGCGAAGCGCAGCACGAATTCTCAGGTTAGGCACAGAGCATACTTTCACCCCTGTTCTAGCATCTGGCGTAAAGTATCTAAGAGACCCTCTGGGCCCTCACATTCATTCAAAAACCTCCCTTTGATTTTTAATCTAACTGACGGTGCATTTGATAGCAGCCCTGCTACCTCCCTGTTTCCTCAGGAGTCTCAAAATCTAAACAAAAAGTAAGACTTCTCACTTCATGAATTTTTGAAAAAGACCCTTGCATATGTCAACAGGCCCACATTGACATCAACAAAAGTGGATGGCAGTCACTGCTGTTTTAATACAGTAATGCTCTCCAAAGTATTTGCTTAATCTTTTACTGATGTTTAAAGGTATGTGGCTTACATTAAAAGCCTGTTTTACACTTTTCCGGGAAGACTCAGAGCTGGGTATTTTTGAACAGTTCCATGGTTGTTGTGCTTATGCATTTGTATCGGCACCAAAAGGAAGACCGGGGAAAATGTTGCTGCTGAATGGGGCAGGGGATCTGGTAACAAAGGACATGGAAAAGGCTGAGGCAGTCGATTCTCTCTTCACCTCAGTCTTGTAAGACTTGGTGATACTTGTCTTCAGCAACCTAAAATCCCCAAGACCAGTGGGAAAGTTCAGCACAAGACTTACCCTTGGTGGAGGACCACCAGGTTAGGGAACATTTGCACAAACTGACCAGACAGGAGTCCGTGGCCCCTGATAGGGTGCACCGAGTGCTGAAGGAGCTGGCCAAAGTCATCACAAGACCACTCTTGATAATCTTTGCAAGATCTTGGTGATCTGGGGACACTTCTGAAACTGGAAGAAAGCAAATGTCACTCCTATCTTCAAGCAGGAGAATGTGGAGAACCACAGGCTGGTTGGCCTCACCTTGATCTCTGGGAAGGTGATTGAGCAAATAATCCTGAAAACCATTTCCAGACATGTGAAGGAATAGTCACCATGGATTTATGTAGAAGAAATCTTGCCTGACAGACTTCTACAGTGAGATGACTGGCTCAGTGAACAACGGGAGAGGAATGGATAGTACTTATCTAGGCTCCTACAATATTATCACTGACAAAGTGGTGGAGTAAGGACTACATAAGTGACAGTGATGTGGACGGAGAACTGGCTGAACAGCTGGGCTCAGATGGCTGCGCTCAGCAGCACAAAGTCCAGCTGGAGGCCAGTCACCAGCAAGGTGTCCCCAGCAGCAGTACTGGAGCCAACCTTGTTTAACATCTCCAACAATGTTGATAATGGGGCAGATGCACCCTCCGCAGATCTGCAGATGACACAAAGCTGGGAGGAGTGGCTGACGCTCCAGAGGGTCATGCTGCCATCCAGAGGGACCTGGACAAGATGGAGAAATGGGCTGATGGGAACCTCATGAAGTTCAGCAAAGGGAAATGCAAAGTCCCACCCCTCTGGAGCAATGTCCCCAGGCATGCTGGGGGGCCGCCCAGGTGGAAAGCAGCTTTGCAGAGAAGTATCTGGGGCTCCTGGTGGACACCAAGTTGAACATGAGCCAGCAATGCGCCCTTGCCACAGAGAAGGCCACCAGCGTCCTGGGCTGCATTAGGAGAAATGTTGCCAGCAGCTCAAGGGAGGTAGTCCTTCCTCTCTGCTCAGCACTGGTGAGGCCACCCGTGGAGTACTGTGTCCAGTTCTTGGCTCCCCAGTACAAGAGAGACATGGATGTACTGGAGACACTCCAGCAAAGGGCCACAAAGATGCTGAAGGGACTGGAGCATCTCTCCTACGAGGGAAGGCTCAGAGAGCTGGGACTGTTCAGCCTGGAGAAGGGAAGGCTGAGGGGGGTCTTATCAATGTGTGCAAATACTTGATGGGAGGGAATAAAGAAGATGGAGCCGGGCTGCAAAGGCCAAGACAGAATGAGAAGCAATAGACACAAACTGAAATACAGGCAATTCCCTTTAAACCTAAGAAAAACTTTTTACTGTGAGGGTGGTCAAACACCAGCAGGGGTTTCCTTGAGAGGCTGCGGAGTCTCCGTCCTTGGAGTCAAAGAGAGAAAAATCTCAAGCCTACAACTGGCTTCTGGGAGTCATGTCGAAGAATTTGGTCCATACCTACCTGAATACCAAGTTTACTGGTGTTCATGTTAGAAGTTGCATTGAAAAGTTTCCCCTGGAGGAGAAGCTTCTTACTCGGTAAACAGAGCTATCCACTTGCTTATCACAACCTCTCCTGCAGGAGGGTCTATCCAACCCCAGTAATACTATTCTAGACTAATAAGCTAGATAGGATTCAAAGCAATCCAAGATGTACAAACCCACTAGTTCTTTTCAGTTGTTTCAACTAGTGTTATTTACAGTTTTATATTTCTATATATGCTTTCTTTGTATCAATCTAGTAGTGCTTGAATTTAGAATTAAATACATCATCATTTATCAGTGATAACAGGGTGTGAGTGCTCCTCTGAGGCTGTACCTCCCTGACTTCATCTGCAGGCTGGCGACACTCATCAGACAGAATCAGCATCTACCCTGGTGCACTGATTACTGGACAGTTGGATGTTGTCACTGTAGCAAAATGCCTCAGAAGAGATCTGTAAATGTATTTATCTCAGAACATGTTTATTTTAAACAATGAAGTTGTAACATAGGGAACTACATCTAAAATAGTATGTTTGCCTAATAAGAGGCATTTTTCTCTTGTAAAACCCTCTATTAAAGCCACTTTGCTTTGTTAACTTTCATAGCATGTATCCTCACTATAGCCTTCAACACCTGAAAAATTAGTGGAAGAATTTGACTGATTATAGAGGCTGTTCTCCTTGTTCCACTGCTTGTTCTAAAAGGGATACTCAGCAGAACGTGCATTTTTTTTTTTCATTTTGTGCTGTCTGCATGAGTAATTACCTCCCTGATTTCTGAGATGCAATTGAGTAGCTTCCACATTAGAAAAATCCAAAGATTGATAGAGCCATCTCTCCTAAAGGATTAGTTTGCTGCTGTAATTCCACTGAGTAGGTCATTCAAATAGCAAAATGCTACAAAGTCTAATTTCTCTTGTTTGTAAAAGCCAGGTATTGATACCTATTTAAAAGAATCTGAAAAGGGCTGGTTAGCCTTTTGAGGGGAAATGTGTTTTCACATTCCTGCTGCAGCTTCAGCAGGGCAGGGGGAGGAAGAAGATGCTCGCATTCCTAGAACGGATCAACTCAGGGGCTGGTGATGTGCGACGCAAGAGAAAAGACCAAAGAAAAGACGACGACTGTGCAAAGATTTTGAGAAATGGTGCACCCTTTTAGAAATTCACGAGCAAGTTTCTCCCACGACTTCAGGGACAGCTTAGTTGTCTTGGTGACTTTGGGATGCCACAGGAGCGGAGGCAGGTCCCTGGAGTGCCAGGTCCCCTGTGGAGGAGAGCATTGCCCCACGGATGGGCACGGCAACGGCCAGAGGAAGAGAGATTTTAAATGCTTTCACACAGAGGGGCTCAGCCCCTGCTCCGTCCAGGACTGACAGTTTGTGTGAAGTCACGCCAGGGGAAGAGGGGCCATGTGCGTTTCGAGGCCATGGCTAGCAATCTGGTATCACAAGGTGACATATATTCAAAGCACTTAATGGAAAAACATTAGCCTAGTTCTATACTTTCCAAATTATTTTACTTAATACCTAACATTTATATATTGGGTTCTTTAATTTATTGGAGGTACTCTGGGAAAGTTTTTGGTAGCATTCAGTATTATAATGCCTTTTCATAAAAATCCATTTTCCAAATATTTGAATAATGATAGAAGACCTTTTGACAGAGTATCAAGGCAGGGATTCATCTAAACATCACAAGTAAAGCCATAAGTGGTGTAGACTGCAGCTATGATGCTGATAAATAATTGTGCCAACATCATTTTACTCAGGAAAAATTACTGACTTCCTCTTTCACTCTACTAAACAAAAAATAAACATATTTAAAAAAACCCCAAACCCTAAAATTCTAAATAATTTTTTTTAATTAAAATACTAAAACCATAGTAATCTCTTAAATTCAGAAAGATATATAATGATATATAATGATTTATGATAATCCTAGGGAAAAAAACTACCACAAAATATAAATGATAAATAACATTCTTCTGCTTTTCAAGTAAATAAAGGTTTACTTCCATTGAACTACTACAGCAGCCAAGTAGTACTTGGGCTCGTATACAGCCTATTTCTCTGTCATGATCCATATCCCTTTTGGAATAAACTGAGCCCTACTGATGTCAAGAGAGGCTCAACAATTTATATCAGCTAAGGATCTGGCAGTTAATTTAAAAGGCAAGAATAAATCTTAGGTCTGCTCTGAAGTCAGTTTAACTGAAATGCAAAAGATCCTTGCAAGTTAGGTGCACATTTAATTAATTGAAATTCAACCTCCCTAGACAAACCACAGATGCTCTACTTATTTAGCACAGTGTCTCCTAACCAGCTGCACTAATCTATTCAGTAATACTACCCTGTAGCTAAACATCTGGAGAAACCTAGGAAAGAGAATAATGAATACTTCTAAAATTCTACAAGGCAGACACCTGAAAGTGACTACAGAAAAAAAAGGGGGAGGGGGGGGGAAGCAAGGATTTAAACCTCAGACACCCTAGAGAGAGGAATATACTCTAACCAATAGAGATGATGTTGGCCAGTAACTGCACTGCCTCTGGACCAACAGGTATCAGGGCAGTGATTCAGATTCTACATTTTCCATTTTTACTCTTTTTCACTTGGAAACTGCCAGTTAAAATATTAGCAAAAAGTTATATAAGCTCAGATGGAGATATATCATCACAATTGCACAGACTGAGCATCAATATTTTTAAATTCTTTCCAGCCACCTCTCTTCTGGAAAATATACCTAAAGGTAATGACATTTCTCACAATGATGTCTTCTTCTGGTTTGCTCCTCTCCCATAAAGAAACCGCTGTAGCGACTCTTCATCGAGGCTTTCAGTCCATGAAAGGTTGTCAGAGCTCTCTGCATCCCCATCAAGCTCACGTTCCCCACACTCACAACACAGCACATTTGGGGTGGACCTGTGCTGCTCTGGACACCCATGTTTTCACACCAGGACTGTGGCATGGAGTTCAGACATTTTGCAAAAAATCAAGATCTTATATAAAAATGGCACGTATGGGGAAGAGAAATGGCTGCAAGAAAAATGGAAATAACCCAGTTTAATGTCTCTTTTTCTCAGTACAAACAACTTGTAACTATAATTCATTTTAACATCAGTCATCTAATCAGGTAAGCCATAAGAATAGCAAAGGACTAAATCTACTAAATTTCACCTGTGTACCTAATATTTATACTCAATGAACAGCACAGAACTGTTACCAGAAGCTGAGCTCATGTTTCACAGGCTCAGAGCTGAAGATAAGGCAGCACGTACGAGAGGAAGAGTCTTTCTGGCAAGCTGCTTGCTTTCTAAATAGAAATATGAGTATTTAAAGGGGGTTCTTTGAGAATTTTTTTTTTTCCTCTGAACAAAGGAAAAAGTCTTTTAAAAATTACTAATTTGGTAACATTTTTAAGGGGTCTTTGTCAACATATTTGCTCATGTGATGTTGTTTAAAGTGACAGTTTATGACTGGTAAGTAAGCCACACTACACACTGCTCTTTCTGGGAAATGTTTCTCATTGAGCCGACAGTCCCAAGTACTGTTTACGTGATGTCACCAGTAAGTAAACCAGAAAAATTGTTAGTTTCATTTTTGCATTTCCACTAGGGCAAAGTATGGGATTTCCTAAAACACTGACCTATTAAACGACATGCTTGAAGCTGGGGAGTAGGCACATAGTATTTACTCCAGAAAGACAGTGAGAATTTTGCCTCATTCGCCATTGCAGGATTGGATCCCAAATGGCACGGCTTGCCCAGGTCTCAGTTCAGCACCTATGGTATGTTAGGTGACCTGGTGGGTCCCTTCCTATGCTAAATGAAATTCATATTGCATGTGTGCCACATGTCACTAAAAAAGCTTAGTAATTTTATAAGAGGATAAATAGCCAAGAGACAGACCACAGTAAATTAAATAACCTCCTCCCTGCAATGCTAATTCAGGAACTTGCTACCTCGGCATCTGATATCATGACACCGATGATACTTGAGAGATTGGCAAGTGGTAGGAAGGCATCATTTAAAAAAAGAAAAAAAGAGATGAAATCAGAAAACCTCTCTATCAATCTGCCAAGCTGTCAGAGATGCTTGTTCTGAAACAATTCCTCTCATTTCCAATAAATTATGTCAGAACTGGATAAAAAGCATAGACAGCGAGTCTGGAGACAGCCGCCTCCTCTCCTGAGCTTTGTTCAAACAATTTGGGGTAAACCTAACGTCAGTTCCAGATGACAGTAAGTCTGGACACTGTTAATTCGCGAAGCCTGATGCAAGTGAACAGCTCCCGAGGAGGAAGAGCATCAGGATGACAAGTCCTTCCCTTCTTTCTGCCCCAGGAAAAGTCTTTAGCTCTTGCCTGGGGGAAGAAAGGTTCTTCATTTTAAACCGATAGTACCTGATGAAAAGGCAGTGTTTGTCAAAATGGAAATTAAACTCAAAATGTAAATTCAGGTCGACTATGTGTACCAATAAATACATTGCAGTACATCCCATGGAGGCGATTAAAATATAAAACCAAAGGATTATTAGGAAATTAAAGAAATTAAGGAAAAATCTATCATCGAACCTTAAAAATTTCAGTAAAAGCAGCTTGATACACTCAATATTAACTGCACAAACCATGCTTAGGAAAATATCAAAGGCCATTTCGTGATGTTGGTGGGGAGTAAAGGTAGCACGCTAACTAGCTGAGGACTGCTGAAATTCAGACAGACAATACAAAAGACACTAGATATTAAAAAGCATCAGAAAGGTATAACAAGACGTATGTGGGACTGATGTTGGTCAAATTCAAAGCACCCTAACAGAGCAGGCTGTTACTTTACGCAGACTTCACGGGCACACAGAACCAAAAGAACAGCTAGCTCACCTGGGGTGAGATGCCATGAAGGTGGCTCGCTGGGTTGCTCCAGACCATATGGACAGGGACAACACATTAGCCACAATCTTTCAAACATTTTTCTGGGTATTCATCAGGAAAAAAAAACCAACCTGGTGTCAGTCCTGCCCAAACAATCTCAGGCAACCCCAGGAAAAAACATTATGAGATGATCTTCACTGTCTGCTGCATTGGACTGGAACTCAAAGAACTTAGTGTTGACCCAATCCCTGAATTAAAAAGCAGCCAGCATGTACTGAAACCTATTACAGTGGAGGATGCCAGGATGAAACGTATGGGTAGGAGGAGGCCACACTGAGGGGTAGCTTAAGAAGCGCACATTATTATTTACTATATCATAAAACAACTACAAGGAAAGGAATTGTGATGTAGTGAGAATTTACACAGGAAAATAAAGTTATTTTCTCCCGGGTCAGGGAAAGAAAGCTCTAGAATAGCTAAATATTGTTGGCAGCAGGTAATTAAGCAGATATTTACATAGGTATAACTGAACCACTCTTTAGTCCCCACCAGTAACAACACAGGAGTTCTAGAAAACACCAGTTTTCTCTCACATATCCAGACAGCATCACCCATACCTAAACCATTCCTGGCAATGTCACTCCTGAACACCTCCAGTAATGAATCCTGTACACCCCGAGTGCTGAACTTATTTCCATCCTTGCCTCATCTTACTGTCTGGAAACTCTAATACCTAATGCAGCTCTCCCTTGCTACAATATAAATGTACCATTTCCCATCCTACCCAAGTGAATGTGGAAAGCAGATCATGCTATCCCTTCCAGCAGCAGTCTTTCTACATATTTGAAGACTGTTGATATGCTTTCCTCTAGTATTCTGTAGAATAAGCAATGCCTCATCTCTCAACATTTCTCCACAAGTCATGTTCGCTGCATTTCTCATCACACGTTTTGCTTTTCTCTCCAGCAGTTCCTAACTCTTGCAGCAGGCTGCCCAAAACTGGGTACGCTACCGCAGCTGAGGTCTTACCCTTCGTGAGCAAATGATACTCCGCGTCTTTAAAGCTATTTTTGTGTTTATATAGTCCTGTGTGAAGTTGGTCTTCTTCAGAATAACACAACACTGTTGACTGTGGTTCAGTTTGAAAACCAGTGCAGCAGGGTTTGTCATTCATAAACGCTACAGACTACCATAATCCACATCATCCATAGAAAAACCTATGAAATACAAATCAATGGCTACAGTTCTAAAGCACACACCGAAACAGTATAGCATCCACACCACCTGCAAAACATCACAAATCATCACTAACTAGGATGATCTTTTCAGTGCATTAGCAAGATCTACGGTCTGTTCCTCCCTCTGACAGACGTCCCTAAGAAAACTTTCTGCTCCCTCTCCTATCCAGCCATTTTCTTGCCTCTTTAGCTGATGGTAGTTTTGGACAGGAAGACTTTCAATTAGTGAGTGCTTAGCACAATAAATAATTATATTGTAATGTAACGAATTAATACTCTCTCTTCACTTTATTGTTTCATTTTAAAAAGATGCTCCCTCAGTATCCCTTCAGCCTCCTTTCTTTAGATTCTTCTTCTATGGATTCTCATCTTCTTGCAAGTTTCATGCCTCTAAAATTCAGTATATTACATTTGTTTCCTACATTCAAACGTACAGCAAAATTCACGAGCGTGTTCCTCCTGCCCCACCTCCAGACAGCTTCCTCCGGTCACTTCGAGCAGGGAAGACTTCCCGGTACTCCTGTTACTTAACAGATGTTTTTGTGGCATTCCAATTAGTTCCATTGTTTATCTTAAGGAAGACAAAAACTACCACTTGAATGCCGCTAAAATCAGTGAAACATTTGCGCTAGTTTAATAATTGCTACATGGAGTATTTATATTAGAAGCATTTAAGATGTTTAGACAGAGTCGTTCACAGACACACATTGCGATAGAGTCCCTGTGGTGTCAACTGTAGATAAAAAACACCCACAGCACACATAGCATGAGAATAACCTGTGTAAGTAAATATAAAACCTGCTTGGCATTATCTGGAATACATAAAAGAATATAATTGGCTAGATATCTGCTTCTGAATCTGCAACTCATTCTCTGTAACATGGGTTAAGCAGCGGTTGTTTAAAGGTGACGGGAAAGCATAATTGAAAATTGAGCTAATCAGAGATTTCTGTGCTGAATTACCTCTGTAGCAAGCTGCAAGGGTGGGAGGAAGAGGGAAGACAAAGCAAAGAGGATTGCTCACTTGCTCTCAACATTGCAGTGTTCCCTTCCCCTTCTCTGAGAGTCTCCCAAAAGACAAGAGAGAAATATCAAGTAAACATATATTGTAACTTGTCAGCCAGAATAGATCTTTGAGATGATTAAAATAAAATTAAAAACTGTCACATATTTATTTTATGTAACTACATTTCCAAATACCAACTATCACTGTCCTTAGTTATTTTTCATAAGATGATAGGATACTAAAAACTATTCCCAACTTTTGTACAGTTAAAATGCTCTTCATCCTAGCTTTCAAATGATTTTACACTTCTTCGTTTCAGGATGAGGACTGGAAAGAGAAGTGGCTAAACTCTGCCAGACACCCCGTTTTCATTGCATTCATGACCCCACAGCACACTAAACACATCAGAAGCATCACCAGGTCTCCCGAGATCCCTGGGACACACACGCAAACCCAAGAGGTTCAGGTAAGAACTAGCATTGCTACATCCTTCCTAACTGTCTAATCCTTACAGAGCGTGTAGGTGTTTTCAGGGCCCTGCCTCCTCATGTCCTCCTTGACCTCAGTACCTTACACTCCTTTTTCAATCATTCACCAAAACACCTGGCTGGGGACAAGCAGTTCAGGGCACACAGACCCGTGAGAGCCTTATAGAGGACGAGGAGGATTGTATGTACGATTGCTGAATGTCTGGGGAAGCCAGGCACAGCTGAACCGTTGGGATAGCTGGATACCAGCTGAGTTTCCAACAGGGAGGATGAAATAGAAATTACGGCCGGTTGGATTAGCTGATTGTCCGGAGAAACCTGGAGCTAATGCTGGCACCAACTCACTTGAAGTCCCTGCTGCTCTCTGCCCCTTCGCTCCGACAAAGAAGGGAGCAGAAGCCACGGGATGCTGTTTACCAGGAACCATAGCAACTTCCAAGACCATTAGCTGCAATCACAGACGGCTCCACTACCTGACTGAAGGGTTGGATGTGTGATATTTAGTCTGACCTATAAAAATATCTCTGGAGCAACCTGCGTGCATAAGTGTCACATCAAATGTTTGTCATACAAGGTATGTGACACTAGGCACCTGATGGAGCATCACTGCAACTGAGGGGGGATCTGCCCCTTTAAAAGGCTTATCATATTCAGCTCAGATACTACAAAAATCAGCTGGTGATAGTGGCTGGGCACAGACTGTGACAAACAGATCCCCCTCTCCTCCTGACTTACAGGATCCTATATTCTCAGTTACCAAGTCATTTTATTAAAGATGCCTGTCATTACAAGCGCTGACCCAGAGTTCTCCTCAAATGCCACCAAAGATGGCAAAATGTCACCCTACGGAAACCTGAGCATGAGGACAGAGCTCTGTGGAGAATGAACCATGTTTCCAGGTGTGGACGGCTCCTAAAGCACAGTAACGGGCGGTGATCACTCGGGCGGCTGAAGCAAGTCTGGCGAGGTACCACCGCCCTCGCTCCCCGCGCCGGGCACAGCGAGATGCCGTTCCTCCAGGTGGTCGGCCCCGTACTACAAACACACGGTAAAACTGAGAGATGTTCTCAGAAACTTACGCGACAAAGTTAAACCTTAAATATCTGAGCCGGCATTTAGCCAGAACAACTGAGACCACCCTACTTATCTCTTCGTAGACGTTGCTCCTAACAAATAACGCATCTCATCTGTGCAAAGTCACCTCCAGATTGGAATTTACCTCTTGCCCATCGGTTTGTTAAGTTCACTGTTACTCTCCTCAGACCAGGTGGGCCCAGAAGATCACTGGACAGACTAGTTGTGGTTTTCTGTGTGTCTGCACAGTGCATTACTGTAACACGTAACGAGAGTTATAATAACTAGGAGATGCTGCACACATATGCCGTTTTATAATTATTACATAACTATATATATTATCATTCTAGCTGAAAAATCCCTGTGTCATTTACACACACTGCCATTTCATAGAAACAGCTCCAGGGTACAGTAAACTGCTCCCTCCCAAATTTAAAAAGTTGTTGTGCTTCCTTTTTCATAAGACACAGTAACAATTTCAAGTTCCACATTTTAATGAATTTTCATAATATATCATGAGTTACATACCCCGAGTTACAGAGGCTACTGCAAAATCAAAACACAGTGTTTGTAATACTGCTTCCTCCTCTGATGGTCTGTTTGCCTGCTTTCCTCATTTTTTGAAAACTGCTACCTAAAAGGAGGTATTGCATCTACTGGTATAGGACTCATTGTAAGGCTGCTGTTTTCATGGCTGAGACAGCGATTTAGGAGCGCTGGTCCTCTTACGTTCAAGCTTTTATGTTCTATAGGTGCTTTCAAATATCTCATATGCAGAGCTGCCTGGCTGCATGCACACAGCCTGCAAAGTCACCCAGGAAACGCAAAATTTTCAGCTTTTTTTTTTTTATGTAGAGGTAAATTTCTAGATGAAGCAAAATTGCAAAAACTGTCTTAGCAAGACAGACTGGGCTAGATCCCCTCTCTGAGGAATGGTCTGGCCATTTCTGACCTCAACATACAGCAGTCTTTAAAAACTACCTCCTCCTGATGTAGTTGAGAGAAATGTCACATTACTTGTCCATGGTGTCTAGGTGAATTATGTGGAGCATCCTCAAGACTCCATCTGGAGAACAAGCCATTGGGAATGTAGCCACACTTAAACTTTTTGCTTTGCCTTTGTTGTGTTTTTATTTTAAATTATTGTTGTGGGTTGTAAATAATTACAGGAACTGTATTTGAGGGTATTCTGTCTGTTATTAGGAAATGATGCCTCACAAAGTATATGGAGTCTAAAATATGATCCATATAAAAATTTCAACAAATTGTTTGCCCTAAGTAGAAAAAAAAAAAAGACGCTTTGAAAACTAAAGAAAAAAAATCAAAGGTTTCATCTAAATTTAAGACATTTCACTCTGCTCTCACGAAACATCCTGCCTGTATCAGGCATTTGACCTCTATAGAATTTGACCTTTTTTTGTACTATGTACTTTTTAAAATTAATTCGTATTCATTCTTCATGTGGTTTTGTGGGGGTTTTTCTTCTCAAAAGGAGGATATTTATTGTCACAACAATGTTACAGGGCATTAATTAATGTAGTACTTTTAGAATTGGTGCTTAGGGACTTGAACAGAAAGTATTACCAGTGTATAAAATCATGCCTTTGGCACTCCTTGATACTGGAACAAGTTGGAGAATGTATATTCATTAATTTGAGGCTTCCTTAGGAATTACCAAGAGCTACAGAAAGAATGAACTGAAGCTATTACTCCTAGAAGTATGGCTTTAAGCAAGTGTTTACTTGATTTTCGCCAACATTTTTGAAGGCCAAGCAATACATGAATATGATGCTACTGCATAAAAATAGCTGTATCAGAAGAAATTACAATACTTTTGGGGAGTCATTATGGCCCACCAAAACCAATGGACACAATAGATTAAAATATCTCCTCAAAACAAACAAACAAAAAAGGATTCCTAACGCAGTACTGGAGAAGAGAGGAAAAACATAACATGTATGTTTGCTGTGTTTGTCAGAAATCCATATTTGTTCAGACAACCAGCACTTTTTAGAACTACATCATTCCCTAGCCCTAAATCTTAAATACCTGTTTGAGAGACCAGAACAGCTCACAGCCAAAGAAGCTTTTAATTCTTAAAGTTCATAAATTATTTTTAAAAGAGAACCTAAATCTAAAAATATTTAAAACACAGAATGACTTAAGACAGGCGATTCAGTGTTAACATAGCATTTCCACCCAAATTCACTTTTGAACTGTATGATCAGCTCTGGTGACATCAACGAAGTTTACTCCACTTACTTGTAGGCTAAATATACTGTATGTTTTGATAATATCAGGAATGCTTTAAGTTTCCTCATATTTGACGGTTTTTCATATCTGCCTGCTACCCACAGCAAATTATTATTTTAAATCATAAAGGACCTGTGTAACTGGACCCTAAGAAAAGTATTGCAGAATTTATTTTCCTTCTGATCATGTTCCTGTAACGGAAAAGACTTAAAAATATCAGTCTTTACATGCTGGTTGGTCCCTCTCTATCTGAAAAACAAAGGATTTCATGAAACCTTCCTTGCTTGCCTCACAGCGTCACGGAGAGCGTCCTTGTAGGGCAATGTCCTGCTCGCCACTCCCGTTCTCCACCGTACCGCACCTGAAACTGGTGTGCACGCAGCCGTGTTCTCGGGACCTGAAACGGCTTTGCTAAGGGAATGGCCGAAGGAGGTACTGACCTGCTAGCTGCCTCCTGAGAGGGCAAACTTAAAAGAGCTCGGACCGAGTCAGCTGCTCAGGTGGTGGGATTATATGCTTGACACAGTTGCATCATCTAAATGGCTCAGGAGAGCTGTTCTGGAGCTTAGCACACTGCGGGCTGCAGAAAAACAACAAACAGTTAGAAAAGCAGCATCTGCACGTGCTGGTCTCGCTTGGCATTCACAGCTATCAAACACCACAAAAGGGCAAGTACGAAGCAAAGGTTTCTAACACACTGAAAATGGGCAGTGGGTACGCTTACGGTCTTCCCAACAGGAATAAATTCTACATTACAATTTGTTCAAAAAAATTACACAAACAGGCAAAAAGTGCCTTTTTCTGTCCCTTTTTTCAAACTAACACTGAGATAAATGTACAAAAGAAGAGCTTTCCTTTGTGAACATAATCTTCTTCCAAAGAAGGGCGATGCCACTTAAAAATAAATGGAGGCACAACTACTTCCTTTTGAGTTTTCATATCACTTTGCTACAACAAAAGGGAACGCTGGCCACAACGTCCAAACGGCCAGACTGCTGCATGGGGGACTTCTGGAAGAGCCTGGGGACAACTCCACCCCTCTAGTCCACTTCTCCCTTGTACCTTAAGTTGTTTGATTCTTCCCCTTTCCTCTCCGCAATGAAAATTATTAATAGTAAACTTCATTTTACAATAGCCGGTCCTCACCCAGGTGCAGTGGTTGGTGCACATCACCTACAAACAGCGGTGGAGAGTCGCTGCTGGCCGGGGAGGGCTGTGCCAATGAGACAGCTCGCCGTGCCCACACCGGGCTATACGTTCGTGACACCAAAGCTGGAGACAAACCCGACAGACGTTTTCATGGTGCGTCTTGAAAATGCCACGCGTAAGCGTCAAAAGAAACCTAGTCACAGGGTGCCTGTGGGATGCCAGGGACCCTGCCAAGGTGCGGGGATGCAGCTTGCACTGATGGATGCAGTTCCCAGGCAGTCAGGCAGCCAGGTCAGGCTAAATAACCTAGGTATTATCAAATTTCTTTTTCACAGGTATTCAGGTATTAAAATGACAAACTGTAGGGATGACTGCTAGCCTAGAGACACCGCCGTTCCGTTATTTAATATCTATTTTTTTAAGTGCCTGAGATTTTCTCTGTAAAAAAATAATGAACTTTACAAAATGTCACTTTTACTAACAGAAATTATGGCTTGAATAGCTGAATATGAATATTAAATAAAAAAAAAAAAGTTCATTTAAATAATGCTAAGGTTGTGACACAAACTGACAAAAGCAGGGAAATGCAGAGTCACAGCTGACACTGTCCTTAATTCACACGACTTTTGGGAAGGGCGGGAGGGCAAGAGTGTAACTCCAGTCATGGTCTCAAGTTTGAAGACTTTGATTTCTGTAATTTTGTATCCATGCCTTAATACATTTTAAAGATTTTTTTAATCTCCTTATTTAATAGAAGAAAACATTTTTTGCAGAAATTATCAACTGCATTTAAAGCCATTTCTATGCTCGCTTCACGGGGCGTTGTAGACCTTCATCGCACTGGCAGAGCAGAGGAGCTAATGGTGTTATCCGAAGGTAAATATGTTGGACAGAGGTACTGCCTCACATTTTCCCTACAAGAACCAAAGACCATATCTCTCTTGGTGTGATCAAAGTAGAATAACTATGGAGCAATGGTGTAAAAGGCTTACACCAGCACAATCTGGTTTTGTGTATGTAGGAGTAGTACCAGTACCTGTGTCCGTGTACCCACGCCGGCACCAGGCAAGTGCCAGAGCCCCGTGTGGCACAGTGCCATCACCAAAGGGACGGTGTGCGACCACGGGGGCTCTGCCAGCCATCCCTACCCTGAGCAGCCCAAACAGGTCTCCGCGGCTGAAGAGAGCAACCTTGGCGTTGTAAGAAGAACAACAGAGGGTCGCCATGGGTAAGAAATCTAGTCTTTCCTGTCAGTGGTAAGTATTTAAAAAGTTTGGGGTTTGCTTTTCATCTTGGTGGAGAAGGGGGCGGGGGCTAAGAAAACGAGGATTTTAATCACTTGAAAACAGACACCTCAAATTCTACAAACACAGGGTTGGAGCACATTCAAGATAACGTTATCTATGCATTCTGGCCACATTGCACAAAACAAGTGGATGGACAAGGGCATGGCACATCACCATGTAAATTATCTCTCTCAATAAATCGAAAACCTTAGAGCATCTCCTTTTACGCCCACAAATGATGAGAGGCAATCAAAACGACAGTCAAGCTGAACTGTCAGAGTCCATCCCTATTTGCAAGCCCCAAGAAAGAGCCAGTTAAAACAAGCTGTGCAAACTTTCTCCATTTTTTTTCTAGAACAAATGGAAAATCTTATTGCTAACTTACTGAAACTATGCACACTCAGAACTAATATGTTTATGCAGAGCTGACCTGCACCATTGCTACTATACACCCCAGGGCTCCAGTAGCTTAAGCATGCCTGCGTTATGCAGACGCAGCTGTAAAGTGTAGACATACCTGACGCATCCCAACTTCTTCCCAAAATCATCAGTCCAAAAAATATTAATTTTCTATGCCCGATTTCAAATACTATCAACCTAGTCATTTATACACTCTAAACAATGAATGAGCATCATAGGATAATGCAGATTGGAAGGGACCTCAGAAGGTCACCTGGTCCAACTCCTGCTGAAAGCCAGGTCAGCGACAGGGTCAGACCAGCATTTCAGCCAGGCTAGGCTTGAAAACTTCCAAAGATGGAGACCTCTCTGACAACCTGTTCTACTCCTTCTCTGTACTCAAACTGCAGGGAGTTTTCCTTACGTCCAGCCTGAACCTCTCCTATTTCAGCTTATGCCCGCTGCCTCTCATCCTCCCACCATGCACTGCTATGAAAAGGCTGGCTCCGTCCTCTTAATAACCTCCCCGTAATTACAGGCAGGATTGCTGTCTTGATGCCCCAAAGGTGTGTCTTCTCCAGGCTAACCATGCCACGGTCCCCCAGCCCATCTTCACAGGGCAAGTGCTCCAGCTGTGGACCTCCTCAGTGGCCCTCCACAAATAAATATACCAGTCCGTTAGAGTGAACAAAAAGCATATATACTTGCCGTTATAACTCATTTTTTGTCATGCATTTAAGAATTTTGTTATCTTTTGCATCTTATTAGTGGAAAGGTTAGAACACCTGATAAAATCTTAGTTTACTGCAAAATGGTGTCCATTAAAGGAATGCCTGCTGGCCAGGGATCTGCAGCAGAGCAGGCTTATTGTTCCATCCAGGGAGAGAGGGGGAAACCTGAACATCATGAAGCGTTCACCCTGTAAAGGAATTCATTATTCCAGTTTCATTCTAGAAATTAAATAATACTAATAATGAATGCTCATGTGGGACAGGATATATGACTTTGACATCACTGTGCCTTTTGAATGTTATAAAGAAATGAAAAATAAAATCTCTCACCAAGAAACAAAATACAATCCAAATACTGCGTGCAAGCTGAGTCCTTGGAGCAGCAGGGCTTAAAAAGTTCATCGCACCAGGAAGACAACAACAAAAGATCAATTCAAAGAAAAGGCAGTATTATTTGCAAGTTAGTATCCACTACCACCTAATCACTTCTTAAAAATGAAAACAAACAATACCTTCAATCCTTTATCAATTCTATATATTCATGGGCCCCAAAGCTGAAAACACTTATTCCTGCTTGCTCCTGCTTATTCCCACCCCACCTGAGTTGCACTGAAAAGCTTCAAGCACAGCCAGCTTTTCTGCATGCAAGCATTTGCTGCAGTTATTTTTGCAGGAATTACATACAATTAGAAGCGAGATTGCTTTTGCTACTATGCATAGAGGGTGACAAAAAGAACATGGGATTGTCTTGTTATTAAAATACGTCATTCTAACTGCCCAGGGTTTGAAAACCCTTGATAAAGTCACACTGCAGAATGCTCCAGCTTCCTCTGTGTTCATCAAATACAGCTGTCAATTGCTGATAGTGATGTCATCAAGCAAAGATAAATCTGGTGGTTGCCCACATTAATAAATATTAGAGTTGTGGTTAGGTGTCTTTTGTAACCCATCACAAATGCACACCCAGCACAAACCGAGGAAACTGGCTGGAACCGTGCACTAAACTCCTCTCTCCTGCACCACCACCTCCTGCAGCAGCACTTCAGAACTACCACACCGTCCGTGTAGTTCTCACAAGGCCTATGGATAATAATGAAACACAAAAGTAAAGTCACATACATGGCAATGTCTTGCTTCATATTTGGCCACTTCTTCTAGTGCTAAAATTCAGATATGTTTGCCAGATCTGCTGAAAAACAGTAAACACAGTGGATTTCATTGAATTTACCAGATACCTTTGCACCGGAACTCACAGGATAACAAAACTACAACCTGTAAAACTTTTGTACTTGTGTTGCCCGTTGATACGCAGCTGTAATTCACAGTCTGAGAACAACATGAGTGAAAGAAGCTCTGTAACTTTGAAATTACTAGAAATTAGAAAATTACTTCTTTAACTTACAAAGTTTTTTGACAATAAACTCCTGAGATCTTGAGATGTTTAAATAGAAATGGCTACAAAGAGGAAACACTCTCAAAGCAAGATGGAATTATGTTAAAAGCAGACAGGGAATCTGGCCTACATTTGTATTTTCCATGCCAAAGTTGAAGACATGGTCAGTACCAGAAAGAACACCAAGGAAACATGTTTGGATAATAAAACACTCAGGTGTTTATTAGAGAGGGAAAGCCTACCTGTATGTGGAAGATGCTCAGCACATCTTGGTGCAGTGACAAATCAATGCATGTGGTGATTACCTTTGCAGGTCACTTTCTAATGCAACTATCAATCACATTTCCTCCCATTCTTTCAAAATTAAGCAGAAAGAAAAAGAGATTTTAGTTTCCTTTTCTTAGCTTATTTTTAACAGAGGCACTACAGAATTATGATGGTGTCCTTTTGGTAAACCAAAATGTCAGACACATATTATTCTTTTAAACATCTCCTGGCCTTTCTCTGAAAGGTTAAGGTGGTTTAAATAAATTTAGTCAAAGTAAATGACAGCTGAGGAAGAGTATTAGAAAACTATACTTATCAACAACCTCTTTTCCTTAAATTTAAACAAGTCATTTACCAAACTGCAGTTTAAGAAGATCATGACAATATATGCTTTTCCTCAGAAAGATGAAAACAATTTTAAATGGTGAAGAAATGTTGGGTGGGAGAAATTACACACAAGTTAATGAATGTTAATGCATGGTCTTAACTCCCCTCAAAGTTACAAACCATGGTTTTTTAAAATAATCAGGCAGCAGTCTGGTCTTTCACATGAAACCTTAAATGGGAGTTGTCCTTTTCCTGCTTTTACATCACCTTAATGATAGGAACTTAAATGGAACAGGCAGGAAAAGTGTGAATCCGGACATCGTTTGCAATAGAGTCAGACGAACAATGTTAATGTTATACGACTGGTCTGCAATCATTGTTATTAGTCATGAGAATACTGTTTAAAGCAGAAGGGTTTATATATATTTACATACTACGAGATGCAACTTTAAAAGCAATTCTAACACACATGAACACTGCAGACTGCACCTGTACGAAATACTCTTCTAAGTGGCAAAAACCCCTCCAAAACCTACCAGCAAATCAAATGGCTCTGTAAGATAACTTAGCAAGAGATTATTTATGAATTAGCATTGATAATTTTGATCTTGAGCTCATCACCCAAATAAAATAACGATCAAGATACGGTATTTGAGGCTTTCAGGAAGGGAAGGGTGGACTCCGAAGATCTCCCCCTCCCTGGACTTACCCAAGCGTGCTGCAGGTGCCACCTTCCTTTACACAGACACGGGCAAGGCAGCGCGGCAAAGACATCACCCAGAAACGCTGACCTGGATGCAACGTTCCCGCAGGACCACGAGACGAGGCACAGACTTTGCTTTGTGCCTGCAGAGACCGGCAAGCGTGACCCCGCTCCGGCGGCGGGTCCCCGCCAGCCTTTCTCTCGCAGATGCCGACCCTCCCAGCAGAACCCTCGGCCGCTTCCCTCCGGCCCCTTCGCCTCGTCATGCCGGGTGAAGCCCCCCCGAGGCATCGCATCCTCGCTTTCCTCGCTCCCCTTCTGCCTGCGCCCGCTGCCGGACCGCACCTTCCCTCTGGCCAGGAAGGAGTAAAACACCGGCGACCTCTTCATGGTCACAATTGTGTTTTCCTGCTTCTGGGTGAAGTTCTTTAAAGAAAAAACCAAACAGTAACATGGTCCCAAAGGTAATCAAGGCCAATTGCTAAGGGCAGTATCAACAGACTAGGAAACCTTCCAGAATAGGACAAGGTACTACAATTCAGATTTATTGTGCCATATACGCTCACTTAATAGCCAGCGCAGAGGACCATAAAGTTGCTATATTTACACTCAGTATCTCACCAGGTACTGTTTGGTACCGGCTCACAGGCGATGAACAGGATAACTAAACCATCATTTCCACAGAAACAACAGAAACCGGAATGACGTGGTTCTCGCTGTCCCATTTGAAAGGACTCACTTCCCTTGCTGATAACAGAACTAGCCAGTCTCCGCTGAGGAAGGAGAAAACTACTGAATGAACAGTACAGCTAACGGAATATTAGTCAGAGGAGACTTGGGGGCTTCCAAGGGAAGTAGGAGAAAGTAGTGTGATTAGAAATAGGACTAAACAATTACAAAACCAACATGTCTCAAGTTACCCTTTCCTACTTTGTCTTCCTAAATAACACACTGAGGTTATTTTTTGCACATCAATATAGCATTTTTCCCATTCACATCTACTGAGAAACCAGTATCAGTGAGTAAGTATGGCCACATCGCTGAAATCCAGAGACAACGTCTGTGCTGATAATGTTGTCCGCTACACCTTGGCCACCTCCATCTTCACCCCAACAGCCAACACAGTTCACTTCAGAGACTCACTTCAGCAAGTTTCCACTTTCCTGTAATGTATTACAATCTCCACTGTACAGTACCTTAGCTATTTCCCATGCAGATAAAGTGAAAAAGGGGTCATTTATTTGGGCCTCAGTTTAAGCACATTTTCAGAACTGCATTGAACAAGCACCAGGACCTCCGGCAAACAGCAGGAGGAAGAGGTTGCTACCTTACACCGTCCTTTTCTATCCTATTTACTCCACAGATCAACTCAGACAGGATCAATGGGAAAAACTCCTGCATGCAGATGAAAAATACGCCTTTTTAGTACGTACCTCTAGCCTCCCCGGTAAAACAGTCAACGACGACTAGTTAGCGGGGAGGTTACGGCTAGTGTCAGTACATCACTGTGCAGTGCATGTGCCCTTGAGCCCCCGCGGTTCCTGCAGATTGTTCCAGCACCTTCTGCCAAGCTGGCCGTGCCAGGACTCACCGGCACCGCACCCCCCCGCCGCGGCAGAGCCGGGCACGGCGGCAGTCCGCGGGACGCTGCACGCACCGCCGGTGCCCCTACAAGCTCAGCTCACCGCCCTGGGTCTGCTACACGCACAGAACAAACTTGCGTGTATCGCTATATTACAAAGCAAATGCCTGCTATCCAAAGACTTGATGTTGTTTTACTTACCACACAGTTATAAGCCCCTGGTTAAGCATTTCCCTTCAAATTTGTCAGGAAAGCAACATTATCCAACTTTTTGCAATTACACAAAAGGAGAGCTACGATGAAAGTATTGTTTTCAGTACTCAGTTGCAGAAATCTCATTTTTACTTTTTTATAAGAAAGCCAGCATTATCTGTTCACTGGCCCAGCACGAAGGTCTTACAAATTTCCCCCAAGTTTCCATAGAAATGCATTGATTGGAGCATAATTTCAGTTAATATTGTCTTCTTTCAGCATGCTATGCTTGCTTACACTAACTGTGCACCTTCCCCTTGCAGTCGTTTTCATCTTTTGTTCGGCTCAGTAGGTTTCCTAACTGGTGGATTTTATTGAGTTAAATCAAGCTGTCACTTCATCTGCCTGAAGGATGACTCAAATACAACACATAATAATAAAAGAAAAGTAGGATAAAATAATCTTGTCAAGCCAGAAAAACTGATTGCTTGAAGTTGTAGCCTTCAATCAATACACTAATTCCACAATTTATACCTCTTTCAATTGGAGAGGAAAGAAACCCTGATATGGTATTTCTTGGCTCACTGACCAACTTTGACCTTCTATCTATGTGAATGTAGGATTAGCAAGCGCTTCTGCTTAGTGAAATCACCTATGAAAACAGGAAAGCAAATAAGTGACATTTGAGGTTCAAACTAACTTTATTAATTTCAGAAATGCAAGGGGTGCTTATTGCTTAAGCAGTATGGCTTCAACGCCAGAGACTGCGGTGCAGCCGGTGGTTTGCGTATTTGGTTGTTATCAAAGGAGACGAAGCAAAGGCTTGGGATCGTGGCACCGGAGCCTTCAGCCTGAGGTCATCCCAAACCCGTGCATGCTGCTAAGGCACTTGTCAGCGATCCCAGCAAAAACATTTTACCTCTCGGGAAAATGAAGCTGCTACCATTTGTATATCATTTCACGCTGCCTTAGATTAAAAAGCTTGTGCTCTAACCGAGCTTTGCCACTTGCAGAGTCTGCTGACTGGAGTCAAGTGGACGAAGACAGTTTATTCAGGCAGCTTTAGAAACCAATTTCTTAAGGTATAATGAACCATTTTGTCATTTGTTAGTTTTTTTAACGGTCCATCATTGCAAAAACTGCTTTTATTTGTAAATTGTAATTAATCTGCATAGCTTTATAAAAGAACAATAAAACCATTCATTTAAAAATTCTGGATGCTCTTTGGCTGTCAGGTTTCTGCTTTGCTTTCATAATTCCTCCCCTGCAGGCACAAACCAGGAAATAAAAATTCTTTGTTTAGCAAGCCTTTTATATTTCACCCTGCCACCTGCTTAACTCAAGTTGTGGCATGCTATCAAACAGGCCCTGGAATGTGAATTGTCTTTCTGCCCTGTGCCTTAAAAAGAGAAAGAAAAGCCTGCGTAGACTGCTATATTAGCTCTGATGTTAGAAGTGCCAGTCCATACTGCTTGAAACAATAAATGTAATTAAGATAGTGTAACAGGGTATACTTTTCCTTTGACTGGGAAAAGCTAGTGTTTAATAAACGACCATTTCTCCCTCTTTCCAGGGATATTCTTTATGCTTATTTTCAGTGATTTCAACGATACTTGCCAACCTGAGAAATAAAAGCTGAAGACAGAACCATGCCTAGCCTAGGATGAGGTTATCTCTCTGCAGACAGCCTGGACCAAGGCTCTGGAGAGAGCCAGCAGCTCTCGAATCTGCATCACAAGTGGCAACCTGTGTCAGGGCAATAAATGGCAAAGCTACCAAGTTTCAGGAGATGCTTGCTACCTCTTTTGTCCTTCCTTCGTTTCACTAACGCAGGTCAGAAACAGCACAGTGTTTTTCCTAAACAGATTCAAACATCTCAAATATTTCACAGAAGTGATGAAGGAAGAACTGTTGTCTGTGCTTTACCAGGGGAAGCGGCCACCCAGAGAAGTTGTTGGTACACGATGGTCTAGCCAGAAGGTCCAGCATGGGCTTCAGAGCTCACACTGCATGCCCCAGCACAGCATCAGAAGACCCTGATGATCCAGAAAGTGTATTGCTTAAAGGAATGCCACATACTTACAAGGGGATCATTACTGACAGCAGGGAGAAGCTGAAGGATTTGTTTGCTGTTTGACAGATGTACATATACAAGAGCTTGACCCTCAAAGTCTGTATCTCCTGTCTGAACAGAGAACTAAACCTTGATGGCTCAGTTAGAGATTTATGCTGTTCAACCCAAAATGGCTTAGATAAAAGCTGAACTTTGTAGCAATTCTGTTCAATGAAGGTTATCTTCAGCAGTGCTTGAGTTTTCACCCTCATGCTCTTCGATGCCATACTACCACCTCTGAAGTCAACTCCCACCGCATTTCTCATTTCTTGACCATCAGCACTTGGACTGAGACACATCTGGACTTGCAACTCAAGTGTTGTACAAGTGAGCTAGCAAAAGGGTTTTTGCAAGAGAAGTGGTCAGGGGATGTGCAGGTTTATCAGACACTGTGTTCTGGTCCAGGTCTTCCAAGGAATACTTGTGTCCTGAGGCCAGGAGCAAGACATGGGCCTTTCCAACAGGCCAGTCATTATGGGCAGGTAAGAAGCTGCAGACGTACCTGAGTCACAGCTGACTTAGGGGGCTGTCTGAAGAACTGGAAGTATCACTAAGCAGCTGGAAACTGAATCCACTGGGTAAAAACAACCAGCAATGAGCAACGAACACGGTCACTTTAATACTTGCAATATTACTGATTGTTCTTGGATTTATGCAGCCTCTAGCCACATATGCAAGGAGCACAATTAAGCTTTCAAGTTCCTTTTAGCAAGACACAACTTTGATTAACCTTTACTTTACTCAGAGTTTACTTTACTTAGAGTATAACACGCTGCTGGAGACATTTCCTCTTTTTTCAAGGGAGTGGATGGTATTTCCCCAGGCATCAGCCCAAGCAACACGAAACACCTCCATGGAATATTAAGCAACTACTAGAAAGTACCCTTAGTGTAACTGCATTTCTTAACAGCCTCACCCCCATCCCAGGTAGCAGTTAGTATCCGTCCCCTTTATGGCTCCACGTTAACACTGCGGTCGGACAGACTGTAGCTGTTCCTCTGCTTTCTCATTACCTCTGGCGAATTACAGCATCTCTTTTTAATGGGGGAACAGAGTTAATGATGTAGTGTTAATGAAAAGAAATAAAGCGCACAAGTGTTAGGTGGTCATCTTACACTCTGAACATCCTGACTCTGAAATGCTAAATTATTCAAACCTGGCACTACTTTAACATTGTTTTTCACATGCAGTTTTCACAGCAAAAAGAGAAAGCACCAAAGGAAAATAAATAAAAACACAAAAAGAGAAAAAGGTTACTGGGTACCAAAACGTTCACTTATTGATTATAAGCAATAAATAGAAAACAAATGTAAAAAAAATATTCCAGGTGAGATCTTAGTCTCCCTGGATATTTTTCACAGCAGTAATTTGGATCAACTTTATCATAGGTATAAATACCGGCCAGAAATAAGGGTCTACGTCAAAATACCAACCGCCTTCCCACCTCCTTACTTTTTAAGGGAAGGGGAATAAAAGAAGATATTTGCAGAAGAGGAGGCACAGCCCCTGAGCCCACTGATCATATTGTCCTTGGATTTCTGCTGCTATGAGGGATGAAGATGTATCTCATGCTGATCCTTTGAAGCTCATGGAGATGAAGGTTAAGAGGCATTTGAAGTTGTTAGTTTGTTTGTGGCCAGGGAAGAAGACGCTTGGTGCCCTCAATTCTCAAGGCTGAAGGATGTCACCATGACTAACCTATTGACATTAAGTCCAATACACAAGAACAAAGATTACAGCCAGGGTCAGCCAGTGCCAGTCCAATTTCACTCAGAGTTTTATTGCTGACACCATTGTTTATCTCATTGTTCCTGAACACTTTCTTATAAAAGAAATGCTTATATTTAGTCTTATTTTCAGTCATTGATTAAATTTCTGTCAGCTGAGTTGGTTTGAAATTACTGTGTACTTGAGAAAGTAGGAAAAAATCTATCAGAAATTTTAAAAAATTGCTCATGGAATAAGCAAACAAGGGTGTTGGGCTCTGAGGTTGAATAAACAACCAGTAGAGTGTGTGCACAAAACAAAGATACTTGCCACAGCCCCAGCTGTGATGGGTGTCCAGGATTTGCAATGGTCTAGTAGGAAGAAATAGGCAGTTGAGTATTCCAGCAACCGATACCCAGGAATCTTTTTATTTGAATTCTCAGCTTCTGCTGACCAAAAATAAAAAGCAAACATTGCCAGTTTATTACACATTAATGATTTAAATCATGAGAGTAATACCACTTTGAAAGGCTATCTGCATCATGGCTCTACTGTGGTCCAGTCATTGTCCTAATCGCCTTTGAAACATACTGCAGGTATTAACTCCTAATCAACTCCTGTCTTACTAATACAGCTAATAAAAACCTCAAACAGTCTTGCAGCTTTCAGGAAACAAAAAGACAGTGAGCAACAGTAACCACAAAAAAACTAGGAATGAGATGATGAGTAAACCACAAAAATGAGCACCCAAGTAGTACTATTCTTGAACCCGTACTCAAATAATTTCACAATTAAGCATCAAATACCATCTTAATCCAGCCCTCTGAGTCCTGTTAACAGGACCTCTCTCTTACGTATTTTTATTTCAGTAGCGACAGCAAGAGGGTTGAGCTCTCCCGTGCTGGGTACAGTATAAGCTATACAACAACGAGCACTGACCCCCCAAAAAACTGGCACCCTAACCAACCCCCAGTGATGGAGCACGAGAGGGGAGGAGCAGGAAGGTGCCCAGGGGCTGCTCCAAGGGATCCATGAGCATGGGGACACAGGAGCCTCCTCGCCATGGGGACAACCAGAGACACACCTGAACAGGCCACCAATGGCCCTAAAACCCAGGGCGAGACACCCACTCGGTGACTACGAGTGTTCTTAACTCTACCTGTTTATAGTGGGGATAATTTTGGACCCCACATTCTTGACCGACCTCAGGGACCCAACCCGGCCCCAAGGTCCCTTCATCACCCATGGACTCGCCGCAGGGATGCAGGGGAACCACGGCTCCTCGCCACTGCCGGGATCTTGGTGGCAATGCGGGGACCTTGAAGCCACGCATCACCTCCTAGGTTTGATTACCTGAGCTTCAGCTGATTGTTTCATTATATCAGTTAAATGGTATGTTGTTTTCTCTTTTGGTGCTGGTACTTGTAATTTAAAGAGAGAGAGAGTGACAGAGACAGAGAATATATACAGCAGGGCAAATATTTGTTGTATAAGATAAACATACAATTATCTAAAATGTAATCTTAATATGACTTATTAAAATAGATTACATTTTAATGTGCACTGCAATTTGCACATTATACAGCACACTCTATATATGCAGCTTCTACTGTGTGACTACCCTGACAACCTGCACAACTGAAGATATATAGAGAGGCGAAAAAAATACCGCTATCTTTCTCTAAATGGATGTATTTGGTGTTGATAGTCAGATACAGTTTTCACCTTTATCCCAGCTTGTTTCTGACCCACTGAGTTAGTGTTAATCACCCCTGTGGGCACCAATAATTTCCCCATATGTGGAATTTGATAAGTTAGAGCACCCACTTCATTTCAAGAAGATTCCAGCTGACTATCCAGTTATCGCTATGGACAGCTTCAAGCACTTCCATGCCGGTCCTTGTATTCTGAGCTTTATCAAGTGCTTTGCACTTTTTGTCTTTTATCTCTTAATTGAGACCTGACTGCAAGAAATGCCTATCTCTTAAAGTGTGTTGCATTAAGTATTAACTTGAACTGCTTTGGCTACTTGAGGTACAGAAAACCTTAAGAAGCTGGGAAAAAGGTGAAAAATCTCCCCAAATCTCTGTTTAGAAAAACTGTGTAAATGCTACAGTGTAATAAAAAAAAAAATCTTTTTCTTCCTCCTCTGCCTTTCCCCACAAATAAAAAAAAAAAAAAAAAAAAGTGTATATTACAAACAGAAGTAAACTTCATCTACACGTTTCCTCAACTGGAAATTTGTTAAAATGCAAAGGTTCTGGAGAAGGAAGCATTACGGAATGATGTATGAATAAGAAATTATTTAGCAATTAAAGGTGATAAAGAATTGTTCTTTTTTTCTCACTGTAAGGATCTGTTTAGTCCATTCAGCTGTAAACAGCAGTAGCTGAATCCTCCTCATGGAGGAATCGGGCGTGCGTGTAATTGCCACAGACACCCTTTGAAGAGAAGTATCTTTATTTTTTGAACCATCCTTTCCCAGAGCAATTATGACCGAAGAGCATGGGTCTCGCGGTGCTAAGACACAGCGTGGAAGATGCGGGTTCCGTCTCACTGCTCCGTTACGCACTTACTCCTTCCACAAAGACGTGCTTTGCATTTGGCAAAATCCGTAAGAGCAGAAGTATTTCAGTCTCTGTGGATGTGCATCTATACTAAAAGCCCAGAACCTGATTTGGGCTCATGTTTTTCACTACTTTCCTTGGAAATAATATCCTTGAAAGTTGGACTCAAACCCTCTGAAGTTGAACATCTAAATTCAGAAAATCTTTGAAAAAATTGTCACCAATCTCCTTGTGAACCCATTTTTTCCTCTGTAAAATGGGGTAAAAAGATTTCAATGCCAACTTAAAATCTTTGGACTAACACCGGTGCCAAACCTTGCTGCCCAGGCAAGCAGCTGTGTTCCACTACTTCGCTCTTCATGAATGATCGCTTTCTTTTGTAGAACAAAACAAACCAAAGCATTAACTACTTTTTCTGGTTCAAACACGATTTCTAAGGAGGATCAAGCAATATTTTTTCTGCCAATTAATTTGCAGCACATAAAAGTAGTAGAAAAGCAGCACTTGTCCTTCCCAGGAGTCCATTAACTCAGAAGGAGCTCTGCCTTCATGACTATAGGCGTCACTTGCAGGCCAGCAGTGTGGCAATATGCAATGCTCCTTTGCATTGGTATGTGTACCAATTTTGTTTCTCTGAATATTAAAAATATATATATATGAAAATTCCAAAGGTTATTTACCCATAAAAAGAGTACAGGAAAATTCAGATCTTGTTCTAACCCAAGTTTATTACCACTTCTGCAGCAGCAGGTATATTCCTTTACTGACATATGAGAATACCAGTCTGCTGCACCCAAAAAAAGCCACAGGCAAGGCAGACAAGATCAGAACTCTGTGCGTGACAGATTAGGAAAAGGAAATATTGATAAACCAAAAGGAATTTTTTCTTTCAAAGATAAAGGCACCAGTAGCCAAGGTCACATTATGGTGAGTGAGCAGTATTCTCACCTTCCCACCTAGAGGATAACACTAAAATAAGAAAAGTAGAGCAAAAGCCTTAAAAATTAAGAGAAACTCATTACACACAACAGCTATTCAAAAAGGGTTGGGGGATGTTACCTGCAGCATTTGAGAGGCAGAAGGTCTTCTCAGGGAGCACAAAACTCTAGTGGGAAATAAAGACACTCATGAGGATATTTTGGCTGGTTTAGGTGTAAAAGCAGAACAAAAGCACCAAAGGAGTACAGGGTAGAAAAGGGATGTAAAAGGAATTTTTCTACATGGGTGACACCGGACAAGTGAAATCAAATATCTCACGCCACAGAAATAAAAGCTAGCATAAGTGTTATTAAAGAAGATAGGATTCAGCTCCAAGAAGTCTCACACTCAGAACCTTTGCTATGGCATGATATATTTAATAGCATTCCCAAAATATCAGAAGGGGTCCCAGACTGGTGCAGAAGCCTCACGTACAAGTGTTTCCTACTAATATTCTCTGAGCATTTTCCCACTTAAATCAGATCTCTAAAACAAAGAAGAAAAAAAAAAAAACTGTGAAGAACCTGTAATCTTTTATGGTTTTCTTATGAGTTCATAACATTTTAGCTTTGTGTTAGTTTTTGGGAGACTCTGTAAACTTGATACATGAGGTGAGTCGGCTGCCACAAACTCATAAAAATCCCTCCAGTGAATCACCGCATCGCAGTAGGGACCGAAGGGCAATATTTTAAGAGTCAAGCTGATAGCTAAGACTGTAGAAAATGCAAAGCCTGGTGACAGATAAATTCCCTCCCAGCACATGACTGCAAAGAACAGAAGTGAGAGTACGTTAAATTTCAGGAAGATCATCTCAGCATTGTGCAGCTCCCCAAGCTCAGCTTTCCCAAGCAGTGCACTGCAGGCTGGGATCGGATCATGATCTATGCTGAGAAATGTCTCTGCATTTTGCACATAAGCACACACACACGGGGCACTGTATTCCCCTAAAACTCGCGAACCGTTTGACTACAGAGACGCTTGTGTTATTGTCAGTTTCAAGAGTTAAATATTCCAGGAGGAATTTGTTACTGCACAGTGATACATAATGCCTGAAACCCCCCTGCACCAATATTGCTCTCAAATTGGCAGCAAGTGAACAAGGGACATGAAGGATGCTTCAGCACAGTAACCTATCCTTCCTTCTCTCTTGGGAGCCACTTGGCCAGCTTTCATCCTCATAATTATAATAAATTTGACATTTCATAGATAATATTGATTTCTGTATTTTAGCATTTCACCATAGGTGACAGTCTAGCGTCAAGAATGAAATTTCTATTGATCTCCAGCGCATTAATCTCTCATGTGTATGTGATCATTTTTATAAGACCTTTTACTGCACATAAATCAATATTTCATATTTCCAGCTATGCCAGAGGAGATGTCATATTTGTAAACTGTGAGTTGACACCTGCAATTCCTTCCTGTTCAGCTTCAACTGTTCAGTAACAGTCGATTCAGGGTTGGGAAAGGATCAAGCTCCAGAAACAAGCTAGATGAAAAAGAGGAATGTAGAATACAGTAATTAGCTTAATGAACAAAGCAGGAGAGTAAGTGAAATAAAGCTATGTTTCTTCTGCTTACACTTGCCTCATGAATACAAACATCTTTAGGGAGGTTTGCTAACCGACTGATAACGCATTTTAATATGTTTAGAGGACATGATAGCACAAATGTATTAAGAAAATAGAAGCCGTTAGAAAATGAAGCAAACTCTTAAATTAACTGCCTTGCTTGAGACACCCTTATAACCATCTTAAATTACACCTTTTACATACAGTATTATGAACTATTTTAACTTTGACATGGTACAAGAACTATTTAGTTATCATTCAAACAACTATGAGCAAGTCTGTAATTTAGCAAACAATAATTAGAGTAATAAAATTCTCTCTTTAAATTGAAATATTAACTCCCCACAAATAATGAATGGAACCAGGCAAAAAAAAAAAAAAAAAAAAAAAAAAAAAAAATTACGATGAGAACCGTAGCTTCTCTTTGTAGAGGTTTAAATGAATCAGTTTAATATCACGCAAAAAAAACATCTTTAAATAATATAGAATCCACATCTAAATAAATAAAACTCTCTAGCTGCTTTGGGATTTGTTAAATTAGTTAAATGAGCAATTACAGCATGACGTCCAGCGATCACACTCAGGCAGCAAACCCCTTTACAGCATTCTGCACTTTTAATTATTCGCTGTATTAACAGTGACCTCCTATAGTTTGGATAGTTTAATAGTTTGGGATAGAAGTGGATAATCTGTGATTTAACGAATGGAGTCACTTAAAATTACATCCATAATACACATTCAGACATACATCCTGATAATAGCACTGTGTAAGTTAAGTACTGGATACGTATATATAATCACAACTGTAAGCTTTTACACCTAATCTGAAATAACCACTCACTCAATCATTTTGAAATTATGTGATATTACCAGTCAAAAGGTATGCAATTAGGATTCAGCCCAGCGCTGTGCGGCATTAACATCTGCTCCCGACAACGCCGTGGCTCAGCTAATGGAAGTGCATTGACAACAACCACGCTGGCTCTGTGCAACAAATATTTTCAGAGCCGTGCTCAGATGAGGGGCCTGTTTTAGAAAGCACAGCAGTCCTCCTGCCCAGCTAAAGGCTGATTTTGAAATTCCCATTTTACACCAATTTCCTATAAGCACTATTGACATACTATTATTTCAAATTATATGTCTTTTCACTGCAAGGAAATGCTACCCTTGCTTCTTTTTAAAGGCCAATCCTTTTTGTTCATCTCTAAAACATGTTCATGCCCATAAAGTATGTCACCATATGACTGTTTTAACATGATGACAGACACATTATGAAAGTATGACTGACCACCACATGAGTGACTAGATCTCAAAAGTTGTGTCAGGTGTTGACTGAAGGGGCAGGATTAAAAAAGCATCTCGACAGAACAGGCAGGTGACACGGGAAAGAAGTCAGTGGGTGATAGGTGTCTTTACAAACAGTTTAGTCTTCCCAGTGTCAGAGGAGCAAGTCTGGAGAGAGCCTTCTCTGCTGTCAAATTTATTTTGTTTGGCAGTGAATTAATATTGTGTGTTTGAAGCCCTCCGCGAGGCAGCAGAATAGCAATGCTGCTTCGCATGCTGGAGCTGGGCAGGCGCGGTGTCTGTGCTGCCTGGTCTAACCCCGGCGTGTTTACGGTTGGCTGCAATTTGCTGTAAGGATTTTCTTTAGGAACAACGCTGAAATGGTAAGCAGAGTTCACCAGGAACCATTTCACAGGTGGTGTTCACAATCAAGAGCCAGCCTCACCATCCAGCAACCGACGCCTCCATTTTGTCTGGAGGTGGTAAAGCAGTCGCAGCGGGTACACCAGCTTCCCACACAACCGCATCTGTACATCTCAAATCAGCAGGGCATCTGCAGATACAGACAACCCATTTGCACGACCTGCCCTCATCACAGAAAGTCACCAGAAGTACCACTCACATGGCACCTCGTCTGTGCCACGGAAGCATCTCCATGAAGATGCACAAGAGATCACTTCCTTTAAGCACGGACAAAAAGCTTTCACAAGAGTTAAAGAAAACAAGGGAGCCAAGAATTTCTAAGCATAGTCGAGTATTTCAAAACAAAAGATTACAAGCTATTACAAACCCACACTTCAGACAAGCGGGAGCCCCTCCATATCCCATGGATGGGCCCTGTGGGTCAACGACTGGTTGCACAGCTGGTGTTGGCAGCAGGGTTTTGGTTGTTATGACCATGGGACCCTCTCTGAGGACTGAGGGCTGCTAGGAAGAGATGGGATCCACTTGAGCAAGGGGGAAAAAGCATCTTTGACAACAGGCTGGTCAACCCAGTAAGGAGTGATTTAAACTAGGAATGACAAGGAAGGGAGGGAGGTGACAACACCCAGTCCAGTGAGGAAGTGGTGGGCCAGGCTGGCACGCAAAGTGTGCATGGTGACGTGGACCAGACAGACCCCATAATCACCAGCACAGGGTAGAAGGGTGCCCACTTCAAGTCAATACAGATTAATGGGGAAATACTAAGAGGACAGCGTTGCAGGGAAAGCTCCCATGCCTTATCTCGGAAATCACCAGCACCGGGTGACCCTGACGAGCCACCAGAGAGTATTCACTCCATGTTCTACACAACTGGGTTTGGCATCTTCACTTTATGTCTTTCCATCAACCACCTGATAGCACAGATCCTGTCATAAACATTTTATTTGCTTAAAAACAAAGTAATCTGATGTTGCATACTTCGCAGTCAGTGGATTCAGACACAGCACAGTATCAACGGTAATTGTCTCCTACGCTCAAAGCCAACAAACTTATGGAATATATGGACATATTGACCATCATGGAAACAGAACTATACTGAATTTAATAAAAGAAAGCGTGTGCATTTCTAATGCCAAAAAACTCCTGCAAATTACAAATCTGGAAAACTTCTATACCCACTCATCTCATAGAGCATTACTTTAATGTATCACAACATCAGGTTCAAACTTAAAAAAGCTTAAGCAGTAGCCTCTAGATATAAAATAGATCCAGTATAAAGAAACATCTTACATTTCTCCACACTGCTGCTCCAATCCAGAAGTATAATGAAATAAAGTGAACTCTAGAGGTAGGAAAGCATACACTTGAATGCATTTTCCTGGGTCTGCTCTTTAATACTCTAAGACTAACTCAGTACATATTCAAACTTTCACTGCTGGGGTAGTAATATTTATTCATTCTGTTATTCTTACTAGTGCTGTCATAGACCAAGTAAAACATTCCGAGAAAAGCAGTATTTTTTAACTGAAAAATACATATTTCTGAACAGAACTTGCGTCATCTTGGATGCAATAAAGCGGGATGACAGTATCTCCTCTCAGAGAACTGTAAGACAGTTTCACATGAGCTCCTTACAGAACATACACTCTGAATGAAATTATCCATGTGGTGTCAACACAGGCTATTATTAACACATTAGGTGAGAAAAAACGTTTTGCATTATTAAATTAGTGAGAATATAATTCACATGGTGGTTGGACTTTGCCTCATAATTTATGAATAGTAAATACTCAAATATTCCCACGGTTGAATTAACTGTATCCATCAGCACGAGGCAGCACAAGAGCAAAGCAACAGTTTCAGCCCCTCATAATCAATACAACCAGAGTGACCAGATTTTGAACAAGGACCAGACTTCAAAGCAAAGTTTAGACTCAAAACAAATGCAATAGTATCTTATGATAGTCCAAGGATCCCGCACTGGTCATTGGCTCTACCAAACTTAGAAGCTCTACTCTGGCACGAAACCACCAAACACACCTCCACTTTAAGCAAGGGCCAGATCCTGATCCCACTGCCACCAGGGAGCACAGTGGTCACAGACCTGGGTCAGTACCTTGACTGATTCCGGCAGATCTGACATGGAATAACCTGTTGGTTTAAACATGAAGTGACTGAAACCTATGAGTCCTTCTTTCGAGACGCTGCAATTAAACGTTCAAGATATTGGAATCGCAAAGGACTATTTTTACAGCAGGGGAAGATCATCGGGAATCTATTTCAGAAAAGAACAAGTGTGAGGTGCTCTATCAGATGCTGTCAAAAGTCCTCTAGAAAGTGAATGCAAAAGGTGAAGTTCTGAAAAACAGTCCAGCCAGAAGACTTCCTTCAAGAATAAAATACTGAAAAGAAAGGTATAATTACTAAGACTTATGGGCAGAGAGAAATCATTTGACCAATACCAATACATTTCGATTTCCCTCTTTTTGATGAGTTAACTTCACCCAAGTTAATGGTGAAGCCAAATTGTTCAAAAAGCAAAGATAAGAAATGTTGAGCAGAAAGGCAGCAGAGCCCAGACCATCTGAGCTGCATGTGATGCTGAAGAGTCACCGTTTCCCAAACTCCAAACTTTGCAGATCATTTCAGAGCTGTCTTTGCATGGATGAAAAAGTACCTATATGGGACCATCTGCAAAGCATGAAAGCATGTGTGGTCCTCAGGGCTCTAACGAAAGTCACAGAAAGCTCTGAGTAGGTAAAAAAATTAAAATTAAGAAATAAAGCTACTCACAAACGTGACTATACCTACAAGTGATCACCATGAAAAATCATTCCATAGATATTAGACTGAAACTTAAAATAACTTTTCCCTCAACACTGTCCACAGCCTCTGTAAGTTCACTTCCTGGGGGATTTCAGCCTTTAAACTTTATTGGCTAGCATAATCTCAAAAAGTCAATCTTTAGGTGCTTATTCACTGGAAATAAAGGTTTAGTGATATATTTCATCTAAAATCTGCAATTTGCACTGAAAAAAAAAATAATGCATTTGGAACTTGTAAACATACCTGAGAGCTTTTCAGAAGGCAGTATCAGTGCTGTCACTGGGGAAACTGAGTCACGTAAAAGACTTTTCTGAAAAGGTCACCATTGAATTAGTAGGAGTAAAGGGAGTAAAATCCTGATTCCCCAACTCAGAGGAGCCCCTTCCTCTTTTGGCTGCTGGCTCTGATTCTGTTCCCAGCCCAGAACACCAAGGCATGCACAGCAGCAGGAGGGAATAAATCAGGGATTCACACCCCTCACACAAGTTAACTAAGGAAATTCTATAAAAGGGTGGGTTTTTTATACGTCCCACAGTTTACAGTCTATGTACAACACTAACATTCACAAACAAACTCATACAATTCCACCAATGAAATTATCCACCAATGAAACTCAGAATAATTAAGCAAAACAAGAAGAAAGCATCTTCTATTTACAAACTATTTAAAAGGGGGGAATTTGTTCAGCACGTTATCTCATTCAATGTATTTGTTCAACTCTGATGTCAACAGCAGTCTTAGAAATTAAACTGCAGATGAACATCTGAAAAAGAGAAAACAATCACAAAATATAATAAGAGGAAAGTTCACCTGACAAAGGAATAGGAAAATTCCCCTTCAGACTGAACCATTTTCAGTGTATTTACTGGGACAATTTATCACAATAACTCCTGAAAGCGTGACACTCCAGTAAGACCAGAATTAGAGGTGAAGGGTCCATTCAGCCACTTCATTTGGTTATGAATTAACCTGCCATTAACATGAAAACTGCGAAATTTTGCATAATTCCAACACGCAACCAGTTTTAAGAAGAGTTTCACAAAAGGAAGTGTGGAGACCACCAGGCACCAGATCTGATGACAAAATAGCCATGAACTGAATCCAACAGATCAAAACCAACCTACGTCCAGACTCTGCTACTCTTGCAGACTGTCAGATTTATCTCTCCATGCAGAAAGCATTCTGGACCCCGCTAATCACAATTACCATTACCAATTGTACCGCTTTTTTATAGTCAGTGCTCACAACCTGACTATGGATGCAATGGATGGGACTGCTTGTGGGGTAAGGTACAGGGACAACAGGATTTGGCCAGCAGTGATTTAACGTTGCAGCATTATGGAACAGCCTATTTTGCTAATCAAACAGATCAGCACAAACCGTCCACAGAGTATATTGGCTTAGTACAGGACTGAGCCGAAACCAAAGCAGAGTAACCTTTTTCGCAGAACAGAAATGAATGTCTCTACTCAGAGAGCAGTAAGTATGCATCCTGAGCACGCGCTCGTCCTTCTGCCCGCCGTGACTTACACACGCAGCGAACGGGTACCGGGAGCTGTAAGCTCCACATCTATGAACAGCGACCGGCCGGAATCTCCTAACCTTCAGTTACAACTGCTACAGACCAGAGAAATTCATCTTGCACCTTCTATTAGACTTGAGTGAATCTGGGTTTTAGGAGCTGACCAATTTAAAAAGGGGGGAGGACGAAGAACTGAAATTGAACATTTTTTTCAGAAAATAGAAAAAAGTCCTTTCCTTTTAGATCAAGCTGAAATGTTTTCACTAATGTAAAATATTCACATAACTTAGTTCCTTTATTAACCTTTTCTCAGTTTATTTTGGTCAGTGTTAAATGGGAAAAAAGTAGTTTGAAATTAAAAGTGAAAAGTTCCATTTGGAGAACTCTGAAAGAAAATGTCAAATTTGAAAATTTTGTCTTTTTTCAAAATGTCTACTTTTTCAGTCAAAGCAACACTACAGACTCTGCCTGACCTCAGAATTTATTCCAGGTATGTCACAACTGTACTTTCAGCCACCTACCTATTTTGTCAGGAAAAAAATTAAAATCTCAGCTGTACTTCAGATCTCGTTTACTCTCACAGTACTCTCAGAACTATATTGTTTAAATACAGTAAAGTAAGAACTATTTTAATTTACAGAACTGTGACCAACTCAAGATCACTAAAATAAATGAGTACGTATTGTTACATGAAGTACAGCTATGCTGAAGTGGCTATCCATATCAGAGATCCTTAAAAAACTGATTCTCCATGCTAGCAATAAAATTTTACAGAAATCTAGTGGTGACAACAGTAACCATCGCACCACCTACACCTGATGCAGAAGCCAACATGTGAAAGAAGGTTATTATTAAAAAAAAAAAAAAAAAAAAAAGCACCTTAGTCTTGCATTTTGTCCCTTAATCGTATTTGTCTTCTAGGGAGACAAAGTGTTCAGCTCACAAGATAAAAGGTAAAACAGGATTAATTTTTAAAAGTCTAATTTTTTCTACTCTTTTTGGACAATCCCAATATTCAATAAAGTAATTGATTTTCCAAAATAAGATTACCTATCTGTTTTGGAAGGATGGAAAATCAAACACATATTCGACAAGGTAAGAAGCTCTGATGACCTGGTGGTACAGATGTGCTGAAGACCACCGAAGGACATGCTTAACAGGAGGTATGTGATTTAACAGCCCTCCAAGAGTTACACTGGCGTGAGTTACAGTGATACATTTTTCAGTTTTGCCTGAACAAAAAAAAAAAGGAAAGCATTTAATAAACTGAGTAAAAAGTAAAACCAAGGAATACGGAGGAGAGGAAAAAAAATTAATAAAGCCATTGATTTATAAGATAAACACAATGAAAAATAAAGAAAAAACCAATCTTTTGGTAAGACTAATTGTGGTTGTACCGTATGTACAACCATGTGCTTTCAACCAACAGAATATTCGTACTTAACATCTTATTAAATGGTGCCCTTCAGTACAGCATGCAACCATACCTGAGATTTCAAGTGGAAGGTGAGCAATCAAAGCAGAGCCCCGTTCGTTCCCACTGCAAGGAACCAGCTGCATCCGTGTGATGCTCGCTCAGTTCAGTCCTTCACTGGTCTGTCGCACCACGAGAGGTGTCGCACGCACACGTTTATCCAAAGGACTCGGAGTGACATCAGTCATGGGTCGTCTTCACAAAACGGCTCTTTAAGTATAGAAGAATTAATAATTTTGCTCTCAAGGGAGGGACTGCGTATGTAGGAATGCACTGGGATGTTGAGACTGAAACTTTGGCAAACAAGCACCCATTTTGTGTACCAGCCTACAAGCGTCATCGCAAGCCTGCAGACAGAGGGCTTGTACAACACGTATGGCATCCTTCTCTGAAAATGGAGCTACTATACATTTACAGATTTGGTTAGGTAAATATAATGAAAGTCTGTTGGTATCTGGTATATCAATTCATCATTTGGGGATTTTAAAGCCATTTGAAATAGCCTTGGAGATGAAACCTCACAGCTGATGCAGCTTTGGGCAGGAGGTTGGTGTCGATGACGTCCTGAGGTCCCTTCCAACCTGAGTTATCCTATGACCTTATGAACACGAACCCTCTTTGCTCATAAAGAAAAGCAACCTGATGCTGTTGGAGAAATATTCCACAAAAAGGCTTAAACAGAAATGTGCATAAGTTGTATGAGCAGACTTTCCTGCTGAAACCAGGTCCCCTGAAGTCACCGAGGGTGCCCCTAGAACCTAGCCAATGGAGAAAGACTTTGGAGGATTAGAACTCTGGGTTTAAAAATCACTTTTGATGTGACCTAATGGCTTTTGTTGTTTTGAAAAGAATATGAAAGAATGACAGCAATATTGAATTTTTAAAATCATGCTCTGTCCACCTGCAGAGCTTTTCTCGCATACTTTAATAAGGACTTTTACCATGTCATTATACATTTTAATTACACTGTTAAATGTCACAATCACACATGCTAATGACATCATTATAGCTATTTACACCAATTATGTCATTTGATGCAATTACAGTAATTCTGCCAATACACACAAATCAATAAAAAGGTTTTGTTTGCATTTTTAAATGAGCAATCACAAAAGAATAACTCCACTTTCTATGAAAAGCAGGGCAAGGACTTAAATAGTGAAACTGAAAAAGTGACATTTGAGGCCTGATTCTTTCTCCCACCACTATGAATAGACAATAATAACTTCCACACCCAGAAGATGACACATTCCCATGTTCAGAATAAGAGATTTCAAGGGAATGTCCTAGACAAGACTGCGATGTGCTGGGAGGACTTCTCCATCCTTCTGGAGAGCTCCGGGGGACCGGCAGCTCCCACCTACGGAGGGATGCTCTGCAACTGCTTGCCCACGTCATTCGGAACAGGAGCGTGCGCTGGAAGAGCAAGTGTTACTGACACTTACACATCCATCTACAAAACGACCTCTGTTAATAGGCTCTTCAGTCTAAGAAAGTTTGACCTTCATAAGGACCTCTGGGTTTTGATCAAATAATTCCTTAACCGTGTCTTCGCTCAGATAGGCAGGTGAACTTCTATAGTCTTTCCATATAAATCATGGGAACTAAAAATCACAGGGGCTTTTTCACTCCTTTAATCTTTCAGAGCACTCGGAAATTCATTAACATCCATCTCATCACCGCACAAGTGGACATGGTACTGTAGTGCCTCACTGTGATGATCAAGCCTTTTTCAGAGACAGCGATTCCTAAGATACCTCCCTCCATGCCCTCAGTCCTGAAACTTTTTTTTTATTCCTACATGTGTAGCCTGAATACATATTGGTGAGTAAAAACTACCATGTTTCTCTATTTCAGAGATCCTCCCTATTCAATACTTACTAATCCTTTACTCTTGGTATCACCTGCAGACCTTGCCAGTAATAATTTTACACGTTATTCCAGGTCATCAACAGAAGTATTAAATTGCAGAATTCCACAGCACCCACATATGATTTTTAAATTTATGGATCTTTTCTTCAAACTCCAACAACAACTCAAGTTTCACAGCGGGGCAGGGGGGAGTGATGTCTTTTCCAGATCACAACACTGCTCACCTGATGGCTAATACTGTATCATACACAGAACTGAGCATCATGGAATGTATCTTTTGATTCCTTCCAAAATTCACTTTCTGGAGCTGAGGTCACTCAGCAACCAGCTCTCATTCCCAGCTACTACATCAGTCACACCTACTACCTTCAGCACAGGGGGGAAACAACGACAGAAACAGAACCAAGGAACGCACCGTACCTAAAGCCACCTGTGACCTGTAGGCAACAGATTCAGATGATACGATTCCTGCAGATGCATGAGATCACCATCATGCTTTCATGCAACTCTAAATGATACCTCATCATATCGTGAATTCTAACAACTGAAATTACACATTTTGCCTTCAGTGGCACTACTCAGCATGCTTAAAACTAATCTCATGTGAGTAACAGAAGCCTGCCACCATGCATACATTGCAATATCCAAACAGTCACTTCAGCTCACATCCTGCGCCTCTGTGTTGGACCACTGCAGAAAGACCTGTTGTCTCTTTTGAATCCACTTAAAAATAGCCAAGCTCAAGCACACCAGGCTCACAAAATTCATACCCCATCTCCTATATGCAAAGACTTTATTGGGAGCCCTGGAAGAGCCTGGACACTCACACCTGGGCAGCAGATATGGAATTTAATTTGCAATTTAGCCACACACGCATGTTCAGATACCTTATCTTCCCTATCAACTTCATAAGCAAGGGAAAAGTACATTCAAAATGTACCGGGCTTGCACAGTGTGTTGTTTTTATAACAGTTGAGTCTAATCAGTTTTCTCTGAGATACTGAAAGGAATTCTATGATGGCTATTTCATAGTAAATGATCAACTTTGCAGTTCATTTATTTTGTGATAAAGTTCTTCCAAAAAGCTCATATGATCGGGGGGGGAGGGGGGGG